>NC_133330.1:330162860-330522860 GCF_042186555.1 Aquarana catesbeiana | reverse complement strand
ATACGAGAGGGAAGAAAAAGAAAGGAGAAAAAGGGGAGAGATGGAGAGAGGGAGGGGAGAAAAAAGAAAGTGAAAAAGAGGGGTGAGGGGAAAAGAGAGAGGGGGAGAGAGGGAGGGAGGAGACATGGAGAGAGGAGTGATATAAGAGAGGGAGAGGAGAGAGGGAAGAAAAAGAAACAAGAAAGTAAAAAAGAGGGGAGGAGAGAGAAGTAATAGAAAGAATGAGAGGATGAGAGGGAGGGAGAGTGTGTGTGTGGGGGTAATGAAAAAGAGAGAGTGATGAGAAAGCAAGAAAGAAGAGAGAAAAAGATGGAGAGGTGAAAAAGAAAAGAGAAAGCGAGAGGGGGGGGGTTGATAGAGAGAGAAGAAAGAGAGGGGTAAGAAGGAAGAAGGTGAGATGGAGGGAGAAGGGAGGATAGAAGGTGTGAGGGTGCAGCTATCACTTAGATGGTGAAATAAAAAAAGATAAGGAGCTATGACAAGTAGAAAACACACACACACTATACATTATATAGCCACAGATAGACATCATGTTAGAATGGCCAGGCTCTTGTCTGGAGAGTCAGCTTTGTACATATGGTCATTAATTTCTTGCCAAAGTATTAAACCCCAAACATTGTCTGCAGGGCTGTCCTCGCCTTTTCCTCCCCCTGACCTCAGAATCCCTCTGCTGGGGGGTTCTATACAGGGGATGAAGTCATCTTGGCCTGCACTGTGCTGCACTCATTATACACTTGGAAAGTTTGAAAAGTGTCGGGAAGGGTCAGCGTGGGATTGTTCAGACAAACTTTACCAGAACACAGCACAAATCTGCGACACAATCCTGCTCTGGCCGACCACTGTCCGACCCGTCCACAGGGGCCGATCCCCAACATTTATTATCACCACTGGATGCTGAGGAGGGAAGAGGGCACCCAGGAATTGGGGGCCCTGTTGGGCAGACTCACAAATCCCATCACTTGGGACAAATAAATGATTACGTTGGTGCAAAATATCAGAGAAGTTGAGGATTGCTTCGTGAAAAAAATACAGAGAGCAAAACCCTTTGCTTCCAAATGCTACACATAAGAATCCAAGAATAAAATCGATGATATTTTATTATATTATATTATGTATGCTGGTATTGTCGGAAAGAGAGAGGGAGAGACCCAGAGGATTGGGGGGGGGGGGGGGGGCAATATATATATATGGATAAAATATGGTAATAAATGATATTGTATACAGGTGATAAATTAGGGAAATGGCAGATAGACAGACAGATGGGGGGGAGGAAGGAGAGAGAGACAGAGAGATAGAGAGAGGGCTATTTACTAAAGGCAAATCCACTTTGCACTACAAGTGCAAACTACAAGTGCAAAGTGCACTTGAAATTGCACTGAAAGTGCACTTGGAAGTGCAGTCGCTGTAGATCTGAGGGGGACATGCAAGGAAAATTAAAAAACTGCATTTTAGCTTGCACATGATTGGATAATAAAATCAGCAGAGCTTCCACTCATTTCAGATCTACCCCTCAGATTTACAGCGACTGCACTTCCAAGTGCACTTTCAGTGCAATTTCAAGTGCACTTTGCACTTGTAGTTTGCACTTGTAGTGCAAAGTGGATTTGCCTTTCCTAAATAACCCACTGTAATATATTTATATAGATCTATATAGATATATATCTACATATATATATATATATATATATATATATATATATATATATATATATATATATATATATATATTACACATTTTTGTATATGTACAAAAATAGAAATGAGTGGGTAGAGAGAAAGAGAGAGAAAAAAGATGTATATTAAGGAAATTGCAGAGAGAAACCATGTACTTTAAAGTGCTAAAAATAAGAAGCTATAAATATAATCACATATGTTATATTATGTATGCAGATAATATGTAAAGGGAATAAGAGAAAGAGATTGTGTGTGTATATACATACAGGCATACCCCACTTTTAAGTACACAATGGGGTTTATTTACTAAAGCTGGAAAGTGCAAAATCAGGCTCACTTCTGCATAGAAACCAATGAGCTTCCAGGTTTTATTACCAAAGCTTAATTGAACAAGCTGGGGTTAGAAGCTCATTGGTTCCTATGCAGAAGTGAGCCTGATTTTGCACTTTCCAGCTTTAGTAAATAAACCCCATTGTGTACTTAAAAAAAGTGGGGTATGCATATATATATATATATATATATATATATATATATATATATATATATATATATATATATATATATATATATATATATTCTATTCTATATCAAGTTATAGGGTATTTACAGCTATTTAAAAACAACGTTATACTATAATACAAATGCCCTCTTTTCGTGTTAAAATACAAAGTTTAATTAAAGGAAAAAGTTACAAAACAAAGTAATATTTTCCCTACACCACTCATCATCTGCTAGTGATTATTACAGTATATTGCGTTTATTTGCACCCACCTATCACAATACAATGACAAAGGTCCTGCTTATGGACATATATTGGGTTTATTGCAGGGCTGTTCAGGAGAGGAGAATGCAAAGAATAGAAGGAAAAAAAAAACTGTAAAGAGGGAAAAGTATAAATAATTTTGTACAAATCTTTCTTAGAACTCTGGATTTGTGATCTGTATCGACAGACAGAGCCCTCTAGTGCTGCCCCAGATCAGCCTGGCAGGGAAAGCTCATATAGGGGATCCCCAGGACCTGTGCAGGTTGGGAGGGTGGGGGCAGCTCCAGGGGCAAAGGACTGGGAGATGTGTCTGCTGCTGGGCTGTCTATAGAGGCTGCTCTAACACCAGGACGTGCTGTGTTGGCTGTGCTGGTTTCTTGCTTTGCCTGCCAGCAAGCCTTCTCTGCACACCACCATGACTGGACACACAGGAGCTGTCTGCAGGAAAACCCGGGACCCCAGAATTGCAGGGCAGAAGGGAACAGCTGGAGGGTCAGATCAGCTGTAAATCCTGCAGCCTTCTCCCCTCCTGGATCCTGCAGCCCTGGCCCTGCCTGCCCTGCCCTGTTTTCTCTCAGCACAGAGAACTCAGCTTCTTGTCTTTGCCTGGATCCCTGCAGCCTGCCATGCTGGAGTGCTTAATAATCTAGTTAGAAAATTCTCTGCAAGGTGAGCAAAAGCAAGCCAGGCATTGCTAGGGCTGAAGACCAGGGAGCTAGGAAAGGGAAGGGGGGGGGGTGCTTTAACTGTGACCATTAGTGGCAATAATTACTGTCACAATGGTGCTTTAAGAAGCCACTTGACTCCCTGTCTGATATTGATCGCATGTAAATTTAGCAACAGCCAGACTGGCTCATAAATCAGTCATTTAAATTTGCTGGGCTTGGGGGGAAAAAAGGGAGAAATTATAATATGTTGGTGCACAGATTAGTACTTCTGTATTATGCATTGCTTTTTTTTTTTTATAAACTTAAGTTGGAACATTTCAGGGTGAGTTAGATGCATAAAGCACACAATGAAGGCTGGAAGGAGAAAGCAGTGTGGGATCAATGCTGAAACATGTGCTACACAAAGGGAGAGAGTTCACAAAGTTCTCCAACATTACAATTCAATAGAGCACAAAAGTTATTTAACCTGTGACTACATAGGAATATATTTGTATGATGCAATAAATATAAAATATTATTTCTGTATTTAACAGTATGTTAGAAAAAGCTTTAAAAATGGCAATTATATTCCCCCTATTGAAAGCCATCATTACACTCTGTGTATGTTTTTTTTATATATTTGATTTTACAATTATGCAGCTTGCTGAATGAATTTGCACAGTGATTGATCCCTGGTAGTATTTTAAGTATTTATAGAACAGCACCATATTATTTGGGAGAAATAACTAAGCTAGAGAACACAGAGCTGGTTTACTGAAAGAACAAGGACTATATTTTTACATTGCAAAGTAAATGTTCACTTAATAAATAAGGTGAAGCTGTGTTCACTTCAGTCATGTACAAGCAAAAATACTGTTTTTTTTTATATCTTGCACATGATGGGGTATTAAAAGTGAACACAACTTCACCTCATTTAGTCAACTTTAGGAACATACACTTAGCAAAGTGTTTTTTTTTTAATTAAATCTATTTTATTAGTGAAATGTTACCATGCCACATAAACAGACTCTGCTTTTAGTAAATTAACCTCATATGGCCTGAAGAAGAGGCCAGCATGTCTCAAAAGCTTGCACTACAATTTACAATCTATTTGGTTAGCCAATAAATGGTATCGCCCTAAATCCAAACTTCTTTGTCGATGGCCAACCCAGTACAACAATCTACTGCTGCAGTAAATTAACCCCAAGGCTTGCCAATCAGAAATAGATTAATGTAGTTAGGCACAAAGTATATTGAATTTATGAAGTGCCATAGACCCCATACCAGCTAACATGTTGTGTCTAATGTACTGCAGTACATTTGGGGGGGCTAATGTAACAATTTGAGGATATATTGGAAACAGAGTTGCAATCTGGAATGCACACAATCAGTCTGTATGGAGGCCCCTAGCGTGTAAAGGGAAAAATCAATATTCTATTTATCATTGATAATTGAAATATATTGGGTTTAATGGGCAATTCTAGCTAAGGACCAGCTATAGTAAGATTTTAGAGTCATTTAACAATTTTAGGGAAACGTTTGTGTATATGTATATATATATATATATATATATATATATATATATATTATAAAAATATATATTGATTTTTGATAATTATTGGATTTGGACAATACTAGAGGTGGGCCAGCCATAGTAAAATTCTAGAGTCGTGTAACAATTTTAGGATAGATTTGAATAAGAGTAGAAGGCACACAACCTACCTGTATGGACGCCCCTAGCACTGTGTGTGAAGGGAGTACTAATATTCTATTTATCATTGATTATTGATATATATTGAGTACATAAGGACCGCTCATAGTAAAATTATAGAGTCATGTAAGAAATTTTAGGGATAGGAGTAGATTGCACATAACCTGCCTGTATTGGGGCCAGTGTGTGAAGTGGACACAGATATTGTATTTTATTATTGTTTTTTGATAATTATTGGATTTAATAGGTAATAGAGGTGGGCCAGCCATAGTGAACATCTAGAGTCATGTAACAATTTAAGGATGCATCTGAAAGTGTAGAAGGCACATAACCTGTTTGTATGGAGGCCCCTGGGATTCTGTGTGAAGTGGGCATAGATATTGCATCTCACCATTGGTTACTGGTATATATTGGGCTTAAGAGGCAATACTAGATAAGTGCCAGCCATATTAAAATTCTAGAATCATGTAACAATTTTAGAATATAATTGAATAAGAGTAGAATGGACCCACCTGTATTGGGGCCGCTAGGACTGGTTGTGAAGTGGGGGCACAGATATTGTATTTTATTATTGTTTTTTGTTTTGTTTTTTTTGTTTATTTTTTATAATTATTGGATTTAATGGGCATGCAATATTAGAGGTGGGGAAGTCATAGTAAAATTCAAGAAAGAAAGAAAGAATTTTAGGATAAATCAGAATAAGAATAGAAGACACTCAACCTGCCTGTATTGGGGCCCACAGCACTGTGTGTAAAGTGGACACAGGTATTATATTTGATCTCTTTTTTATTTATATGCTGGGTTTTATTGGCAATATTAGAGGTGGGCCTGCCATAGTAAAGCTCGTAGAGTAATGTAACAATTTTGTGATACAGTCCTTTGAATAAGAGTACAATGCACACAACCTGCCTGTATTGGGGGCCCATAGCACTGTGTGCGAAGTGGGCGCAGATATTGCATTTTATTATTGTGTTTTGATCATTATTGGATTTAATGGGCAATACTTGAGGTGGGACATCCATCGAAAAATTCTAGAGTCATGTAACAATTTTAGGATACATCTGAATAAGAGTAGAATGCACACCACCTGTATGTATGGAGGCCCCTTCTGTGTGAAGTGGACACTGATATTGTATCTCACCCTTGGTTACTGATATATACTGTGGTTCCATTGGTGATACTAGATGTTTACCAGCCATAGTAAAATTATCTGAAACAGAGTAGCAATCAAAAAGGCACACGACCTGTCTGCGTGGAGGCCCCTAGCACTGTGTGTGAAATGGACACAGATAATATATTTTAGCAATGTTTTATTATATATATATACTGGGTTTTATTTGTAATATTAGATGTGGGCCAGCCCTAGTAAAGTTTTAGAGTCATGTAACAATTTTAGGATATATTGGAAACAGAGTGGCAATCTAGAATTCACACAATCTGTCTCTATGGAGGCCTCCAGCACTGTGTGCAAAGTAGGCACAGTTTATCATTGGTAATTGATAGATATTGGGTTTAATGGGCAATACTAGATATGGCCCAGCCATAGTAAAATTCTACAGCCATGCAACAATTTTAGGATATATTGGAAACAGAGTGGCAATCTAGAATGCACAGAACCTGTCTGTATAGAGACTCCTAGCACTGTGTGTGTGATATATTTATTTATTTTATGATATACAATGATATTGTATTTTATCATTGCTTCTTGATATATATTGGGGTTTAGGGGGGCAATACAAGAGGTGGGCCAGCAACAGTAAAATTCTAAAGTCATGTAACAATTTTAGGATACATTTGAAACAGAGTGGCAATCTAGAATGCATACACCTTGCCTTATAGAAGCCCCTAGCACTATGTGTGGAAAGGGAGCAGATATTCTATTTCATCATTTTTTTTAAATTTGTATATATTGGGGTTTACTGGGCAATACAAGAGGTGGACCAGCCATAGTAAAGTTCTAGAGTTATCTTTCAATAAATCAATTCAGAAAACATGACTTGTAACAATTTTAGGATACATTTCAAATAGAGTGGCAATCTAGAATGCACACAAGCCGCCTGCATGGTGGCCCCCAACTCTGTGTAAAGTGAGCACAGATATTATATCTCATCATTGGTTATTGATTTATTGGGGTGAAATGGGCAATACTACTATGTGGAACAGCCATAGTAAAATCCTAGAGTTATCTTTCAATAAATCAATTCAGAAAACATGACTTGTTGCACTTGTGTTTATTGTAACCCACACCATGAAACTGCTTACCGTACAGAATTATTACATCATTAAATATACATGAGGAGGAGTAAGGTATCTTCATTCAAGAAACAGAGGCAAGAGTCACTTCAATTATCCAATCGTGTGAAAAGTAATTTTTTTTTGAATTTGCACATAGTTGTGGTATTCAAAGAGAACACAGCTACAATTTATAAAAGTGAAGATTCTCAACTTCTTTAGTAAATCAGCCTCATGGATTATTATACATACTCATAAATGCATTAAAATATTTAGCAACAATTAAATATAGTGCAGCATTTTTTTAAGAGTGGGTGTTGTAATTTTGGGAAAGGGCTAGTATACAAACATGAAATTATAGGCTTTGTGTATTTCCATGTTTGTAAATGTAGATATCTTAGTTACATGATTGTTTGTAAATAGTAAAATATTTGAGAGTTCCCAAAGTTAAATGAAAGGTGAGTGGAGTAGCTAAAATGTGTTGCTGTTTGTGTAATATATATACAGTGGGTATTATTAATATAATAATAATAATTATTATTATTAACATGTTTATCATTATGTTTCTTAATATTATATTATACTATACTATTATATTATTATTTTTACTGCATATCTGTGATAAATGGATGCAAATGACAAACTTCTAGCAAGCCCACAAAGATCATTCACAACAGGGGCTCTACCCAATGTAATGTACAACCCAAAATATAGGGGGGGTACTGGAGTATAAGGGCCCATTCACACCAGATACAGTGATGCATTTTTGACTATACTTCAACTGCATAGAAAGCACAAAATCCAAGTTAACTCATGGATGTTGCTCACACTATTAGGCCCCTTTCGCACCAGAAACTGCAAGTAACTGCGTGTTTTTTCCTTGTACCTATGCATGCGTTTGATGTGCGTTTTACATGCAGTTGACGCATGTTTTTCTATCTGCATTTGTCCTGTGAGGTCACTTCCTTCTTCTTTCTTTCCCTGGGTTTCTATGTGCACAGTGATGCGCTGCAGTGTGTTTGCATGCGCTTTTGCGTGTTTGCGGTGTGGGAAAAATGCAGTATGCTGTACTTTTTGCACTGCGCTGCACTGCAATGGTGTGAACTATGCCCATAGGAAAAGCCTGGATTTTGGACTGTCTATGCAGTTGGAGTGCAGTCCAAAATGCATTCAACTGCAGCCAACTGCATCCCACTGCGTTCGGTGTAAAAGGGCACAGTGCAGTGCATTTGAAGCGTGTTTGTAGTGCGTTTCCCTGCATTTGCGGTGCAGGAAAATGCAGTACGCTCTCCTTTTTTTTTTTTTAACTTTGCTGAACTGCATTGCAATGATGTGAACTGTGCCCATAGGATTGCCTTGATTTTGGGCCGTCAATGCAGTTGGAGTGCAGTTCAAAGTGCATCCAACTGCAGCCAACGGCGTATGGTGTGAAAGGGCCCTTACAGTGAAAAAATGAGCTGCATTTTTCGGCACTGCAAATACTCAGAAACGCACACAAATGCATGCAATATCCCCAATAATGCAACGCAGTGCAGTGCACAGAAGCCAGAAGAAAAAAAAAAGACAGTGACCTCAAAGGAAAAGGCAAGATTAGGAAGAATGCATTGCAAATGCATGTAAAAAACACGCGTCAAATGCATGTCATTGCGCATGCAAAAAATGCACAGTATATGGGCAGTGTGTGCATGGGCCCTAAGGGAAATGGAGATACAAAGTTAACATATTCTGCTGCACTTTAAGATCTGGGGAAAGAAAAAAAAAACATCAAAAACGTAATCAGGTAAATAAAAGGTGGAGTGGTCCTGCGCTCAAGAGCTTACAATCTCTTTGTATACAGCTGGCGAATAGACTATTGGGGGATTTTTGTTTCGTTTTTTTTGTTTTTTTTATTTTCCAGCAGGACTGTCAAGCCTTATGTCTCACATGTGACTACAGAATGTGTCAGTGAAGCTGTGTAAGCCACACCAGGGTTTTTGCCTGTGATTGTGCCTGTGATGGGTTGCCAATTCGCTGGTTAGTCATTAGGCTGCTAGAAGAGCCAAAACTTTCACTCCCTCTAATTGACTTAAATCACAGCAGAGTTTATTTAGCTGGAGGTTGATCTTCGCAATGATTAATCCGTATTTATTCAATTGACATCAGATTTATCCGAGATGTGCAAAGGTTAGCAGGGTGACTCGTCTATTGCAATTCACAGATGACCTTAAAAATACTCAGTTCTTTCTTGGGACATGAGCTGCAGTGATCCTGGGGACATATTAAAGCGTATGAACAGATTTTTTTATTTTTACATTTTGGGAAACAGAAGTGACTGTCTGAGTCCTGTTGGAGAGATTCCCCTTCACTTCCTGTTGTGGAGACACAACAGGAAGTGAGGAAATCTCTCTACATCTCTGTAATCAGTTGTCCCAGGCAGTGCCGGGACAAGGCCATCTAGAGCCCAGGGCAAACATGTCAAACTGAGCCCCCCCACCATGATGTATGAGCATTATGTGTTAACAAACCCCCCCCCACCTAAAAGAAATTAAGCACTAAAACTACCCCCCCTGCTGAAATTGCCCCTTCCAACACAAATCTTTGCCCCCCTCATCTCCCCTCCGTGACTCAAATCCTCTCTCTCCTCAAATCCCCGCACCCCAAAAATATTTTTTTTTTAAAATCACTCCTCCTAGCAAAAATCCTCTACCCCTCAATCTCCACCTCCAGGTATGCATCCTCTTCTCCTCCCCACTCCCAACCCCCCTCCCAGCACCCCCCCCCCCCAATCAAATTTCCCCTCCTAGCACAAATACCCTCCCAACAAATTTCCCTTCTAGCACAAATACCCTCCAATCACCCCTGCCTAGCACAATCCCCTCCCCACCAAATTTACCCTTCCTAGAACAAATCCCACACCTAATTTCCCCTCAAATTCCACCTCCAGGTATGCATCCTCTTCTCCTCCCCACTCCCAACCCCCCTCCCAGCACCACCCCCCCATCAAATTTCCCCTCCTAGCACAAATACCCTCCCACCAAATTTCCCCTCCTAGCACAAATACCCTCCAATCACCCCTGCCTAGCACAATCCCCCCCCCCCCACCAAATTTACCCTTCCTAGAACAAATCCCCCACCTAATTTCCCCTCCTAGCACAAATACCCTCCAATCACCCCTTCCTATCACAAATCCCCCCCCCCCCCCACCAAATTTCCCCTTCCTAGCACAAATCCCCCTCCACCAAATTTCCCTTCCTAGCACAAACACCCTCCAATCACCCCTACTAGCACAAATACCCTCTACCGTATCACCTCTTCTAGCACAAATCCTTTTCCCCCACCCAGCACAAATCCCCACAACTCACCTTTCCTAGAACCCCCCATAAAAATGTCCCCTCCTAGCACAAATCGTCGCTACCATATCACTTCTTCTAGAACAAATCCTCTTCCCCCACCCAACACAAATCCCCTCAAATCACCTTTCCTAGCAAACACCCCCCCCAAAAAAAATTGCCCCTCCTAGAACAATTTTTACTTCCTGCTGCCCCCCAAATCCCCCCACCCAACACAAATCCCCACCCCCCCATCATACTACAGTGCCCAGGGCAGCCGCCCACCCCTTGTCCCGGCCCTAGTCCCAGGAACAGGTGTCCGCATTGGAAGATCTCCTTCTGTTTTGCTTCAGGAATTTCATATTTCCCCTCTATTTCTGTCTCAGTGACAATGGTCACCAGGTCATCAAGATGGTGAATCTCCCCAGCAGGGGCACAGACAGTCCATGTATGAGCAGGGGGGTTGTACAAAATTTCACCGATTCCCTTTAGGAAAATATCTGCTGGCTATCTCCCCGCTGTAAGAATACAAAGGCATCAAATGTGTGGATGAGGGAATCGAGTCATTTTGTTCGTTCAATCCGCTGGTTGAAAGAAAAGAAAAAATCTGTAACACAGCAGTCTCTCTGTAGCTCAGCAGTCTCTCTGTAGCTCAGCAGTCTCTCTGCAACTCAGCAGTCTCTCTGTAACACAGCAATCTCTCTGTAGCTCAGCAGGCCCTCTGTAACTTAGTTGTCTCTCTGCAACTCTGCAGTCAATCTGTAGTTCAGAAGGCCCTCTGTAACACAGCAGTCTCTCTGTAGCTCAGCAGTCCCTCTGTAACACAGCAGTCTCTCTGTAGCTCAGCAGTTTCTCTGTAGCTCAGCAGTCTCTCTGTAACACAGCAGTCTGTCTGTAGCTCAGCAAGCCCTCTGTAACACAGCAGTTTCTTTGTAGCTTAGCAGTCCCTCTGTAGCACAGCAGTCTCTCTGTAGCTCAGCAGTCCCACTGTAACACAGTAGTCTCTCTGTAGCTCAGAAGTCTCTCTGCAGCTCAGCAGTCCCTCTGTAGCTCAGCAGTCCCTCTGTAACACAGCAGTTTCTTTTTAGCTCGGCAGTCCCTCTGTAACACAGCAGTCCCTCTGTAACACAGCAGTCTCTCTGCAGCTCAGCAGTCCCTCTGTAACACAGCAGTTTCTTTGTAGCTCGGCAGTCCCTCTGTAACACAGCAGTTTCTCTGTAGCTCGGCAGTCCCTCTGTAACACAGCAGTTTCTTTGTAGCTCAGCAGTCCCTCTGTAACACAGCAGTCTCTCTGCAGCTCAGCAGTCCCTCTGTAACACAGCAGTTTCTTTGTAGCTCGGCAGTCCCTCTGTAACACAGCAGTCTCTCTGTAGCTCAGCAGTCTCTCTGTAGCTCAGCAGTCTCTCTGCAACTCAGCAGTCTCTCTGTAACACAGCAATCTCTCTGTAGCTCAGCAGTCCCTCTGTAACACAGCAGTCTCTCTGTAGCTCAGCAGTTTCTCTGTAGCTCAGCAGTCTCTCTGTAACACAGCAGTCTGTCTGTAGCTCAGCAAGCCCTCTGTAACACAGCAGTTTCTTTGTAGCTTAGCAGTCCCTCTGTAGCACAGCAGTCCCTCTGTAACACAGTAGTCTCTCTGTAGCTCAGAAGTCTCTCTGCAGCTCAGCAGTCCCTCTGTAGCTCAGCAGTCCCTCTGTAACACAGCAGTTTCTTTTTAGCTCGGCAGTCCCTCTGTAACACAGCAGTCCCTCTGTAACACAGCAGTCTCTCTGCAGCTCAGCAGTCCCTCTGTAACACAGCAGTTTCTTTGTAGCTCGGCAGTCCCTCTGTAACACAGCAGTTTCTCTGTAGCTCGGCAGTCCCTCTGTAACACAGCAGTTTCTCTGTAGCTCGGCAGTCCCTCTGTAACACAGCAGTTTCTTTGTAGCTCAGCAGTCCCTCTGTAACACAGCAGTCTCTCTGCAGCTCAGCAGTCCCTCTGTAACACAGCAGTTTCTTTGTAGCTCGGCAGTCCCTCTGTAACACAGCAGTTTCTCTGTAGCTCAGCAGTCCCTCTGTAACACAGCAGTCTCTCTGTAGCTCAGCAGTCTCTCTGTAGCTCAGCAGTCTCTCTGCAACTCAGCAGTCTCTCTGTAACACAGCAATCTCTCTGTAGCTCAGCAGGCCCTCTGTAACTTAGTTGTCTCTCTGCAACTCTGCAGTCAATCTGTAGTTCAGCAGTCTCTCTGTAACACAGCAATCTCTCTGTAGCTTGGCAGTCTCTGTCTCATGGCTGCTTCTTGTGATGGACATCAGTCTGAAAATGACAAATCACTGTTGTTAAACATCATCAACAAAATGGGTTTCTGGTTGGGTTAGGATGCCATGTGGAATTGGGTTGCTGGTTAGGTGACAATTGAATGCTTCAAGCCCTGTGTAGGCCTAGAAAACTGACCAGTTCTGTTTTCTACAATACAGAACATTATCTCCCCATGGCATGATTCCCAATTCTTCATCTGCCATGACTGCTCCTTCAATCAATCAATGAAACAACAGTTGGAGTTGCGCTCAGTGCGGATTGTGTCTCCTCGTCGAACTTGACGTATTCCAACGCTATCACAAATGATTGAATCAGAACAAAAAATTGAGTTTGTTGCCATCTTCAGATTACAGCCTATAGATTCTGGAGTTCCCCTTTAACATAATGCTGGGACTTCAAATGCAGAACACGTTGCGGTTTATAAAGCACATTTTTAATGGGAAAGAAGCCCTAATGTTATTGCTCACAATCTTTGGCAAAACACAAATTGTGTGCCCCAATAATGCTTCTACTAAAGAGGAAGAAGGTAGACTGTCATCTGCACATCACACGGCTTCCTTCCTGTACAGACACCTTCAATACTCAGCAACAGCAAAAAGTGATACAAATAACAAAGCACAAACCATTAAAACCAAATGGTGCTTGTTAAGAAGAATGTAATGTTCTGCTGCCATCGCAACCAAATTCCTCCATATTTCTTGTAATAAAATAAAAACAAACATGAAGTTACTATGGAAAATATCACTATTTTTATAGCTGGAAAGAAGCAATGCAGTAACACTCTGCGTTGGTTCTCAGTTGGCGTTACGTGGGCTCCGAGGTCCTTCTAACGGGATAAGAAGGAGGTCCATTTGTTTTCGATGACGGCAGTCAGCAGGAAATTTTGGCACGGTGATTTCACCGCAAAAAAATAAAAAATAAAAAACAGTATTCATTTCACGGTAATCACTAATGCCATTCCAGGGGTCATCTATCTGTGACCTGGGGCTTATTTATAAAGCAGTGAATGTGACTTTCACAGAACATTCTTTGGTGGTGAATCAATCACTGTCATTTAAAACACATGGACCAGAAGGATTCACCTGCAGTCGGGGCCATCTTTTAAAATAGGGCAAAAGGGGCAGCTGCCCCAGGCCCAGTCATTATTGCGGGGCCCAAAGCAGCTGCCCCTTGAGCCTACGCTGCCTGCAAATAGTTGATACGTAGGAAGTTTTTGCCCAGGGTCCAATCAATATTAAAGACGGCCCTGCCTGCAGTTAATGTTCGGTGAATGCCAAATTTGCTGCTTTTTAAATATGTCCCTTTGGGCTTGTTTACATCAGCAGCAACCCTTGCCACCCATTTACAGTGACTTGGTAGAGCAGCGGGTGCCGGGCATTCAGGACGCGGTCCTGACACCTACTGAATACCCGTTTTTTTTTTGTTTTTTTTTAAATAGCTAAATGGGGATTTTCTATTTAAATATTGGCCACCTGAATGGGTCACTACCGCCCGCTGAATGTGGCAGGGGATAGCATTTTTGCTGCAGCTGTGAAGCAAAGTGTCGTGGCCATAGCATGTGTAAGACCCCAAACGATTCAATTGCATAGGCGTGCGCACAGGGTGTGCCAGGGGTGCCTGGGCACACCCTAATTATTGTGCAGATTCCCCCTGTTTAAACCCCAGATATTTCGTCAAAGCTCCCTAACGGGGCTCCTAAAAATATTGCAAAAAAAAATAAAATAAAATAGTAAAAATATAATAAAAATAAAAACTACTGACACCAATCTCTGCCCAACTGATACCATCCACTGATCTACTGACACCGTCAGTATATATACACATGCATGCGTTTGAGCTTTGAGGCGCACACCCTAATGCAATAGGCTGCGCACACCTATGTCAAAGTGGTTGTAAACCCCTACCTATACCCAGTTAAGTGACTGGCCGCAGGTGATACAAGGAGATTAAACAAATACTCCTACATAAGTTGTACCTGTTTATCTGCAGTGTTCTCTCCTCTACATCTGCTCAAAGTCCAGAATGTATACAGCTTATCTGAGCTTTCAGAAAAAAGGGGGGCAGAGAGCTCAGTGAGAAGAGCTCTGAGAGCTGATTGGAGTGAAGAGACACACCCCCACCCCCCCTCCACACAGCACACAAGAACAGAGCTGAGGCTGTCAATCAGCTGGAAATCCTTCCCCGTCACCAATTTTCTCTTGATGTCAGGAAAACTGGTCAGAAGTGATTCATGCTGATAGCAGAGGAACGAAGCAGCAGAGAGAAATTACACTTAGTGCTTTTTTAAAAAAATTTTAAGGATTTATTGGAATAAAAGTGCTGTGATTTCACTCTGAACTGCCAGAACATGAGAAGGTAGAGAGGCAATTGCTGGTTATTAATACTTTGAGGAGCAGTTACCGGACAACTGGGTGACCAGCGGAGGGCAGCTCAGTTCTCGTACCGCCACTGATAGGCACAGTCGTATTAAACCTGTTCATCGTCTTTGAACCACAAGGCATTTGGTTTCTCTACACTTTCCACTGAGTCACTGCCGGGACAAATGTTCCTTCCAACCTGTATGCAGAAGTCTCCCTTGATAGTACTGGGCTTGGAGTCAACTGGGTTGGTCTCTCCCAGCATGATGCGGCCAGTCTTCACCACATTCAAACCCTTCAAACCCTGCCTGACCATGGCAACCACGGGGCCAGAGTTCATGTAGTCCACCAGTGCATTGTGGAAGGAACGGTCCTTCAGGTCAATGTAGTGCTGTTGAAGGTGCTCTTTACTGACTTGCTGACACTCCATAGCCACCAACTGGAAGCCCTTCTGCTCGAAGCGTTTGATGATATCTCCGATGAGTCCTCTCTGGACATCATCTGGCTTGATGGCAATGAAGGTGCATTCCTTGTTGGCGGCCATCCCTGCTCACTTCAACCCGGGGAAACTGGAAAAGAAAGAAGCCACACTTTGTGCTTTTCATTTGCAACACACTATAAAGGGATATGCTTTGTTCATATTTCATGTCTGAGATTTACAATCGCTTTAACTTTTAGGGAACCTTTCACATGGGCTTTCCGATCAGGTCTGCCTGTCCGTTTTTCAGGTCGAACCTCATTGGACTTTGCAGTCTCCTCTATGGAGCTGCGGATGTCTGCTGACGCCCGCCGCCAATCCGATCCTGCACGCAAAAGCCAGACGGATGGTGGTCCTATTTTCCATCCGATTTCCCCATAGAAGAGAGCGGGACTGTGTCTGCTCTGTACAGTGAGCAGACACAGACCTGTCACCTGCCTGCTCAGTGGGGATCAGTGGAGCGATCCCCCCGCTGAGCAAGCGGAATCTGCAAGATGGAGGCGCCCGTGTGAAAGGGGCCTTTGGTGGGCGGTCAGAAGGTGGTAAAACCACTGGCTCAACCACATCTTTTTGCCCCCCCCCCCCCCCATTTGAAAGAGTACTTATTGACACAGATGTATTTTCCCCCATGCCGAATATAAGTAACAATCTCACTTTGCAGAATGGACAACACAGGAGGTGACCACCGTCCAAGGAGGTATGGTATGTAGGCACTTATGGGGGGCCGATGGTTTTGCCTATTGGATTTGAGCTCGGGAGGAGAGTTGGGGGGGTTCTATATATATATATATATTATGTAAAAAATTACTAGATTGGTGGTGAATTGGAACAACAAAACAGCTGTCAGGTTTGTATTGATGTCTGTGTCCCAGTTTTGGGGGCTGAGTGGCAGATGGCAAAAAAAACTGCCAAAGGTTTTCACCCTCCCCGACTCTATCCAAAATGAACAAAAAAAAAATTTTGGCTTTAGATATACTTGAACTTGTCCTTTAAAGAGGAACTGCAGTCTGCTCACATAATTTGTAATAAAAACATCTTTGCCATTCTGAAGCTTCCCTCCAATCACTTTGCATATTATTTTATATATACTGTGATTCTGTACTTGCCAAATATGCTGCAGAAATCTCCCTCCCACTGAGTCTGGCTGCCGCCATTTTAACTGTGGGCAGCTAAAGCTGCTGCCTGTTCACTTCCTGGATTTACGCAGATACACAGAGGCACACCTCCAGCTCTGCAGCTCTCATTGGACCTCGTATGACTCACCCCCCCTGTCTTCCTGGCAAACTCTCACAAGAGTGGGAGAGAGAGCTGTGCATGATGTCATAAGCCTAGGCTAATGACCAGACAAGAAACAGGAAGTGGGCTGTATAAGGTATTTACTGGCAGAAAAAAAGTGTTTTACTATCCAAAGTTAAAACAACAAGAAGGGCAGAAGATTTAATAGATGGAAAGATGAAAAAATAATTGAAGGTTCACTTTAAGGCCCTGTCTTTTTTTTTTTTTTTTTTTTTTTTACTATCGCTGTTCCATTGCCCCAAAAAGGCCCTAAGCCCTAAGACTATTATATCTTTTCTGGGTCAACAATCTACTTTGTCACTACCTTTAACCACCAAAATACAAAGAGTGACTCTCCCTAGCAGGACCACTAAGACCATCACAGGGATTTTAAAGTCCAGCTATGTTACATTGTTTCATGGTACCCGTGTCTTTTTGCAGCCTCCCACCTTCAACCCACCGCCCTCCTCTCAATCACGTGGGGCTTTACCCTACACATACCTCCCAACATTTTGAGATGGGAATGAGGGACACCTAATAGCAAACCCATGTAGGCATAAGACACGCCCCCTGCCACACCCCCTTAAAGGAGAATTAACCCAAAAAAAAAGGTTAATTAAATCCACAAGGGCTTTTTTTTACCACTACTATTCCTTTATATTGGCTTTTAAAATGTACAAATGCAGCAATTTAGAAATCAGATAAAATGTTTAGCACTGGGAAACACTTTTTGAAAGTAAAAAGTGCATTTTATATACAACTATAGAGATCAGACCAAAATGAGGGACAAATGAGGAGGAAAGAGGGACAGAGGGATTGCTTCAAAACAGGGACAGTCCCTCCAAATCAGGGACAGTCCCTCCAAATCAGGGACAGTTGGGAGCTATGCCTACATACTTTTTGAATTTGGCGCTGCTGCACATGGCACCGCCCACATGGCTGCCTCATCCATTCACACAGATCTATGAATGAAAGACTACAAGACCCATATGCCACCCAGGCACAGGGACCTTCAGTTCTCAATGGAGCACAAGTGCTGTCATGCCCCCACACCCCGCAGTCCACTGATACTTTCTCCCGCCCTGCGAACGAACGCCGGTACCTCTGTACAGTTCTGGGGCTGGAGGGATAGTCTGCAGGAGCCTGATCACGGTTGCAATGCTTTGCAGTGTAAAAATGTAATCCATGCACATTTTTTTCTTTTTGTGATATGGGTGCATTTATTCGTTTTTTAACCCTTCGCTAATCTACAGAGAAAAAAAAAGTTTAAGGCTGGGTTCACACTTTCACTTTGGTTCAAGAACGCTTACAAAATTGCGTGCATTCCCAACTCGCAAGCAAAACGCACTGTTCTTTAGTAGATGCACGAGGTGCCATCAATTCTTGGGCTAGGTTCACTCTTGTACAGGTCAAGAACACTGGCAAAATTGTGCGCATTCCCAACGGCCGGCTCTTTAGCAGACGCATGGGGTGCCATTAATTCTTAATATCATTTGATAATTCTCCCCATGCATCGGCAAAACGCCTGTGCTTTCCCCTAAGCATCATGCGATTCTATGCGCTGTTTCTTGCAAGTACAGCAGCCCATTCAAATAAATGGGCTGCTGTAGCCGTGACGTGCGAACTCATTGCGAATGCAGGCTTAGGCCCCATTCACACCTGTGCGACGTGACGCATTTTTTTCATGCTTTTATTACATGACAGAACAGGGCAGCCTATTCACTCGCTGTCCTATGCTTGATAAATGTGCAAAGTGCAATGCGCACATTTGGGGTGCCATTAGGAAATAATGGCCATTGAAAAAAAATGAATGGCCCTACAAGCGTGTTTTGCCACGCCTTTAGCGTATTTCCAAAGCGCGGACAGAAACGTGCATTTCAGCTCAAATTTTCAGAAGGCCTAGGTGTGAGTGCGCCTTTATGGTTCCTCCAAACGTGTGTAGCGGTCCTGCCTTTTGTTGCGGTAAAAGGCGCACATTGCAAAACCGCGCAAGGCCCAAAAAAGGTGATGAAGCTACTTTGGCGCGTTTGTCACGCATACAAAAGCCCATTCAAGTAAATGTATGTGCTTAAAAAAAGTGATGCGTCGCGCAGGTGCAAATGCGGCCTTAGGGTATATTTATTTTTAACCCCTCCTTAACCTGCAAAAAAAAAAAAAAAAAAAGGTGCAGAAGCTGCTTTGACGCATTTATCATGCATACTAAAGCCCATACAGGTAAATGCATGTGCTAAAAAACAGTGATGCGCCACGCAGCCGCAGTTACGGCCTTAGAGTGCCATTATTTTGAAACCCTTCCTTGCAAATGCAGCCCTAGGGTGCATTTATTTTGAACCCTTCTTTAACCTGCAAAAAAAAAAAGTGCAGAAGCTACCTTGGCGCGTTTGTCAAGCATACGGCACCTATTCAAGTAAATGCATGTGCTAAAAATGCGTTGCTCAGGTGCGATAACGGCCTTAGGGTGCATTTATTTTTAAACCCTTCCTTGCAAATGCGATCATAGGGTGCATTTATTTTTAACCCTTCCTTAAACTGCAACAAAAAAAAAGTGAAAAAGCTACCTTAGCGCGTTTGTCACGCATACGGAAGCCCATTCAAGTAAATGCATGTGCTTAAAAAAAAGTGATATGTTGTGCTGGTGCCATAACAGCATTAGGGTGCATTTATTTTTAACCCTTCCTTGCAAAGGCGATCTTAGAGTGCATTTATTTTTAACCATTCCTTAACCTGCAAAAGAAGCTACTTTGGTGCTTTTGTCATGCAGACGGAAGCCCATTCAAGTAAATGCGTGTTCCAAAAAAAAAAGTGATGCATCGCGCAGGTGCGATTACGGCCTTAGGGTGCATTTATTTTTAACCCTTCCTTACAAATGCAGTCTTATGCCCCGTACACACGGTCGGACATTGATCGGACATTCCGACAACAAAATCCTAGGAGTTTTTCCGACGGATGTTGGCTCAAACTTGTCTTGCATACACACGGTCACACAAAGTTGTCGGAAAATCCGATCGTTCTGAACGCGGTGACGTAAAACACGTACGTCGGGACTATAAACGGGGCAGTGGCCAATAGCTTTCATCTCTTTATTTATTCTGAGCATGCGTGGCACTTTGTCCGTCGGATTTGTGTACACACGATCGGAATTTCCGACAACGGATTTTGTTGTCGGAAAATTTTATCTCCTGCTCTCCAACTTTGTGTGTCGGAAAATCCGATGGAAAATGTCCGATGGAGCCCACACACGGTCGGAATTTCCGACAACACGCTCCGATCGGACATTTTCCATCGGAAAATCCGACCGTGTGTACGGGGCATTAGGGTGCGTTTATTTTTAAACTCTTCCTTGCAAATGCGGTCTTAGGGTGCATTAATTTTTTAACCCTTCCTTGCAAATGTGGTCTTAAGGTGCATTTATTTTTAACCCTTCCTTAATCTGCAAAAAAAAAAAGTGCAGAAGCTACTTTGGTGCGCTTCTGTCATGCACACGGAAGCCCATTCAAACAAATGCATGTGCTAAAAAAAAAGAAGTGATGCGTCGTGCAGGTGCGATTACGGCCTTAGAGTGCATTTATTTTTAACCCTTCCTTGCAAATGCGGTCTAATGCCCCGTACACACGGTCGGACATTGATCGGACATTCCGACAACAAAATCCTAGGATTTTTTCCGACGGATGTTGGCTCAAACTTGTCTTGCATACACACGGTCACACAAAGTTGTCGGAAAATCCGATCGTTCTGAACGCGGTGACGTAAAACACGTACGTCGGGACTATAAATGGGGCAGTAGCCAATAGCTTTCATCTCTTTATTTATTCTGAGCATGCGTGGCACTTTGTGTGTCGGATTTGTGTACACACGATCGGAATTTCCGACAACGGATTTTGTTGTCAGAAAATTTTATAGCCTGCTCTCAAACTTTGTGTGTCTGAAAATCCGATGGAAAAAGTCCAATGGAGCCCACACACGGTCGGAGTTTCCGACAACACGCTCCGATCGCATATATTCCGTCGGAAAATCCGACCGTGTGTACGGGGCATAAGGGTGCATTTATTTTTTAACCCTTCCTTGCAAATGCAGCCTTAGGGTGCATTTATTTTTAACCCTTCCTTAACCTGCAAAAAAAAAAAGTGCAGAAGCTACTTTGGTGCTTTTGTCATGCACACGGAAGCCCATTCAAGTAAATGCATGTGCTAAAAAAAAAAAGTGATGCGTCGCGCAGGTGCGATTACGGCCTTAGGGTGCGTTTATTTTTAACCCTTCCTTACAAATATGGCCATAGGGTGCATTTATTTTTAACCCTTCCTTGGAAATGGTGCATTTATTTTTAACCCTTCCCTGCAAATGCAGTCTTAGGGTGCATTTATTTTTAAACCCTTGCTTGCGAATGCGGTCTTAGGGTGCATTTATTTTTAACCCTTCCTTAACCTGCAAAAAAAAAAAAAAATGGTGCAGAAGCTACTTTGGCGTGTTTGTCATGCACATGGAAGCCCATTCAAGTAAATGCATGTGCTAAAAAAAAGTGATGCGTCGCGCAGGTGCGATTATCGCCTTAGGGTGCGTTTATTTTTAAATCCTTCCTTGCGAATGCAGCCATAGGTTGCATTTATTTTTAACCCTTCCTTGCAAATGCGGTCTTAGGGTGCATTTATTTTTAACCCTTCCTTAACCTGCAAAAAAAAAAAGTGCAGAAGCTACTTTGGTGCTTTTGTCATGCACACGGAAGCCCATTCAAGTAAATGCATGTGCTAAAAGTGATGCGTCGCGCAGGTGCGATTACGGCCTTAGGGTGCGTTTATTTTTAACCCTTCCTTGCAAATATGGCCATAGGGTGCATTTATTTTTAACCCTTCCCTGCAAATGCAGTCTTAGGGTGCATTTATATTTAAACCCTTGCTTGCGAATGCGGTCTTAGGGTGCATTTATTTTTAACCCTTCCTTAACCTGCAAAAAAAAAAAAATGGTGCAGAAGCTACTTTGGCGTGTTTGTCATGCACATGGAAGCCCATTCAAGTAAATGCATGTGCTAAAAAAAAGTGATGCGTCGCGCAGGTGCGATTATCGCCTTAGGGTGCGTTTATTTTTAAATCCTTCCTTGCGAATGCAGCCATAGGTTGCATTTATTTTTAACCCTTCCTTGCCAATGCGGTCTTAGGGTGCATTTATTTTAAACCCTTCCTTAACCTGCAAAAAAAAAAAAAAAGTGCAGAAGCTACCTTGGCACGTTTGTCACGCATACGGAAGCCCATTCAAGTAAATGCATGTGCTAAAAAAAAGTGATGCGCCGCGCTGGTGCCATAACGGCATTAGGGTGCATTTATTTTTAACCCTTCCTTAACCTGCAAAAAAAAAAGGTGCAGAAGACACTTTGGCACGTTTGTCACGCACATGGAAGCACATTCAAGTAAATGCATGTGCTAAAAAAAAGTGATGTTTCACGCAGGTGTAATTACGTCCTTAGGGTGCATTTATTTTTAACCCTTCCTTGCAAATGTGGCCTTAGGGTGCATTTATTTTTAAGCCTTCCTTACCTGCAAAAAAAAAAAAGTGCAGAAGCTACTTGTGCGCATTTGTCATGCACATGGAAGCCCATTCAAGTAAATGCATGTGCTAAAAAAAAAGTGATGCGTCGCGCAGGTGCGATTATCGCCTTAGGGTGCATATCTTTTTAAACCCTTCCTTGCGAATGCGGCCATAGGCTGCATTTATTTTTAACCCTTCCTTGCCAATGCGGTCTTAGGGTGCATTTATTTTTAACGCTTCCTTAACCTGCAAAAAAAAAAAAATGTGCAGAAGCTACCCTGGCGCGTTTGTCACGCATACGGAAGCCCATTCAAGTAAATGCATGTGCTAAAAAAAAGTGATGCGCCGCGCTGGTGCCATAATGGCATTAGGGTGCATTTATTTTTAACCCTTCCTTAACCTGCAAAAAAAAAAGGTGCAGAAGACACTTTGGCACGTTTGTCACGCACATGGAAGCACATTCAAGTAAATGCATGTGCTAAAAAAAAGTGATGCGCCACGCTGGTGCCATAACGGCATTAGGGTGCATTTATTTTTGACCCTTCCTTGAAAATGCGGCCTTAGGGTGCATTTATTTTTAACCCTTCCTTAACCTACAGAAGAAAAAAGTTTTAGGTCCACTTTGACCCGCCCAAATCCTGCCTGAGCCCACCTAGAACTGGAATACCAGCTGCACCTGGCGTGTCATTGGCTGTCTTTGGAGAGGAGAAGGGACTGAAGCAATGTCCAGCCTGCAGCTCTAAGCACACTGCACCCCCTCCCTGTGCCTCTGCCCCTCCCTCCCTCCCCGGAGAACCTTGCCCCGGCCTCCCATTGGCTGATCCCTGCAAACTATGCAAATCGCAGCGATTGCGGAAACAGAAGGGAGAGATTGCAACTTGTGCAAAGTGCCCTCCGCCTCCCCTCCCCCCCCTCCTCTATCCTGGATCAGCCGGCCAAAAATAAATGCTAATCCCTCCAAGGCAGAGCAGAGCGCCCCCCACCGGCCACCCGGAGGAAGTGCCTGTGCCCAGCCTTCTCCTCCTCCTTCCGGGCTGCTGCCAACTTTGCAGACTGTTGTAAAAGGTGTGAGAAAAATGAAGCCACCACCGACCCGAGCCATGTAAAGCCCCCCCAGTACCGCACACTTTGCATGCACCATGGTACGTGAATTGCAATTCACTTTTCTCTATTTTTGTATTGTGTATGCATGTTGGTGGGGGCATGCCTGGGGTGGGGTAGGTGGGGTGCAGATGGCTGTGTGTGGTGCAGGGAAGGGTGAGGTGCTGCGGAAGATTCATGCACCAAAAAAAAAAACTCAGGGTGTATTTCCTTTTCTTTTTAGTGCATCTGGAGAATTGCTGAGCTCGGCACATTTTGCAATTGCTCGATCTCGGCCGGGGGGGGGGGAGGAGGGAGGGGAGAAGTGCTGGAGAGGAGAGGAGAGGAGAGGAGAGGGGGAGCAGCAAGCAAAGCAGCAGCAGCATTAGCGCCGCCTCCTTCCCCCGGCCTGGGGAGGATGAGTCTAGACCGTGCGCTTTAAGCCAATCCGCTTCCGGGACGCGCGTGAAGGATGGGGAATGTGGCCAATCAGGCCCTGGGGTACAGAGTGAGGGGGCGCGGCTCAAGTCTAGACGGAGCTGAGCGAAAGTTGCGCTTTGGCCAATCCAGTTCCGGGACGCGCTTGACGGATGGGTGTGAAGGCCAATCAGGGTTGGCAGAGGCTGTGCTGTGTCTTTTCGCAGCCAGACTTCGCATGAAGTTTGCTGGGAATGTGCGGAGCTAGGGGGGGCCCCTTCCTGCGGCCTGAGACGTGCAAGTCATCTCTGACCAGTGCAGATATGCACAGTGCAAAGAGAATGCATTAGGCCCCATTCACATTTAGCATTTTCACAAATGCGCTTTTTTTTTTTTCCGCACAACGCACATAGGTCACCCGGTTTAATTTTGTAGGCCACCCTACGCGCGGCAAAGTAGCTTGTGTAGCTTTTACATTTTTTTTTGCAAATCGCCCCCCCCCCCCACCATGTTTGTTGCATGTTTTTGCGCGCGTCTGCGTTCCACATTCAAGGAATGGCACTGCAAACGCGACACTGCGTTTCGTAAAGTGAAAAAAAATGTTACCAGAACACCAAGGATTCCCTTCGAAAGGGTCCAAAAGTTTTATTCCGTGGTCACATGATAAATATACAGCAACATTTCGTAAAGTTTCGTAAAAAAAGGCGCACAAAAAAAAACACATGATTTTTGCATGTGTTTATAAATTGCTATGGTGCAAATGTTGCCTTAGACTAGCTTCATATATACGGTTGCGGTTTTGCACAGGGAATGGCAGCCTATTTCTTTAAATGGGCTGCCGTGTCCCGTGAAAACGCAGGAAAGAAGTCCCTGCACTTCCTTGGAAATCACAGCCCGGATTACAGCACGGTTCGGGTGCGATTTCCAGTGCAGGCGGCGTGCCATTAGGATTAAAGGCACACGCCCGCAAGTCCCACTTTTTTTTTCTGTACGGGAGGTTGCAGCTGCAGGTTTTTGTGCGGTCCCGCAGCGGCGCCACTCCCACAGGTGTGAACCTAGCCTTAGGGCTCTTAAACGCAGGTGTTAGGCCTGGTTCACGTCTATGCGTTTTCTTTGGTGCTTTTTGCAGAAACACACTGCAGTCCATTTGACACGGTTTCCTATGGGACACGTTCACATCTATGCTTTTTTTTCAGCCGCTGCGTTTTTGGAAAAGGGTCAGGTGACTTGTCCAGAACCCGTGTTCAAAAACGCAAAACGCACCGCAAAAAAAGCACCGCAGAAACAGATCAAAAGCAAACTGCATAGGTGTGAACCAGGCCGAAACAAAACGGCGAGTTTAGATTGGAACAGCGTTAGGCTCGATTCACATCCTATGCATGTTGCTTTTGAGCCTTTTTGCACTGCTTTTTGATGCTTTTTTTGCCGCGATTTGTGTTTTTATGCTTTTTTTAAAATGTGGAAAATTTGTTATAGGGCAGATTTAAAAAAACGCAAATCGCGGTAAAAAAACACACTATATGCTTTTCTGCAGCTTCTCCATAGAAGTCTATTGAACCGAAAAAAGCAACGTTTGGCATTTAAAAAAAGCCCCTGACCCTTTCCAAAAAAATGCAGAGGCACAAAAATGCATTGATGTGAACGTGTTCCATAGGAACCCATGTTAACAAATGTCCTGCTTTTCTGAAAAAAGCATGAAAAAACGTATTGATGTGAATGGAGTCTTATGCCCCGTACACACGGTCGGACTATCGTCTACAAAAGTCCGACAGCCTGTCCGACAGACTTTCGACAGACTTTTGTCGGACTTTTGGCGGACTTGCGGCAGACTTTCTTACGAACGGACTTGCCTACACACGATCACACAAAAGTCCGACGGATTCGTACGTGATGACATACACCGGACTAAAATAAGGCCCCTTTCACACGGGACGGATCCGTGTTGATCCGCCCCGTTTTTATCCGCTGCTCAGCGGGGATCGCTCCGCTTTCCCCAGCTGAGCAGGCAGATGACAGGGCGGGACCCGCACACTGTGCAGGGACCGCCCTGTCAGATCTCCGCTCTCCCCTATGGGGGATCGGAGGAACACGGACCGTCTGTCCGTGTTCCTCCGATCCGCTCTGCAGACGGATAGAAAAATAGGATTTTCTTCCGTCCGCAGAATCGGACGAGAGCGGAGGCGGACAACATCGGGTGTCAGCGGATGTACATCCGCTGACACCCGCTATCCCATAGGGATGCATGTATGTCCGTATTTCATCCAAAAACGGATGGATGAAATACAGACATACGGTCCGCACGTGTGAAAGGGGCCTAAGGAAGTTGATAGCCAGTAGCCAATAGCTGCCCTAGTGTGGGTTTTTGTCCGTCGGACTAGCACACAGACGAGCGGATTTCTGGGTCCGGCGGAGTTACGACGTAAAGATTTGAAGCATGTTCCAAATCTAAAGTCCATCAGATTTGCGGCTGGAAAAGTCCGCTGAAAGTCCGGGGAAGCCCACACACGATCGGATTGTCAGCCAGCTTTAGTCCGTCAGCCTTTTGTAGACGAAAAGTCCGACCGTGTGTACGCCGCATAAGACCCCTTTCACACTGGAGGCGTTTTTCAGGAGCTTTGGGGCTAAAAATAGTGCCTGTAAAGCGCCTGTAACACACCTCCCCTGCAGACCCAGTGTGAAAGCCAGCGTGCTTTCACACTGGGACGCTGCGCCAGCAGGACGTTAAAAAAGAGTCCTGCAAGCAGCATCTTTGGGGCGATGTATACATTGTTCCTCCACCGCTCCTGCCTATTGAAATGAATGGGCACCGCTGCTGGAGCGCCTGCAAAGCGATTCAGCAGCGGCGCTACACGGGCTCATTAACCCTTTATTCGGCCGCTAGCGGGGGTTAATAGCGATCTGCTAGCGGCTGAATCGAATAGCGCCCCTAAAACGACAGTAAATTGCCGCTAAAACTAGCATCGTTTTACCGTCAATGCCCACCCGCTCCAGTGTGAAAGCAGCCTTACAGTGTTTTTTATTTATTTTGGTGTTGGTGTTTATGAGCATATTCTAGCGCACCGTTCAGATCCGCAAGGCCCCCTTCGCATCTTTACGGTAAAACAGTGTGTCGCGTTTGTGGGGCCATTCATTGTTAATGGCATCCCAAACGTAGCAAGGTAAAAAAAAAAAATGCGCAAAAATGAATGTGGCAAAAGACTACGTGGGCTACTTTGCCGCACGTAGGGCAGCCCATTAAAATGAATGCAAAAAATGCACTTTAGGTCCCATTCACAAGGTGAAATCTAGACTAAGCAAATATTGTCTGATTTCATTTATTATATGTATTCTTCTCGAACCTTGGTGAGCTTTGTGTATTTCTTCTAGATCTGTACAGTAATCCAGTGTGAGACTTTCTGTAATAAAGACCGCTCACTGCTGCTCTCTCTCCTTGTGCAGGAAGACTGGTCTTGTCTCCGCCCCCTCCTGTAGTTTTCTGCAGGCAACCTGTAGTGGGTGGAGCCTTCTGAGCCCCTCCCACAGCTGTGCTCTCGAACAGCACAGTGATGATGCAATGGCATTTGGTGCACACAAATATGGATTTACATCCTTTGTGGATATTGAATACATTTTAAAGTAATACTAAAGCTTTGTTTGTTCCAAAATAACAAACATTTTATACTTACCTGCTCTGTGTAGTGGTTTTGCACACAGCAGCCAGGGTTCTTCTCTTCTCGGGTCCCCCACTGGTGCTCCTGGCCCCTCTCTCCTGCCGGGGGCACTGGGGGCACCCAAGCAGGCACGCTCACAAGCTGCGGCTGTGTGTCCATCAATCCTTGTTGCCCACCTGGCCTCCAAACTGTGGCCCGGGGGCCAGATGCGGCCCTCTGCTTGCCTTTATCTGGCTCTTGGGGCACTATTCCTCCCACTGGTGCCAATGATGGGACACTATTCCTCTCACTGGTGCCAATGATGGGACACTATTCCTCCCACTGGTGCCAATGATGAGACACTATTCCTCCCACTGGTGCCAATGATGGGACACTATTCCTCCCACTTGTGCCAATGGTGGGACACTATTCCTCCCACTGGCATCAATGATGAGACACTATTCCTCCCACTGATACCCATGATGGGACACTATTCCTCCCACTGGTGCCAATGATGGGACACTATTCCTCCCACTTGTGCCAATGGTTGGACACTATTCCTCCCACTGATACCAATGATGGGACACTATTCCTCCCACTGGCACCAATGATGGGACACTATTCCTCCCACTGATACCAATGATGAGACACTATTCCTCCCACTGGTGGCAATTGCAGGACACTATTTCTCCCACTGATACCAATAATGGGACACTATTCCTCCAACTAAAGCCAATGATGGGGCACTGTTCCTCCCACTGAAGCCAATGATGGGGCACTATACCTCTAACAGATCCAAAGGATGGGGCACTATACTGTACCTCCCATTGACCCAAAGGATGGGGCGTTGTTACTGACACTAGGACCTTTTTTACTCTTACTGGCCACAGTCCGGCCCCTCTAAAGTCTGAATGATAGTAAACTGGCCCTTTGTTTAGAAAGTTTGGAGACCCCTGGTGTAGAGAGTAGGAGGACTAAATGTGCAATTGTGAATGAGGACAAATAGAATAGGACTCTGCATGTTGAGCGTAGAAAGGCGTAGGGAAACGAGCAGAAAAACATTCAAGCGCTACACAAACTGTTGGTATATAAATCCTGTATAATAATAACGTAATAATACAAATAATATTAGGGGTTTAGGTGTTATGATACACAACGCAACATTGTATCCTTTACAATGTACAACATTTACCAATACAATGTACAAAGTTTGTCACATCCAGGATCCCAGTGTGGCTGGTCATGATGCAGGGCAGCAGGTAACCTTTCCATATAATTTTGTACAGAGCTCTAAATAATTAATACGCCAAGACAACAACCCATGCAGACCTGCACTATAGCATTGTTCTATTCTGTGCAAAATGTGCTGCGTCAGTGGCCATGGCGTACGGTATATACAGAGCTTGTCTTGGCGTTGCGTGGGTTACATTATCATCCTGTGCTGTGCAATAGGTGAGAACGCTGTGTCTTCAATGGGTCGTCCTGTGAGAAGGAATATTCCACAGTGCATGTACATTAGCGATCGATAGATTCAAATATATAAACTGCCAGTCAGTGCATGCAGTGCTATTTATCATTATGTACTCTCCAGGCTGCAGAGAGGTGCTGCGTCCTTCTGCATGTATATATATATATATATATATTTATGAATGTGTGTGCTATACCTCTTACAGCTCCATACATTAGTGACTTTTAACAGCAGAGAAGGGCCCCAACCCCCCCCCCCCCCCATCCTTCCCTGTAATTAGGAGCCAGCCTCTGATCTTTGCATTCTTCCCCTTGCTATTATAAATCACGCATTAATCATTGCATCTCCTGAAATGCTTTTTGCAGTTTGCATATAAGAAGGTTACAGGGTGTCTATTAGATGGGGCAATGGAGGCCATAACTTTCCTTGGAGAACCTTTCAAGAGTGATTTATCTCCGCCTTGCAATCACAAACATCTTTCCATAGGCTGAATATTGTGACAGCTGCACAACTCCACCCCCCCTCTTATCCCCCCCCCCCCCCCCGCCGCCTTTAATAACTTTCCCTTTCTTTTTGTTTATTTTGCAAAACTTCACGTCTCACTGGAAACCCGAGCCGCAACTGGAATAAAAAAAAATACTGTCGCTACGAAAAGTTTGCAAATTCCAATAACTTTTTTTTTTTTGCACATGGTAGTTAACGGTAATTGCAAAATGCTGTGTTGTTGTACCCCCCCCCCCCCCTTCAACCCCACTTGCATTGGCCACAAAGTTATTTTCGAGCATGAGGTGTACTCAGGACACCCCTGTGACCTGCTCTCCCATATAATTCTATCTATATATGTGGAAGTAGTTAGCATATAGTGGATAGTAAATGCAATACCGGGCAGGGAGCCAGGAGAAGCCCGGGAAGAAGTTATTTCCAGCGGGCATTCGAGGCAAAGCCTCCCCAGGACCCCTCCTGACTGATCCGCCTTCATATTTCCACTTTAACAGCTCAATAAAAAGCTATAGTGTCGCCTTTTTTTTTTTTTTCCCAGGACGCAAATTGATTTTTTTTGCCTTTTTGCATTGTATTTGCTCTACGGCCTTCTTCAATAAAAAGTTCTTATTCTTAAGTACAGTACATTTTTAGCAGCCAATCAGAATCTGTCTTGTACTGGTTTGATTTAAGCAGTCGGAATTCTGATTGGTTGGTAAAAGATAGTAAATTACCACTCAAAGGAATTAAAAAAAAACAAAAAAAAAACATAATTTAGTCCAGTTGTATATATTAGAACACAGTGGGGTTGATTTACTAAAACTGGAGAGTGCAAAATCTGGTGCAGCTCTGCATAGAAACCAATCAGCTTCCAGTTTTTATTGTCAAAGCTTAATTGAACAAGCTAAGGTTAGAAGCTGACTGGCTCCCATGCACAGCTGCACCAGATTCTGAGTGTTCCAGTTTTAGTAAATCTGCCCCTTTGGGGTTGATTTACTAAAATTGGAGAGTGCAAAATCTGGTGCAGCTGCGCATGGTAGCCAATCAGCTTGTTCAATTAATCCTTGACAAAAGCCTGGAAGCTGATTGGTTACCATGCACAGCTGCACCAGATTCTGAGTGCTCCAGTTTTAGTAAATCTCCCCCATTGGGGGGAGATTTACTAAAACTGGAGCGTGAAAAATCTGGTGCAGCTATTCAAAGAAACCAATTAGGTACCAAACACAGCTGCACCAGATTTTAAACGCTACAGTTTTAGTAAATTTACCCCAAAGGGGAGCACTCTTTTTAACCATGTTGTAGACAATAATGCGGTTCCTTTTGTCATGCATGTTGTAGACAACAATGGGGTTCCTCTTGTCATGCGTGTTGTAGACAGTAACGGGATTCCTCTTTTCTTGTATGTCATAGACAAAAATGGAATTCCCCTTGTGATGTATGTCAAAGGTAAAAATGGGGTTCCTCTTGACATTCATTTTATAGACACTAATTGGGGTTCCTTTTCTTCTACATGTAGATAATGATGGGATTCATCTTGTCATGCATGTTGTAGACAATAATAGTGCATGTCATAGACAATAATGGGATCCCCCTTGTTGTCCATATCATAGACAATAATGGGGTTCCTCTTGTCAAGCAGGTCATAGACAATAATGGGGTTCCTCCTGCTGTGCATGTTATAGACAACAATGGGGTTTCTCTTGTTGTGCATGTCATGGACCTTAATGGGGTTCCTCCTGCTATGCATGCATAGAGCATAATGGGGTTTCTCTTGTTCTGCATGTCATAGACAATAATGGGTTCCTCTTGTCATGCATGTAGTAGGCAATAATAGAATTCCTCTTTCAGTGCATGTCATAGACAATAATGGGATCCCCTTGTTGTCCATATCGTAGACAATGCTGTGCATGCCAAAATCATGGGGTTCCTCTTGTCAAGCGTGTCATAGACATTAATAGGGTTCCTCCTGTTGTGCATGTCATAGACAAAAATGGGGTTCCTCGTGTAAACCATGTCATAGATATTAATGGGGTCCCTAGTGCTGTGCATGTCATAGACAATAATGGGGTTCCTCCTGCTGTGCATGTTATAGACAACAATGGGATACCCCTTGTCATGTATGGCATAGGCAATAAAGGGGTTCCTCTTGTCTTTCATGTCATAGACAATAATGGGGTTCCTTTGGTTGTGCATGTCATAGACAACAATGGGGTCCCTCTTGTCATGCAGGTTGTAGACAATAAATTAGGTACTTTCTGTCGTGCATGTCATAGACAATAATGGGGTCCCTCTTGTCATGCATGTCATAGACAGTAATAGGGTTCCTCTTGTTATAGACAATAATGGGGTTCCTCTTGTCATGCATGTTGTAGGCAATAATAGAATTCCTCTTTTAGTGCATGTCATAGACAATAATGGGATCCCCTTGTTGTCCATATCATAGACAATAATGGGGGTTCCTCTTGCTGTGCATGTCAAAATCATGGGGTTCCTCATGTCAAGCATGTCATAGACAATAATGGGATTCCTCCTGCTGTGCATTTTATAGATATGAATGGGTTCCTCTTGCTGTGCATGTCATAGAAAATAATGGGGTTCCTTTGGTTGTGCATGTCATAGACAATAATGGGGTTCCTTTGGTTGTGCATGTCATAGACAACAGTGGTGTCCCTCTTGTCATGCAGGTTGTAGACAATAAATGGGTTACCTTCTGTCGTGCATGTCATAGACAATAATGGGGTTCCTCTTGTCATGCATGTCATAGACAATAATGTGATTCCTCATTTTGTGCATTTCATAGACATTAATGGGGTTCCTCCTGCTGTGCATTTCATAGACATTAATGGGGTTCCTCCTGCTGTGCATGCCATAGACATTAATGGGGTTCCTCCTACTGTGCATGTAATAGAAGGTAGTGGGGTTCCTTTTGTCGTGCATGTCATAGACAATAATGGGGTTCCTCTTGTCGTGCATGTCATAGACATTAATGGGGTTCCTCCTGCTGTGCATGTCATAGACAATAAACAGATTCCTTTTGCCGTGTGTGACAAATCGCACAGTTGTGAACGGGGTCTTAGTGAATCCGCCACAAACCTAGCAAACAGGGCAAAGCTGAAGCTTGCGTTGCAAGAACACGCTCTGCTATTACAACGGCGTACCAATCCTGCCGTTTCTATAATAAATTACGTCCGTTTTTCTAAAAAAAACAATGAAAGCCAGTTGAAATAAACGTTTACGACAAAGAACTGGTGTGGGGAGACGCTAACATTAACCCTTCGAACAAGCAAGCCAAACTGCCATACCGAGCCAATAAAGTTGAGCCAAAAAGTACTTTTTCAAGTATTCATAACTAAAAAACTGAGCGACCGAGGAATAAAAAAACACATTGCAGTTTGTAGGTCCAGACTTGGCTGGCAACGGCATGAGATTCCTGAGCTTGTAGCCTTTCACTTTCCTCTCTATTATTTCTATTTTATTTTTTTATAATATTGTTTTATTTACATAAACTTTCCACTGCTTCAAAGTTCTGTTTGTGTCCTGAGACACAAAAAAGAAAGTAAAATGGAGCAGAGCAAGGGGGAGAGTTTGCGAGTGAGTGAGAGAGAGGGAGAGCGAGCTGCTGAACTGTGCGGCCTAGAGGGCAAAGAGAAGCCTGCCTCAGCCTCACAGCCTGACAAAGGGCGCCAAAACCTCCCCTCACAGAACACAGCAAACCACAAGAAGTCTGAGGGGAACGGGGACTGCAAGGGGAGAGAGAGAGAGAGAGAGAAGGGGGGGGGGGGATAGACCTAGTTTTGTAGAGGAAGGCAAATGTCAGCCACACATTCCATCACCCTGCACAAGATTTGTCCAAAAATATGTCAACTTTCACCTCAGAATTCAGTGAGTAAAGTCACTGACTGGTGACACACTTGTACTCGCTGTTGGGTGTGGAAAAGCAAACAGGAGCCTGAATAATAACTGTATTATTGTTTATAATATTTACTATAATCAGCGCCATTATGGTATATATATATAATCATTGCTCTTGGGCCTTGTTTACATAGAGCAGCCTTAGGCCTGCAGTGAGGCCTGGAGTGTGAGCACAGCAGTTTCCTGAGATGGGATAGACATTTTTGATTAGGTTAAAATACTGTAATAACTGTATTATTGTTTATAATATTTACTATAATCAGCACCATTGCTGCTGGGCCTTGTTTACATGGAACAGCCTAAGACCCCCTTCACACCGAGGAGGTTTTCAGGCGTTTTAGCGCTAGAAAGAGCCTCTAAATAGCACCTGAAACCACCTCCCATTCATTTCAGTGTGTCTTTTCACACTGGGGCGGTGCGCTTGCGGGACGTTAGGAAAAGTCCTCTGTATACAGAGCTCCCAAAACGCCCTGCTCATTGAAATTAATGGGCAGCACTTCCAAAGCGCCTGAAAAAGCGTTTCGGAAGTGCTGCAACACGGGCGCTTTTATCCCCTTCTTCAGCCACTAGCAGGGGTTAAAATTCCCCTGTTAGTGGGCGAAAAGCACCGCTTAAACAGCGCTAAGGCACCACTAAAACGAGCGTGCTTTAGCACTAATGTGGCCACAGCTCAGTGTGAAAGGGGTGTTAGGTCTGCAATGCACTGTGGATGGAGTGAGTAAGGTTGCCACCTTTTCTTCAAGTCAAACCCAAACGCCGCACGGCATGTTTTTTTTAATTTTTTTTTTTAGTATATACTATAAGATTGTAAAAAAACCTGGGACACTTTTGGGTGCCCCAAGGAGAGTAGTAATGCAGCTTAGTGCGCCACAGTGAACAGTGAGTGTGGCCAAATTGTGGCTCCATTCACACCTGGGAGAAACAGAATCGCGGGACGCCTGTCGCCCACAAAAGGAGTTTCGGAACTCCTTTTGGGCGACAGGCATGCCACGATTCTGTTTGCATGATTTTGCTGCCATTTGTCGGCTGACAATTGCGCTTGGGGCGCCACTGAAAGTAACTGGATCGCAAGCGCGTCACACGATTTGCGGCGATTTGGGAATCGCGGGCAGAATCGCTGCAATTCCGCCCGTGATCAGGAATGCCTAGATGTGAATGGAGCCTGTGAGTCGTATGCACAGAATGCAGGGGACATGAGTGTGTAATGCATATTAGGAGTCGTGAGTACAAAACAAAAAGAGTGCAGGAGTCAGGGTGTGCAGTGGTAAGAAAAGTGCAAAATTCCCTCCACTTTACCCTTTCATCAAAAATCCCCACTCCCTCTCCTGCAAAAAAAAAATCCAGCACTAATCTTCATGCTCACCCTTCGTCTCAGGCAGAGGAAAACCCGGACACATTATTAAAGAGATAGTTCACCTTTACTACAAAACTGCTTATAGAGATAAGGGACATCTGTGGGTAAAAACAAACTGTGCAGCTCTGACTAAAGTTGAATAAAGCCCTTAACTGGAATGCTCCCAGGACGTTGCTAAGTACTCCCAGGACGTTGCTAAGTACTCCCAGGACGTTGCTAAGTGAGGCCTAGTCGTCACTGCTCATGTCCACCATCACAGGAGGGAGCTCTCAAATGCTGAGCTCAGAGCTACTGCATCAGGGGGGAGAAAGAGTATGTGAGGGGGTTTGAATCAGAGAAAGAGCTCACTCCTATGATGGTGGAGGTGAGCCGTAACTAATAGGCCTCACATAGCAACGTGCTGGAAGTACTTAGCAACGTCCTGGGAGTATTCCAGTCAGGCTTCATAAGCTATGTACATGGTCTACACCTATAGCAAGGGTATTATTCATTTCTAGTCAGATCTGCACAGTTTGTTTTAATCTACAAACATCCCTTACCTGCATAGGCAGTTTTTTTTGTAAAGGTGAACTATCCCTTTAAAAACCCGGACAGTCTGGGTCAAAACCAGACAGGTGGCAACCCTAGGGGTGAGTGCAGCAGATAGGCCTGAGACTGAATAGACTTTTCTGTTGGTCTAAATATAACTGTATTATGGTATTGTTTACTATAATCAGCATTATGGTATATATAATCTTTGCTTTTGGGCCTTGTTTACATAGAGTGGCCTTAGGTCTGCAGTGCCCTGCGAGCGGTGGGAAGCTTGAAGGGTGAGCGAAGCAGTTTCCTGAAATGATAGACGCTTCTAATAGTCTTCATAAAAATAGTATTATTGTTTATAATAGTTACTATAATTGTCACCATTACGGTCTATATACTGTATCTACTCGTAGGCCTTGTTTACATAGAGAGGCCTTGGGCCTGCACTGTGATGGGAGTGGGTCCTGGAGGCTGAACGCAGCAGATTGGCCGGAATAGGCCTTCCCGCTCCGCGGCTTATCACGCGATCGGTAAACTCATTCAGAAACGGTATGTGAGCCTCAGCAGATCGGACGTGACAGCGGGTATTTGGCTCTTCTGCGTTCCCCTCATCTACTTTATGTTTATGATCTGCTGCAATTTTATTATTATAATAAAACAGCGAATCATACTAAGCTTTTCTGGTGCTCGACATTACTGGGCCGACATGGCGGAGAGAAAATAGGTAGCAGAGTGGACGGGTTGCCTAGCAAGCTGACTGGTTGCTATGGGCAACTGCACCGTTGTTTATGTGCCATTGTGTGCTATTCAGTCCCATTGGCTGCAGACAAGGAGGAATAAATCCTGTGGTAATGTCAGACTTTTCAGCAACATGCATACAAATTTCATGCTAAAATATCGGAACGTCAACATACACGAGGAGAGGGAGGCCTGCCAAGGCAAGGTTAGTGTTTATTGAGTGAATGAAGACTGGACCCGGGACTGAGCGCAGCGTACAGAGAAATGCTGTAACCACTCAGGCATCCAATTTTATGAGAGAACATATTTATATATAGTTTATACCATAGATGTGCTATATACCGTATGTATGTGTGTGTGAATATACAGTATATACATATATAAAATGTTCCTGTCATATATGTGATACTGTTCATATCTCTTGTAACTGAAAGTGAATCTTCTAACCATATATTATTATCATTGATGTCGTATTTGTTCAGCTGATGATGCAATATTGGTTCAGGCCTAGTGTTGTGTACATAGGAAAATGGCGTATTGACCAGCTGTGGGGTGCAGTTCAGTAAAATGGTTCAAAAACTTTTAATGGGGTCTACTTATAAAGGTCTTCACACGACATTCACCATAGAGTCACATGGCTTCCTAATGGAATCCAACTGGAAAATAATGTGAAACTTGGGTGAATGTTGTGTGAAAACATTTATATGTAGACATCTTATTTTCTTTCTTTCTTTCTTTCTTTCTTTCTTTCTTTCTTTCTTTTTTTCTTTCTTTCTTTCTTTCTTTCTTTCTTTCTTTCTTTCTTTCTTTCCTTCTTTCTTTCTCATTTATCTACCTATTTGCATCTTTATCTATCTATCGATCTATCTATCTATCTACCGATCAATCGATCGATCTATCTATCTTATTTTCTTTCTTTCTTTCTTTCTTTCTTTCTTTCTTTCTTTCTTTCTTTCTTTCTTTCTTTCTTTCTTTCTTTCTTTCTTTCTTTCTTTCCCATTCATCTACCTATTTGCATCTTTATCTATCTATCTATCTATCTATCTATCTATCTATCTATTTTCTTTCTTTCTTTCTTAACTACCTATCCATATCTTTATTCTTCTTTTTGTCTATCTATCTATTTTAGATTTTTCTTGCACTCTGTATCTATCTATCTATCTATCTATCTATCTATCTATCTATCTATCTATCTATCTATCTATCTATCTATCTATCTATCTATCTATCTATCTTCTTTCTTTGTCTGGCCATACATTATACAGTTTTCTTATTCAATTTCCTTTAGATTTACCTTCAGTGTTACCTTGTAGTGTGAGGACCTGTCTGATTGCATACAGATTGAAAGTGTTTAGGTTTGACATCATATTATACATTTTTGGTAAATCTAAAGGAAAACTGAATAAGAATTTTTTTTTCTTTCTTTCCCATTTATCTACCTATGTGTATCTTTTTTTTTTTTTTTTATCTATCTATCTATCTATCTATCTATCTATCTATCTATCTATCTATCTATCTATCTATCTATCTATCTATCTATCTTTCTATCGCTCTGTCTTTCTATACATACACGCTCTTCCTGGGCATCACAAGATGGTGGCAAATCAACCCGCTTTCTCCGCCCGCCGTTTCCAGGCGGTTAACCTCTGGGCAGCGTTGAGCCAGCGCTGTTTATAAGACTCGGCAGATACTTTAGACAGTAATTTGTGTGATAATTTTTTTTTTTTCTGTGGCTTGGACAAAAGTCAGAACGTGAGCCAAAATCTTGTATCTAGGAAACAGGAGGCGGCTTGTGGGGGGTTGTCCCGGCCAAACGCAGGAATTATTTTGTGGCCTCCCCGCACCTCGACTGGATTTCCTGAATATACTAATAGTTAAACAGATGGGGTTTAATGAGTAGAAAGAGAGAGAGAGAGAGGGAAAAAAAAATTCCCCACAAGTTGGAGAGGCCGGGGAGTACAGAGTGCCAAAATATGGCGTACAGTAATTACAGTTTACACAACTTCAAACTTTCTCCTCTTGACGTTTTTTTTTTTTTCTGGTTTCAATATTGTGGTGTAAATAGATTGAACTGAGGATATCTCCAGATAACGGAAGTCTGCAATAGATTACAGCGTTATCGTCAGAACGTAAACAGTTTTTGTTTTGGAGTCATCTAAGGAAGGCAGGACGTGTCAGCTGGATATGCCGCTGTGGAACTACAAGTCCCAGCACTCTGGAAGCTAAAGGCCTCTGCTGAGCGGGGTAAATTGTAAAGCGCTGTGCAAATAAATCCCGTATCATAATAATAATAGTAATATTCATAATAATAATCATAATAATCATAATAATAATAAATAATTACAGGGGGGCGAGTCTTAGACCAACAACGTCATTTGCTTTGGCTATCCAATCACGTTAGGAGTCTTTTTTTTTATTTTATATATTTTTTTATGTTCCACCTAACTTGATTCAGTTTGCTGAACTGGAAAAACGCTGTTTAGTCAATTATTCCCATTATTTAGATTTTGAAGGATTTTACGTGACTATGGGGAAGAGTTAACTTGGAAGCGTAGTAGTTTGCCTGATCAGCAAAGTCACGTTCGTCTGTAAGAGGCAAAATAAAAAAAAAAACAGGTGAACTTGATTGGGTGTATACGGATTTGCTTGGCTTGCGTAAAAGTTGCGCCAGCCCCGCTATGATATAAACTGTGTCTTTCAGGGATAATAAAGCACAAGTCGCACACTTTAACAGACTTACAGCCTGTAAAAAAAAAAAAAAAGGTTCCTCTTTAGTACATCACCCAAAAAAAAAAGAAATTAAATTGTACGTTATTTCCTGTAAATTACATTAATAAAAAAATTAATTGAATCTTACTTGCATGCTAGCCTTACCCTATCCAGGCAAAAGTGACACAGATCTGTCACTTGCATTGATTGGCTCTTGTATGGGAAGTAAAGGACTGTCTATAGGTGCTTAGAAAAAAAACTAGCGCAGGTTGCAGGGACCTTCCAACGCTCTGCCAAATGTCTATCTGACTGGTCAGAAAAGTATGGATCTGCACCAGATATTATAGCATTGGTATGACTGTCCATTTTCTTCTCTGCAGTATATATTTGAATATAGGTAAATTTAGTGTTACATATTGATTGCGTGCCAGTTCCAATATACACAATACATTGGCCACCTTCAATATGTCACCCAGTCCAGGGTGTGCCAGCCCAGAGCCACCATCAGTCACTGAACAGAGGGGCAGAATGGTCATTTTATTGGGTGGACAAAAGTACTGAATTTATTGGCGTATAACACACACTTTTTCACCCTGAAAATCGGGTGCAAATAGCGTGTGCGTGTTATGGGACGAGCGCTGTCAAATTACATACAGTGAGAATCTCCTGTTTACTTGGCGGCCTCTGTAATAGGAAGTCCCGTCTCCTGGGCCTCCATTTGCTAACTGTTCTGTCTATCATAGGAGATTCTCACTGTATGTAATCTGTCGGCGCTCGTCCCGCCCCCCTCCCTGTCCCCTCTAGGCTGCAGATGGGCATCCATCAGGTTGCATTGATGGCAATGGTGAGGCTACTGCATTGATGGCAAAGATGAGGCTGCTGCACTGATGGCAATGGTGAGGCTGCTGCACTGATGGCAATGGTGAGGCTGCTGCACTGATGGCAATGGTGAGGCTGCTGCACTGATGGCAATGGTGAGGCTGCTGCACTGATGGCAATTGTGAGGCTTCTGCATTGATGGCAATGGTGAGGCTGCGGCACTGATGGCAATGGTGAGGCTTCTGCATTGATGGCAAAGGTGAGGCTGCTGCATTGATGGCAATTGTGAGGCTTCTGCATTTATGGCAATGGTGAGGCTGCTGCACTGATGGCAATGGTGAGGCTTCTGCATTGATGGCAATGGTGAGGCTGCTGCATTGATGGCAATTGTGAGGCTGCTGCATTGATGGAAATGGTGAGGCTGCTGCATTGATGGCACTTGTGAGGCTGCATTGATGTGGACTGATGAGGCTGCATTGATGGCACTTGTGAGACTGCATTGATGTGGACTGATGAGGCTGCATTGATGGCACTTGTGAGACTGCATTGATGTGGACTGATGAGGCTGCATTGATGGCACTTGTGAGGCTGCATTGATGTGGACTAATGAGGCTGCATTGATGGCACTTGTGAGGCTGCATTGATGTGGACTGATGAGGCTGCATTGATGGCACTTGTGAGGCTGCATTGATGTGGACTGATGAGGCTGCATTGATGGCACTTGTGAGGCTGCATTGATGTGGACTGATGAGGCTGCATTGATGTGGACTGATGAGGCTGCATTGATGTGGACTGATGAGGCTGCATTGATGTGGACTGATGAGGCTGCATTGATGGCACTTGTGAGGCTGCATTGATGTGGACTGATGAGGCTGCATTGATGTGGACTGATGAGGCTGCATTGATGGCACTTGTGAGGCTGCATTGATGTGGACTGATGAGGCTGCATTGATGGCACTTTTGAGGCTGCATTGATGTGGACTGATGACGCTGCACTGATGGCAATGGTGAGGCTGCAGATGGGCACTGACCCTTATTTTGCTTCAAAGTTCCTTATTTAAAATTTAAAATTTTTCCCTGAAACTTCCCTTTTAAAATGAATGTGCATTCTTCCAGAAGCACATTAGTGAGTTCATGCACTGATGTTGGACAAGAAGGCCTAGCTCGCAGTCTACACTCTAATTGTAATTGTTTTTTCCTCTCCCGATGCCACTTCCCCTGATTTCTCTGTTAATATTAACGGCTCAACTATCAACTTGTCCCCCCCACGCCAAGGTCCTAGGTGTAATCCTGGACTCCGAACTAACCTTTCAGCCCAATATTCTATCACTATCCAAAATTTGCCTCCTCAACCACCGCAACATCTCCAAGATACGTCCCTTCCTAACCAATGTCACCACAAAGCTTCTAATCCACTCCCTGGTCATCTCCCACCTCGACTACTGCAACTCCCTCCTCATTGGTTTACCTCTACATAGGCTATCCCCCCTTCAGTCCATCATGAACACTGCTGCCAGACTCATCCACCTCACAAACCACTCAGCGTCTGCTATACCCCTCTGCCAATCCCTCCATTGGCTGCCACTCAACCAACTAATTCAATTCAAGATACTAACTATAACTTACAAAGCCATCCACAACCTGGCCCTCAGCTACATCTCTAACCTAGTCTCAAAATACCAACCTAATCATCCTCTTCCCTCCTCCCAAGACCTTCTGCTCTCTAACTCCTTTGTCGCCTCCTCCCATGCTCGCCTTCAGGACTTCTCCGGAGCCTCTCCCATCCTCTGGAATGCTCTACCCCAATCTGTCCGACTTTCTGCTACTTTGTCCACTTTCCCTGAAAACTCATCTCTTCAGAGAAGCCTATCCGGCCCCCCACCTAACATCTGTACATTTATCTTCTTAATCAGCACATCCCCCACAGTTATTACCTCTTGTATCTCTTGACCTTCCCTCTTAGAGCCGGTTCACACAGGGGCGGCACGACTTGCAGCGCGACTCACAGAGGCGACCTGCACACGACTTCAGCGGCGGCTTGCAAAATGACTTCTGTATAGAAGTCAATGCAAGTCGCCTGAAGTCGCCCCAAAAGTAGTACAGGAACCTTTTTCTAAGTCGGAGCGACTTGAATTGCTCCTATTAGAACGGTTCCATAGTACAGAACGGAACGCGACTTGTCAGGTGGCTAAGTCGCCTGACAAGTCGCCCCTGTGTGAACCGGGTCTTAGAGTGTAAGCTCTAAGGGGCAGGGCCCTCTGATTCCTATACTGTATTAAAGTGTATTGTATTTGTACTGTCTACCCTCAAGTTGTAAAGCGCTACGTAAACTGTTGGTGCTATATAAATCCTATATAATAATAGTAATAATAACACTTTTTGAGGTCCCCCACTTCTTAAACAGAACCTGGCAGCTTTTTTTGTGGGTCCCAGAACAATGATCACCCCATAAGTATATCTCCTATACATATATATTATATATATAGTTCCATAACAAGGGTCACCTCATAAATATTATATATAAATTTTAGGGGGGGGGGACATTGTTCATCTTCAGCCTAAAGTGTCACCCCCCCACCAGCACCTCTGCACTTTTTGAGGTCCCCTTCTCTTAATCAGCATCCAGTCCCAGAAGAATAAGGGTGACTTGCAACCCCAAAATAAAAAGGGACCCAAGCCCTCAGTCCCCTTGCACCTCAACACTTTTTGGGGTCCCCACCTCCTAAACAGCAGCCTGCTGCTTTTTTGTGTGTCCCAGAACAATGATTGCCCCATACCTATATCTCTCATACATATATATATATTCATTGTAGGGGGGCACGTAGTTCATCATCATCCTGAGGACCCCTTGCTGCTTGTATCCTCAACATTGTTTGGGGTCCCCACCTCTTAAACAGCTGTTTTTTTTGTGGGTCTCAGAGCAATGATCGCCCCATAAGTGTATCTCCTTTACATATATATTCATTATAGGGGGGCATATTGTTCATCATCAGCCTAAAGCTCCCCCCCTCTTGCACCTCAACACTTTTTGGGGTTTCCACCTCCTAAACAACAACCAGCTGCTTTTTTGTGGGTCCCAGAACAATGATCACCTCAAATATATAATATATATATATATATATATATATATATATATATATATATATATATATATATATATATATTCATTGTAGGGGGGCACATTGTTCATCATTAGTCTAAAGTCCCCCCCACTTACTTTCTTTGGGGTCCCCACCTCCTAAACAGCACCCAGCTTCCTTTTTTTATGGATTCCAGAACAATGATTGCCTCATATATAGATATATATATATATAGATATATATATATTCATTGTAGGGGGCACATTGTTCATCATCAGCTTAAGGCCTCCGCCACTTGCACCTCAACATTTTTTGGGGTCCCCACCTCCTAAACAACACCCAGCTGCTTTTTGGTGGGTCCCAGATCAAGGATTGCCATATATATATATATATATATATATATATATATATATATATATATATATATATATACATATATTCATTGTAGGGGAGCACATTGTTCATCAGCAGCCTAAAGCCCTAAAGCCCCCCCCCCCCCTGCACCTCAACACTTTTTTCCTAAACAACAACCAGCTGCTTTTTTGTGGGTCCCAGAACAAAGATCACCCCATATATATATATATATATATATATATATATATATATATATATATATATATATATATATATATTCATTGAAGAGGGTCACATTGTTCATTAGCCTAAAGTCCCCCCCCTCTTGCACCTCAACACTTTTTGGGGTCCCCACCCCCTAAACAACACCCAGCTGCTTTTTTTGGGTCCCAGAACAATGATTGCTTCATAAGTGTATTATATATATAGATAGATATATATATGTATATCTTTATAGATAGATCTATCTATCTATCTATCTATCTATCTATCTATCTATCTATCTATCTATCTATCTATCTATCTATCTATCTATCCTGTATACATTCATTATAGTGGGGCACATTGTACATCAGCCCCCTCCTCTATAAATTTTGAGGTGCACCCAGTCCCAGAACAAGGACCACTTCCTAAAAAAAGGGACCCAAGCCCCCATGTTCCCATGACCCTGGCTGACCCCCCCCTAGGACTGTATGAGCCTGTATGAGGCTCTCCTCCATAGAGAAGACTGGTGTGATCAGAGGGAGGGGATGAGTCCCAGAAAAAAAGAAGAGACTTTTCTTACTTTGCCATTTAACTTCTTGCCCCCCCCCCCCCCCCCTTGTTTGGCTGCAGCAGGGAAGGGGTTAATCTCGCCATCCATCTATCGATCAGCGCTGGTGGCCGATCCTGAGCCGTGCGATCAGAGGAGAGGAGGGGAGGGGGGGGGGGTGGCAGAGAGGGGTGGGGGGGGGGGTGGTGGTGGGGGTTGGGTGCCTGCTGAGAGCTGCAGTATCCGGAAAGTTATTCCGCCAGCAGCTCCCAGCCTCGGACTGGACCAGGGCACAGCTCAGCCTGCACCAGCCTGCCGCAGGGGGTGGCCGGTGTCCCCGGGGGGGCGCTGTGTCTGCTGGGGGTGGGGAGGGTGGGGGGGGGAAGTTCAGCTCATGGAGCTCCGGGGCTGGAGATGTGAAATCACCGACAAGAAGAAGGAGAAGCAGCTGCCGTGATCGCCCCGTTCTCCGCCGCCGCCGCCGCACACCGCCGCCATGTACTCCCCGCTCTGCCTCACCCAGGTAAGTGGGCCGGACCGGGGAACCGGAGGGGGGGGGGGGGTGGAGGAGGGGGAGGGGGGCGCACACTGACATCGCCGCCGCCGCCGCTGACACTTGGAGTTTGTCGGCGGGACTTGGAGTTTGGCGTGTCGTGTGTCCGGGAGAAGTGCTGGAATCCCGGGGCGGCTGGACACACAGAGATCGCTCGGATCCGTTCTTTCTTTTTTATTCTTTTCTTTGCAAGTGTCAGACTTTTGCTACATTGTTGTGACCCTCATCCCCTCCACCAATCACTTCCCTTCCCTTCCCAAGTGTCAGGTTCATGTGCAACTATTTCCAATTGCAACATTGTCCCGGATCACTTGCAGCGGCGACTTTCCCCTTTGTAAGTGACATTTGCGGCATTATCAGCTTTTTATTATTTTATTGCAACGTTGTCCTGGATGACTTGTGATAGAGACTTTTCCCTTCTGTAATGTAAGGCTCAGGGCCATCTGCAGCATTGTCAGTCAATGCAACATTGTCCTGGATCACTTGCAACAGGGACAGTGTCATTTGCTACATTATAAGTCCTTTTTTTAATTGCAACAATGTCCTGGATGACTTGTGATATACTTTTCTCTTCTGTAATGTGAGGGTCAGGGCCATCTGCAGCATTGTCTGCTATTTTCAATTGCAACATTGTCCCGGATCACTTCCAGCAGCAACTTTTCCCTTTGTAAGTGACATTTGCAACATTATAATTTTTTTTTATATTGCAATATTGTCCTGGATTACTTGCAACAGTGACATTTGCAACATTATAAGTCCTTTTTTTTATTGCAACAGTGTCCTGGATGACTTGTGATAGAGACTTTTCCCTTCTCTAATGTAAGGCTCAGGGCCATCTGCAGCATTGTCAGGCAAGTTCCATTGCAACATTGTCCTGGATCACTTGCAACATTATAAGTCCTTTTTTATTGCAACATTGTCCTGGATCACTTGCAACAGGGACAGTGTCATTTGCTACATTATAAGTCCTTTTTTTATTGCAACATTGTCCTGGATCACTTGCAACAGGGACAGTGTCATTTGCTACATTATAAGTCCTTTTTTATTGCAACATTGTCCTGGATTACTTGCAACAGTGACATTTGCAACTCAATAAGTCCATTTTTTATTGAAACATTGTCCTGGATCACTTATAATATACTTTTCTCTTCTGTAATGTGAGGGTCAGGGCCATCTGCAGCATTGTCTGCTATTTTCAATTGCAACATTGTCCCGGATCACTTCCAGCAGTGACTTTTCCCTTTACAAATGTCTTTAGCAACAGTGCCAGTCCTTTTTTTTAATTGCAACAGCATCTTGGAGCACTTGTGAGTGACATTTGCAACATTATAATTTCTTTTTATATTGCAACATTGTCCTGGATTACTTGCAACAGTGACATTAGCAACATTATAAGTCCTTTTTTATTGCAACAGTGTCTTTTCCCTTCTGTAATGTAAGGCTCAGGGCCATCTGCAGCATTGTCAGTCAAGTTTCATTGCAACATTGTCCTGGATCACTTGCAACATTATAAGTCCCTTTTTTATTGCAACATTGTCCTGGATCACTTGCAACAGGGACAGTGTCATTTGCAACATTATAAGTCTTTTTTTTTCATTGCAACATTGTCCTGGATCACTTGCAACAGGGACAGTGTCATTTGCAACATTATAAGTCCTTTATTTTATTGCAACAATGTCCTGGATCACTTGTGATATACTTTTATCTTCTGTAATGTGAGGGTCAGGGCCATCTGCAGTATTGTCTGCTATTTTCAATTGCACCATTGTCCCAGATCACTTGCAGCAGCGACTTTCCCCTTTGTACGTGACATTTGCAACGTTATATTTTTTTTATTGCAACATTGTCCTGGATCACTTGCAACAGTGACATTTACAACATTATAAGTCTTTTTTTTTAATTGCAACAGTGTCCTGGATGACTTGTGATAGAGACTTTTCCCTTCTGTAATGTAAGGCTCAGGGCCATCTGCAGCATTGTCAGTCAAGTTCCATGGCAACGTTGTCCTGGATCACTTGCAACAGTGGCTTTTCCCTTTGCAAGTGTCATTTGCAGCAGCATCAATATTTTTAATTGCATCATCATCCTGGATCACTTGCAACTGTGAGTTTTCCTTCTTTAATACAAGGGTTAGGGTCAGCTGCAGCATTGTCAGTTACTTTCAGTTGCAACGTTGTCCTGGATCACTTGTGATAGAGACTTTTCCCTTATGTAATGTAAGGGTCAGGGCCATCTGCAGCATTGACACTTAAGTTCCATTGCAACATTGTCCTGGATCACTTGTAACAGTGACAGTGTCATTTGCAACATTATAAGACCTTTTTTAAAAAAATGCAACAGCATCCTGGATCACTTGTGATCTGCAGCATTGTCAGTCAAGTTCCATTGCAACATTGTCCTGGATCACTTGCAACATGACAGTGTCATTTGCAACACTATACGCCCTTTTTATTGCAACAGTGTCCTGGATCACTTGTGATAGAGACTTTTCTCTTCTGTAATGTAAGGGTCAGGGCCATCTGCAGCATTGTCTGCTATTTTCATTTGCAACATTGTCCTGGATCACTTGCAACAGTGGCTTTTACCTTTGCAAGTGTCATTTGCAGCAGCATCAATATTTTTAATTGCAACAGCATCCTGGATCACTTGCAACAGCGACTTTTCCTTCTTTAATACAAGGGTCAGCTGCAGCATTGTCAGTTACTTTCAATTGCAACATTGTCCTGGATCACTTGCAACCGTGACTTTCCCCTTATGTAATATAAGGGTCAGGGCCATCTACAGCATTGTCAGTTAAGTTCCATTGCAACATTGTCTTGGATTGTTTGCAACAGTGGCAGTGTCATTTGCAACAGTATGAGTCCTTTATTTTAATTGCAACAGCGTCTTGAATCACTTGTGATACTTTTCCCTTCTATAATGTGAGGGCCAGAGCCATTTGCAGCATTGTCTGCTATTTTCAATCGCAACATTGTCCTGGATCACTTGCAACAGTGACTTTTGCCTTTGCAAGTGTCTTTAGCAACAGTGTCAGTCCCTTTTTTTAATTGCAACAGCGTCTTGGAGCACTTGTGATAGAGACTTTTCCCTTCTGTAATGCAAGGGTCAGGGTCAGCTGCAGCATTGTCAGTTAAGTTCAATGGCAACATTGTCCTGGATCACTCACAACAGTTTTTTTTTTTTCTTTTGCAAGTGTCATTTGCAACAGTATCATTTTTAAAGTTGCAAGAGTGTCCTAAATCACTTATAATAGAGACTTTTCCCTTCTTTACTGCAAGGATCGGCTGCAGCATTGTCAGTTACTTTCAATTGCAACGTTGTCCTGGATCACTTGCAGCATTAACTTTTCTCTTTGTGTGTCATTTGCAACAGTATCAGTCCTTTATTTTAATTGCAACAGTGTCCTGGATCACTTGTGATAGAGACTTTTCTCTTCTGTAATGCAAGGCTCAGGGCCATCTGTCTGCTATTTTCAATCGCAACATTTTCCTGGATCACTTGCAACTTTTCCTTTTGCAAGTGTCATTTGCAGCAGTGTCCTTGCAACAGAGACTTTTCCTTCTTTAATGTAAGGGTCGGGGTCAGCTGCACCATTTTCAGTTATTTTCAGCTGCAACATATTCCTGGATCACTTGCAGCAGCGACTTTTCCCTTTGCAAGTGTCATTTGCAACAAAACCACGCACACACACACACACACCACAGGTTGAACTGGATGGACTGGTGTGTTTATTTAACCTTACCGACTATGCAACAGTAATCAATATTTTAAATTGCAACAATTTCCTGGATCACTTGCAACCGTGACTTTTCCTCCTTAAATGCAAGGGTCAGCTGCAGCATTGTCTGCTATTTCCAATTGCAACATTGTTCTGGATCACTTGCAACTTTTCCTTTTTGCAAGTATCATTTGCAACAGTATCATTTTTTTTATTATTATTATTGCAACAGTGTCCTGGATCACTTGCAACAGTGACTTTTCCCTTCTTTACTGCTAGGGTCAGGGTCAATTGCAGTATTGACAGTTACTTTCAATTGCAAAGTTGTCCTGGATCACTTGCAACACTGTCTTTGGTTCTCGTTCTGCAAGGGTCAGGGTCATTTGCAACAGTGTCAGTTTTTTTCAAATTAAAACGGTGTCTTGGACCACATGCAATAGTGTCTATTATTCATTAGCAACAATCCAGGGTCAAGGTCAAGTGTCTGGGTCATTTCCAAAATTCCCTAGTTTTTTTTATATCTGCAACAGTTCCATCTTGGGTTCTATCACTTGCAGCAGCGTTGTTTCCCTGTTTTGTTTTGCAAGCGTCGGGCTCATTTGCAACCATGTCTTTAATCACTTGCAACAGTGAGTTTTTCCTTCTTTTTTTGGCAAGTGTCCTTTGGCTCATTTGCAACAGTGACTGGCTGTTTTTTACTGCAACAGTTCCAGATTGGGTTCTGTCACTTGCAACAGTGTATTTCTTTTTTTTAAATGTCAGGCTCATTTGCAACAGCGTCTGGACTTTAAAAAAAAATTGCAACAGTGGGTTTAATCACTTGCAACAGTGTAATTTTCTTTTTTGCAAGTGTCAGGCTGTAGTAGTTGCAACAGTGTCAGTTTTTTTTGTTTGCAGCAGTGTCCTGGATCACTTGCAACCGTGTCTTTTTCCTTTTTTTGCAACAGTTACTAGCGTTTTGTTCTTGCAACAGTGTCAGGCTGCTTTGTTTGCACTTTTATTGCAAGCGTCAGGTTTATTCTCAACAGCGTCAGGCTTATTCTCAACAGCATTACGCTTATTCTCAACAGCGTCAGGCTTTTTTTGCTTTTTTGCAACACCTGCAACAGCGTCAGACTTATTTTTGCAATGGGTCCAGGCTGCTTTGGATCACTTGCCATGGGGTATTTTTTATTGCAAGCGTCAGGCTTATTTGCAACAGTGTCAGGTTGTTTTCTTTGCAAAGGGGTCACTTGCAACAGAGCCCTTTATGGCGTCAGGCTTGTTTTGCCTTTTGTCAGGCTTTTTGCAACACTTGCAACAGCGTCAGGCTTATTCTCAACAGCGTCAGGCTTTTTTTTGCCTTTTGCAACACTTGCAACAGCGTCAGGCTTATTCTCAACAGCGTCAGGCTTTTATTGCCTTTTGCAACACTTGCAACAGTGTCAGGCTTATTCTCAACAGTGTCAGGCTTTTTGCAACACTTGCAACAGCGTCAGGCTTATTCTCAACAGTGTCAGGCTTTTTTTGCCTTTTGCAACACTTGCAACAGCGTCAGGCTTATTCTCAACAGCGTCAGGCTTTTTTATTACCTTTTGCAACACCTGCAACAGCGGCAGGCTTATTTTTGCAACGGCTCCAGGATGTTTTAGATCACTTGCAACAGTTTATTTTTTTACCCGCAAGTGTCAGGCTTATTTGCAACACTGTCAAGTTGTTTTCTTTGCAAAGGGGTCACTTGCAACATTGTCTTTTATTTGCGTCAGGCTTGTTTCGCCTTTTGCAACACTTGCAACAGCATTAGGCTTATTCTCAGCAGCGTCAGGCTTTTTCTACCCTTTTTGCAACACTTGCAGGCTTATTTTTTGCAACGGCTCCAGGCTGCTTTGGATCACTTGCAACAGTTTATCTTTTTTCATCGCAAGCACCAGGCTTATTTGCAACAGAGTCAGGCTGTTTTCTTTGCAAAGGTGGGGGGGGGGGGGGTCACTTGCAACATTGTCTTTTATTGCGTCAGGCTTTTTTTTTTTTTTGCATTTGCAACATTGGGTTGGATCACTTGCAACAGGATTGTGTTTTTTTTCTTTTTTTTTTGCAACACTGTCAGTGTGTTGCTGTTGCTTATAACCCCCGGTGTGCCGGTATGGACGTTGCTTGCAGCATTGGTGTGTGCATTAGGTGCCGGAGCGAGCTGCCTGTTTTCCTGACTTGATTGTAACGTAGGGTCGGTGGTCCTGTCTGTGTAGGTGAACTAGTTAGTGCTAGCCCAGTAGGCATGTCACTTGCTTGCTCTTAGGGCAGAGGCGAGAGGGGGGGGGGTGTGTGGAGGGGGGTTTAGTGCAGCGAGGGGTTAATAGGAAAGGCAGCGCAGTCTGCATCGGGTCTGCATGAGACAGTGACTTGGAGTAGTTTGGTTGGTGTGGTTGCGTTGTGTGTGTGTGAGCATGCATTGTAGTAGAGGCACGTTGGCCGGTTGAGTTGCACGGTGTGTAGAGTGGGCTGGACGGTGGCATGGTGGTGCATTGGTTGCTTTGTCCAGCACGCCGTATGTTAGCTGCTTAGCGTGCATGCTGCTGATTTGCAGTCCCGAGTGGCTGTGTGTGTGTGTGTGTCAGCTCTCCCCAGTACAATGTATTAAATGATTTCCTCGCACAGCGAGTGCATGTGAGTGTGTGTCAGTCATCCAGTGTGTGTGTGTGTGTGTGCGTGTGGGGGCCGTCCTGGCCGAGCCATGTCTATGTTCCCGGGGCCAGTACAGAGCCGTCTCTCTCCCCCTCTAGTCGCCGACTACCACCCAAGGGGGATGACATCCACGTGCAACTTTTTCTACCAAGCAGATCTCACCTTGTGCGGAACAAGACCTGTGGTAGTGTCTCCTCTACTTCAGGCGGGTGCTGGGGGAGGGGGGGCCCTCATGGCACTTGGCTTGGCAGCGGGCACAGGAGGTGAGGTGGAAGTGGCTTTGGCTGAGCGACCCTTCACACTCCTTCCTGGATCTAGAGGCTTGCCACCGGTCACCTCCGCCTGGCCAGCGCCAAGTGTCTGGGTACTGTGCACTTCTTCTCTCTTACGTATGTTCTCGTTGTTCATTGCATTCTTTCGGGACGGGAATCCGTTGCCTTATCACTTTCTCCGGCGTAGCCTTTGGGTTGAGGGGTGTGTGACAAATGATTTTGCCAACCTGTAATTAAAAAAAAAAAAAAAAAAAAAAATGAAATGTCACTTTGGAAAGTAGGACTTGCTTGCCAAAATCTACAGTAAGTGATAACATGTTAGGAGCAAGCAAGTCATTGAAGAATTTTTTTTTTAATCATTATTATTTTTTATTTTTTTGCAAGGCGCGTTACGAAATTAAATGCCTTGCAATTTTTTTTTTTTTTTTTTTTGCGGAACACGATTGCCCAGCATAACGCATGCTAGGATTTTTAGGCCTGACAGTATCTCAGTATCTCAGCCTGACAGTATCAGATGGGCAATGTGGCATTTATTTATTTTTTATTTATTTATTTTTTTATTATTGGGAAAAAATACAAAAAAATAAGGGTTGTCATCCAAGTTCATGTATACAATGTGAATGTATTTATTTTTATTTTATATTTATTTATTTATTATTATTATTTTTTTTTTTAATATAACGAATTACTTGAATATTTTAATCGCTGGGTAAACTTGAATTTAATCTAATTTTATCGCTATTGCTTTAAACAGAACTCAGGTGCTGGGCGTCCTAGATCTTGTCTTTTTAAAGTGTGTTCATTTATATGTATTTTATGGAACCTGAAATATTGACCTTATATAACCTTTTTTTTTTTTTTTTTTTTTTTTTATTACTATTTTATGTGAACGTTGATATGCTGTTAGCATTTTATTTTTTTATGGCGGCTGTGATGATTTAGTACAAAAGGTCCAAGTGTAAATTGATTACTGGTTGGCATTGATTATTGATTCACAACTTTACAGAAATAACATTAGGGCATGACTAAGGTTTTAACTCATTGGTTATTGATACGTAGCTTTACAGAAATAATAGGTTTTTAACGCATTGATTATTGATACATAGCATTACAGAAATACAATTAGGGAATTAATAGGTTTTTAATTCATTGATTATTGATACATAGTGTTACAGAAATAAAATTAGGGAATTAATAGGTTTTTAATTCATTGATTATTAATACATAGTGTTACAGAAATAAAATTAGGGAATTAATAGGTTTTTAATTCATTGATTATTGATACATAGTGTTACAGAAATAAAATTAGGGTTTGAACATGTTTTTAATTCATTGATTATTGATATATAGCATTACAGAAATAAAATGAGGGAATGAATAGGTGTTTAACTCATTGATTATTGATACATAGCTTTACAGAAATAAAATTGGGGAATGAATAGGTGTTTAACTCATTGATTTTTGACACATAGCTTTACAGAAATAATAGGTTTTTAACTCATTCATTATTGATACATAGCATCACAGAAATAAAATTGGGGAATGAATAGGGTTTTAACTTATTTTTAACTTTTTTTTAAAAATTTTTTCAAAATTTTGCTGACGGTCCCGGTTTTCCTCCTTTGCTGTATGAAATGGCAGGCATGCATTTTGGCACTGGCTGGGTTAATGCTGAGATTTTTTTTCCCCCCAGTATAAGTAAAGACTGCAAGCCTTCTCAGACCCCCAAACTCCTTCCCATAGACTTGCAAAGAGGCTTAGAATAGTATAGCTCTGCTTTAAATGATTATTTGGCCTTCTTTTCCAAAAATAAAGTACGGTGACGTTTTACTTTCACTTATTTTGCGATATTTTTGTTTCTAAAATGGATATTCATGCTTGAAAAATGCAGGGACTTGAGAGGAAAGGCTCCCCCCCCCCCCCCAGTGCAGTGTGTGCATCAGGATTATATGGGCCTTGCCGTGTTCACTTGGGGGCCGGTTTAGTGTCGTCTCTAAACTTTTACGTCGAGAGAGTGAAAGTTTGCTGAGCAATTGTAATATGCAAACCTCTCTTTAGGTCGTGGGAGGTGGTGTGCCTTGCCGTTCCCCAAACCTTGTGAATCGTTGTGATTTTTGCAGATATTTTTAAATGGTGCTTGAAACCGAGCTTGCACCGTGGTCTAGCCATAGCTCCTGAATAATTAATGTTTGGGATAAAATGTATACTTTTTTTTTTTTTGCCTTTCCAAGTCACGTGTAAATATAAAATGTGCTTCCCTTTATACACAGCTGGCACTGTCAGTGAAGAAGAGCAAGGCCCCTTATCAGAACTCACATTAAAAAATTGCTTGAGGGTATCAATTTTTTTTTTTTTTTTTATTTACACATTTTTTTTTTTTGCATCATTCTTAGGTTAGTTAAACCAGCACATAATTTACTATGAAATAAATAAAGCATTGTTTATCTTCGGTTTCATTACATATGCATTTGGCATTTTTATATTTATTGTAATCATGGGATCTGTAGCTCGTTATTAGTTATTTTATTTAATTTTTTTGAGTTGGTGTTGAGCTCGTTATTAGTTACTTTATTAAATTTTTAAAATTGGTGTTGGGTTCATTATTAGTTCCTTTATTTAATTTTTTGAGTTGGTGTTGAGCTCGTAATTAGTTACTTTATTACATTTTTTGAGTTGGTGTTGAGCTCGTTATTAGTTACTTTATTTAATTTATTGAGTTGGAGTTGAGCTCCTTTATTGGTTATTTTGTTTTATTTTTTGAGTTGGTGTTGAGCTGCTTATTTGGTTATTTTATTTTATTTTTTGAGTTGGTGTTGAGCTCATTGTTAGTTATTTTATAAAATTTTTTGAGTTGGCGTTTTTTTTTGTTTTTTTTTTTTGTGTGTCAACCTTTAACCTATTGATGATTTATTTTTATTTTTTTACATTGTGTTTGTGTAAGTTTGTAAATTATAGCTTTGAAACTGGCAATATTTTTCTTTTAGTTACCTAAACAGCAGAATTGTGACACATAACAAACTCTTGCACCCGCCCCAGGTTTATAAATAGTTGATAAATTGTCACATATGTTCTGCAAACTTTTTTATTTTTTTATTTTTTTTAAATGCAGCCAAACTTGAAGGTCTAGAATCTTGTAGCGCCTTTGCATTAAAAGCAGGTGCAAAAAATGAAAAGTACTTACAGAATATTGAAATGCTCAGGTAGCTTCTTTGAATATAAATACAATTTTAGCCTGAATTAAGAGTTTTTAAGCCCCTATAACGCATAGATTTTGTAAAGGGCCGTGCGAACTGTTGGCACTATATAAATCTTGCATAATAATGGTAGATTGCAAGCTCCTAAGTACTTATAGATTGCAGTAGGTCCCGAAAATGTTAATGCTTATTTGATTATTATATAAAAATTATAGCCTTAATTATGAGTTTGTAAGCCCTTATAACTCATATACCCTGCAAGGGGTTGTGTAAACTGTTGGCGCTATATAAATCTTGTATAATAATAATAATAGATTGCAAGCTCCTAAGTACTTGTAGATTGCGGTAGGTCTGCAAAATTGCAATCCTCAGGAGGCTTCTTTGATTATTATATAAAAATAATAGCCTTAATTATGAGTTTATAAGCCCTTATAACTCATGGATTCTGCAAAGCACTGTGCAAACTGTTGGCGTGATATAAATCCTGAATAATAATAAGAATGATAATTTGCAAGCTCATGAGTATAATGGCCTTAACTTTTTGTTTTGGCTTTTTTTGGGATTTTGCAAAGCGCTGTGCAAACTGTTGGCGCTATAAAAATCCTGAATAATAATAATAAGAAGAATAGATTGCAAGCTCCTAAGTATAACAGCCTCAACTTTTTGTTTTGACTTCCGTTTATTCTTTGCAATTCGGTTTCCATTACTAATGCACTGTACATTGATATGTGTTGGTGTAGGCCCAATATTTCATATTTTGTCGTTTTTTTATTTTTTTAAAAGGTACAAATATATATATATTTTTTTCTGGATGTGTTGTAATAAATATTAAAATGAGGCTTTCCTATGTAACGTTGCTAATTTGATATAAGAGGTTTTTTTTTTTTTTTTTTGTGTGTTTAATATGGACTTTTTTTGTAGAGGTAGTTTAGATTTTGCTTATCCCCCTTAATCATTTTTTTTTGTAAATATTTTTTTTATTATTATTTTGAAATACCCTTTTTTTATATATATATCTATGTTTTCCTTTTTTTTTTTCCTGATTCTTGAGTGTAAATTCATAAAGCAGCCATTGAAGGTTGTAGCCTTGCCAAGTTGTACGAGTATGTAGAGACACGTGTGTTCCCGAGTTCTGTTTATAATAATAACAATAAAAAATTAATTTTAAAAAGTTAGCAAAATTTTAACTTGTGCCGCCCTGTCAGTTTGTGGGTGTAAACTCCTTTTTTTCTCTCCTAGACTCTTGCCTGTGATTCCACTTTTAAATATTGATGTTCATGCATTTGCTGGGGTGAAAAGGAAGTGCTGGGTCTTTGTGTACAATTAACAAAAGAAACGGACGTGGATAAAAAAAAACCCGACGCCTGCTTGTCACCACTTAGCCGGCCTCTAAGTCCTGAAATCACCTTTTTTTTTTTTTTATTGTCGCACAGAAAATGGAACTAGAAATGATATTTTTACAGGAAATAATTCCCCTGATTGCGGGTTCTCTGTAATTTTAGCACATAAATATTTGCTCCTTAGCAGTAAATAAGAACTTGTTTTCATCTGCAGGTTTTTAAAAAAAAAGTTTTTAAGTTTTCATATCGATCCCTCTTTTTTTAATTTATTTATTTATTTTATTTTCCTGTTTGCAGGATGAATTCCATCCCTTTATCGAAGCACTTCTGCCTCACGTCCGCGCTTTTGCCTACACATGGTTCAACCTGCAAGCCCGAAAGCGAAAATACTTCAAGAAGCACGAAAAGCGCATGTCGAAAGAGGAAGAAAGGGCCGTGAAGGATGAGTTGCTGAGCGAAAAACCCGAAGTCAAACAGAAATGGGCGTCCCGTCTCCTGGCAAAGTTAAGGAAAGATATCAGGCCGGAATATCGAGAGGATTTTGTACTCACCGTGACCGGTAAAAAATCCGCGTGTTGCGTTCTGTCTAACCCTGACCAGAAGGGAAAAATGAGAAGAATTGACTGCCTTCGCCAGGCGGACAAGGTCTGGAGGCTAGACCTAGTGATGGTGATTTTATTTAAAGGAATCCCTCTCGAAAGTACTGATGGGGAGCGCCTTGTTAAGTCCCCGCAGTGTTCTAACCATGGGCTTTGTGTTCAGCCCCATCACATAGGAGTTTCTGTGAAGGAACTTGATTTGTATTTGGCTTACTTTGTGCACTCAGCAGGTAAGTGGCGCTTTTATCTTCTTGAACTTTCAGTTGCTGTTGTTTATGTGTTTCATTTTTGCGTTACATTTATTTTTGGCATGTTGGTAGCCGCGACAGAAAACTTTCTAGGTTGACCTAAGTTTGTGGTATGTGGCGGGAGTTTGTTACTCTCTACCTTTGCTTTTTAGAAGGTGAGGTTATAATAAGAAGACCTGCATTCAAAAATCAAGTCAGTTTTAGGTTGACCTAAGTTTGAGATAGGTGCAAGGAATTGGGTATTCTCTTCCTTTGCTTTTAAGAACTTAAGGTTATAAAAAGAAGACCTGCATTCAAAAATCAAGTATTTTTTAGGTTGACCTAAGTTCGAGATAGGTGCAAGGAATTGGATACTCTCTTCCTTTGCTTTTTAGAACTTGAGGTTATAAAAAGACGACCTGCATTCAAAAATCTAAAATATTTTAGGTTGACCTAAGTTTGAGGTATGTGGCGGGAATTTGTTACTCACTACCTTTACTTTTTGGAACGTGAGGTCATAAAAAGAAGACCTGCATTCAAAAATGTATTTTTTAGGTTGACCTAAGTTCGAGATAGGTGCAAGGAATTTGGTATTCTCTTCCTTTGCTTTTTGGAACTTGAGGTTCTAAAAAGAAGACCTGCATTCAAAAATCAAGTCATTTTTAGGTTGACCTAAGTTTGAGATAGGTGCAAGGAACTGGGTACTCTCTTCCTTTGCTTTTTAGAACTTGAGAAATATAAAAAAAAAGACCTGCATTCAAAAATTAAGTCATTTTTAGGTTGACCTAAGTTTGAGAAAGGTGCAAGTAACTGGGTATTGTCTTCCTTTGCTTTTAAGAACTTAAGGTTATAAAAAGAAGACCTGCATTCAAAAATCAAGTCATTTTTAGGTTGACTTAAGTTCGAGATAGGTGCAAGGAACTGGGTACTCTCTTCCTTTGCTTTTTAGAACTTGAGGTAGACGACCTGCATTCAAAAATCTAAAATATTTTAGGTTGACCTAAGTTCCATGGTACGTGCCAGGAATTTGGTACTCTCTTCTCTTGCTGTTTATAACTTTAGGTTATAAAAAGCGGATCTGCATTAAAAAATCAACTAATTTTGTATTGGTCAAGGCGAATGCTGTAAGTAAACGATTATTTGTGGTCTGGGGAACTGACCATGCGTCCTCCAGAGGATGGTCTTTGCCATGGCAGGTGGCCACAACTTGGGGAACTGGCTTTTAGGCCGGGGGGGGGGGGGGGACAAATGAACATGGAATTCAGAGGACAGTTTCTCCAATGCAGGAGGCAACTACAACTACAGAAAACCTCAAAAGTTAGGCGCCAGCTGTAAATTTTGAGAAGTATTGGTGTTGATTTACTAAAACTGCAAAATCCGGTGCAGCTGTGCATGGTAGCCAATAAGCTTCTCGCGTCAGCTGGTTCAATTAAGCTTTGACAAAAAAAAAAAAAAAAAAGGAAACTGATTAGGTTCTATGCAGAGCTGCACTAGATTTTTGCACTCTCCAGTTTTAGTAAATCAACCCCATTGGCTATTTGGCTGCTGGGATTTGTCCAGCCCACATTTAGGCAGAGATAACTTATCTGTAGTCTTGTCTGAACATAGAACCTCCCCATCAACATGGCCCTGGCATCAGTTGTGTGACTGGCCTTTGGAGGGAGCTGTTGGTTCCTCTGCGAAAGATTCATTTTATGGCTGATTTACTCATGATATCAATCAGTAGGGTTGGTGAAATAGCTCTTGAGTTAAAGGTCTCCTTAAGTAAAAGTTTTGCCATAACAGTGTTTTATGTTTGAAAAGCAGCCAGTTGGGTTAAAAGAACGTCTTTCAAGTAGAACTATAGGCAAAACTTTTTTATTTTCGATGGACTAAGGGAGGGTTATAACCCCGTAAAGTTTATTTTTGTCATCATTGTCCCGTTGGGGAGATTTACCTTCACTTCCTGTCCAATAGCCAAACAGGAAGTGAGAGGAAATCCCTGCAAATTAAGGGAATCCCTTGGGGACCTCCCAGGTCACCAGAGCTAGTGTCTCCATTGAAAGATTTCCCCTCTATTATTTTTCTGCAGACAACCCAAAATTTGGGATTTTCTTTTACTTTCACTTTCACTGATAATGGTAAACAGGACACATAGAGAGGGTGAATGTTCCTTAAGGGGGGCACAGACAGCAATAAAAACGTGACAGGGGTTCTAATCCCTCTCCACTCTATCCAAAACTAAAAAAAAAAAAGTTTTGCCTTTAGTTATACTGTAAGTCAACCTTACCCCCCCCCCCCCCCCCGTAAGGTCTTTGAACACAAGTTTGCTTAACTCAGTGCGCATTTGTAGCCACCTGTTTGGTCTGTGGTGTCGTTCAGTAAATATAAATAGATCAGCAACAAATAATTCTCTGTACAAAAAAATATATGCTGTTTAATTTGGCCTTAAAGTAGAACTGTAGGCAAATTTTTTTTTTTTAATTTTGGATAGCGTAAGGGAGGGTTATAACCAGGGCCGGGATAAGGGGTGGGCAGGAGGGGCGGCTGCCCTGGACACAATGTTTTATTGCAGGGATGGGGGCGCCCTGACCCTAAGGGAAGGGGGGGTGTGCAGTTTGGTATCTTTGCCCTGGGTGCTGGATGACCTTGTCCCGGCACTGATTATAACGCCTGTAAGGTTTATTTTGCTATTTTTGTCCCATTGAGGAAGTCTTATCTTCACTTCCTGTCCCATAGCCAAACAGGAAGTGTATCTTCACTTCCTGTCCCATAGCCAAACAGGAAGTGTATTTTCACTTCCTGTTCCATAGCCATACAGGAAGTGTATCTTCACTTCCTGTTCCATAGCCATACAGAAAGTGTATCTTCACTTCCTGTCCCATAGCCAAACAGGAAGTATATCTTCACTTCCTGTCCCATAGCCAAACAGGAAGTGTATCTTCACTTCCTCTCTCATAGCCATACAGGAAGTGTATCTTCACTTCCTGTCCCATAGCCAAACAGGAAGTGAGAGGAAATCCCTGCAAATGAAGGAAATCTCTTGGGGACCCCCCAGGTCACCAGAACTAGTGTCCCCACTTGAATGTATCCCCTCTTTTTTTTTCCTGGGACAACCACAAATTTGGGGTTTTCTTCTACTTTCACTTTCATTAATAATGGTAAACAGGACAAATAGCGAGGGTGAATCTCCCTAATGGGGGGCACAGACAGCAATAAAAACTGACAGGGGTTCTAATTCATCTCTCCTCTTTCCAAAACGTAAAAATAAAATAAAAAAGTTTCACCTTTAGTTATATTTTAAAGAGGAAGTAAACTTCCTCTGCTAACATTTACCTATAGGTAGTGTAAATCTCTCCTAAACGTGCACCATTTAGGAGATATTTACATTACATGCAGCCAGTGACATCACTGGCTCATACGCTCTGAAGGAATGGCCCACGGGTGCCGTTCCTTGCATACAAATCCCGACAAACCAACTGAAACAAAAAGAAGAACCCGCCCCCAGGTGTCTACTTCCTAATGGTCTCTCCCTTCTCCAGGCGTGGGTGCGGCTCAATATGCAACCATATGCAAAAACTGATCAAAAAGATCCGGATGGCCGCACTCCATTGAAAACGATTTCTTTATTGTTATAATAAATCCATGCAGCAAGGATTAAAACCACTGACGCGTTTCACGCCATTATAGCAGGTGCTTATTCGTTGTGAAACGCGTCAGTGGTTTTTATCCTTGCTGCATGGATTTATTATAACAATAAAGAAATCGTTTTCAATGGAGTGCGGCCACCTGGACCTTTTTGTTCAATTTTTGCATATGGGTGCCGTTCCTTTCCGAGCCCTGCGCGGTGATGAACGGTGGCTCCCGCGCACATGCATGGGAGTGACATCATCGTGGCTTCGGCCAATCACAAGAGCTGGAGCCTGCGAACCCGAAACGCAAGATGGGTGAAAATGGAAGCGGCTGCAGCGCTGACATCGTGGCGCTAAAACAGCTTTGTTTTAAGGTAGGTTTCGCATAATGTGCTAGTATGCGATGCATACTAGCACATTCTGACTTTACTTTGCAGGAAGAAAAAAAAAAAAACGTCCAGCGGTATACAACCACTTTAAATAGCTTAAACGCAGCCGATGCTAATGGATCAAAATGAGAAAATGTCTGGGTAGCAGCATCCAGAGCCCATGACGCAAGGTGCGTCGTAGTTTGTAAACGAACGCAAGTTACACTTGATGTCATTGAATTAAAAAAAAAAAAAGGCTAAAATTGTTTTCTGGTTGACTTTTGCATCCTTCCCGTCCCTAATCTACGTTTGTCGTGTGACGTGCTCGAGTGTCGTCCTGCTTTCTAGTTTGTCGCCAAACGGCGTTGCCTCATCGTTGGCTTGCGAGATCGGCCTGCGGAACAGGAGACATTTCAGGACAGACTCGTGTAAACAAAAGTTTGGACTGTGCTTCTTTTTTTTTTTTTTTTTTTTTTTTTTCTTTTTTCGCAACGTAGGAAAATCCGCTGGCATTTTAAAGGCTTAATCCACTGTTAAGTGTAATGTAATTAATCATAATTCTAATGCCGGGGAAAAGCACGTACGTAGCCCGCCCCAGTTTTTTTTTAATAAATATATACTCTGAGCGGAAAGCCGAAACAGCTTATCTCATTGGAGTTTTGGGGGGAGCCGAGTTTGGTTGGGGTTTGGTAGGTAGGCCACAAGCCTTTGTCGGAGTAGGTTGGGTGATTGAACGGCAATATTATTTACCTGTATTTTATGGTACTTGAACCATCCAGTGCCCAGGCTTTATAAAGCACTTGATACCAGCTAGTAACTCGTCACCTGTCAAGTGTCAGTTTAATTTACCGTCCGTTTACCAGCAAGCCTGCAGGGCATTCCCTTGGTTGGTTCATTGCATTCAGATCCGCCAAGCTGTTATGTACTCTTTCTTTCTGAGAATTTTTTTTCTCTTTTTTCTTTTTTTTTTTTTTTTTTTTTTTTAGTGGTGTAATATTTTTAGTTGTTTTTATGTTTTATATAACTAAAGCTACAGAAAATTTGTCAGTGGTGCAACATTTTTCTGGATAAATTTGTTCATTGGAAATTAATTTACTATGAAACAGGCCTACATAAGTGTTGTGGGTTTTGCCACACAATGCCGATTTTGCCAAAAATTGCACAATCTCTTAATCTTTTACTATGCCTTCAGTGTTTTTTTTTTTTTTTTTTTGCCTTCCTCTGGATCTACTGTGGATGTAGGGTTTTGTTTATGGAGGTTTTCAATGTACCATATTTATTATTCATTTTTTTTCTTGGTTGAACTAGATGGACTTGTGTCTGTTTTTCAACCTGTATAGGTGTTTTGTCACGGGGTTCAAGTTTGGACAAAATTGTGCAATCTCTCAATATTTTACATAATTACTTTTCGAAATTGGACCATTGCTTTGAGCATTTTTTTTGCCTGCTACTTCGGGCGTAGAGTTCTGTTTCTGGAGGGTTTGAGTGGATTGATTTATTTATATATTACAGGTACTTATATAGCGTTGTCAATTTACGTAGCGATTTACACATATATTGCATATTCAGTCCCTGCCCTCAAGGAGCTTCATTTCTTTTTTCTTTGGTTGGACTATAGATGGACTTATGTCTTTTTTTCAATCTATGTAAATACATATGGACATGTCAATTATTAGCTAAATTGAAAACTTCAGAAAATTGTTGTTTCTCTATCGAGCAATAATGACAATTAAATAATAATAATAATAATAATTAAATAATAATGATTACATATTTAAATAAAGATAATAATAATGATAAGCTTGTTTTTTTAATTTTTTTTTGTATATTTTTAACAGACCAGGTTTTTTGTTTTGTTTACACAGACCCCCAGTGTATTGGAGGAAGTAACTCTTTTTTCTTTTAAGTTCAGTTTATTTATTTTTTTATTTAATTTTAATTTTTTTTTTTGTATATTTTTAACAGACCAGGTTTTTAAATTTTTTTTTATTTTTAATTTTTTTACACAGACCCGCTGTGTTTTGGAGCAAGTAACTCTTTTTTTCTTTTAAGATCATTTTTTAAAATTTTTTATTTATTATTTTTTGTATATTTTTAACAGCGCAGGTTTTTTTTGTTTTTTTTTGTTTTTGTTTACACAGACCCGCTGTGTTTTGGAGCAAGTAACTCTTTTTTTCTTTTAAGATCATTTTTTTTAATTTTTTATTTATTATTTTTTGTATATTTTTAACAGACCAGTTTTTTTTTTTTTTTTTTTTTTTTTTTTTTTTACACAGACCCGCTGTGTTTTGGAGCAAGTAACTCTTTTTTCTTTTAAGATCAGTTTTTTTATTTTTTTATTTAGTATTTTTTGTATATTTTTAACAGACCAGGTTTTTTTTTTTTGTTTGTTTTTTTTTTTTTTGTTTACACAGACCCGCTGTGTTTTGATGCAAGTAACTCTTTTTTTCTTTTAAGTTCAGTTTTTTTATTTTTTTATTTTATCTTTTATTTTTTTTGTATATTTTTAACAGACCGGGTTTTTTTCAGCTCCCTCTTATTTTTTTTTTCTCTTTTTCTATATGAGGCAATTATAATTATGTTTTATTTCTGGGACTTTAAATATAATGTTTGAATTTGATTATTAAATATCCTACTATCCTACTGCTGATGGCGAATATTTCAAACGTGTTCCAGTTTAAAAACTTGCCAACAATTCAAAGTAAACCTCAGGACGTGGATTATGATAACAAAAAAAAAAAAAACTGGCAAGACTACTAATTAGGAACTGCTATCTGCCTAAACAAGGGCAGATGTAAAACTTTCCTGGTCTGAAAATGATTGCATTTTATGTTTTTTTTTTTTTTTTTTTTTTGCACGAATTAAATCTCTCCTTTTTTTTTTTTTTTTTGCTAGTGGGAGTAATAAAAAAAAAAAAAGTCAAATTTATGACTTTTTCCAAAGATGGGCAATCTGTATCCAGATGAGGAGTTAAGGCAGGCACGCGCCTAAGTCACATTTACGTTGTTAAGGTCATGACCTTTGCCACCAAGCAGTTGACCTCCGAGATAAAATTGAACCTTTGATCATTTGTAGCCAGTCAACCGCAAGAAATACCGTTTGGAGAATTGCAGCTGTGGGTGCTACTTTGGCTAACCGTGGGCAAGTCTTTGGGGGGGGGGGGAAAAAAAAAAAAAAAAAGATTCTTTTTGAAGTGGTTTAATTTCCTCTGAGGTCAGATTTGTTAAGAAAAGTTAGCAGCAGCAGAAAACTGGATGGATATATATTCTGGCAACCAAACAATGAGTCTGACACCTGATCCGCAAGCCTCTTCCTCTCACTAAACCAGGCAAGGCGGCCTTTGTCGAAGCCAAGTTAGTGGCAGCTCGCTGTTTACATCAAAACGTTTTCACGCTTGTGAAAATATAACAGATATATTTTATTTTGTTTATTTTTTTTTAAAGTTGTAAAAACCGTTGCGAGTCTTGTTTATCAGTGTATATTTTAAAAAAAAATAAATTATGCGATAGTAAGACACCATTTAGGTACGCACTACCAAAGTTTTATATATCGTAAAGAAGCGCCCATATTTTACTGCTATTTTTTTTTCTCTTTTTTTCCTTCTGATATCGGCTGTAAAATGGATTGGGATTTGATGGCAAAGCAACGCGGTGTGTGTTCTAACCAAACCAAACCCACACAGAAAACAGAGAGCGTCAGAGAGAGAGAGAGAGAGAGAGAGCTCAGTAAAGAACATCCCAGTACTTTCTGTAAATGAGGACGGTCTCTATTGACCATGGCTGTATTCAATATTGACTATGGCTTGGCTTTGTTGACTATGAATTTATTGGCTATGCCTTTTATGGATTCAAGAAGGAAAATCGGCCTAGGGTTATGCCAGGACTAAAGTTGGTAGTAGACTTTATATGATGGCAAGAAGGAAAATAGGCCCAGGGTTATGTCTGGACTAAAGCTGGTCCGAGACTTTATATGGTGGCAAGAAGGAAATGCAGCCCAGGGTTATGTCTTGACTAAAGTTGGTAGCAGACTTTATATGATGGAAAGAAGAAAAATAGACCCAGGGTTATGTTTGGACTAAAGCTGGTCGTAGACTTTATATGATGGTAAGAAGGAGAATCAACCCAGGTTTATGTCTGGACTAAAGTTGGTAGTAGACTTTATATGATGGCAAGAAGGAAAATCAGCCCAGGGTTATGTCTGGACTAAAGCTGGTCATAGACTTTATATGATGGTAAGAAGGAAGATCAGCCCAGGGTTATGTCTGGACTAAAGCTGGTCATGGACTTTATATGATGGCAAGAAGGAAATGCAGCCCAGGATTATGTCTGGACTAAAGCTGGTCATAGATTTTATAGGATGGCAAGAAGGAAAATCATCCCAGGGTTATGTTTGGACTAAAGCTGGTCGTAGACTTTATATGATGGCAAGAAGGAGAATCAACCCAGGGTTATGTCTGGACTAAAGTTGGTCATAGACCATATATAATGGCAAGAATAAAATCGACCCAGGGTTATGTCTGGACTAAAGCTGGTCATAGACTATATATGATAGCAAGACGGAAAATCGGCCCAGGGTTATGTCTGGACTAAAGCTGGTAATAGACTTCCTATGATTGCAAGAAGGAAAATCGGCTCAGGGTTATGTCTGGACTAAAGCTGATCGTAGACTTTATATGATGGTGGGATGTGCAAAAACACATTTTTGGGTCTTCTGAGCGTTCATGTTAATGGAACTGGAAGAAGGGAGCAAGGCAGATGCCCCTCCAGTGCTAGCTTGTCTTCTAGGACAGGCGTTTCCAAACCTTCTAAACAAAGGGCCAGTTTACTGTCCTTCAGACTTTGGAGGGGGCCAGACTGGGGCCACGGGGCTAGAAATTGTCCTGGATTCAGTGAGAATAAACAATGCCTTAGAACTGGTGAACAGTGAGAGTAAATAAATTACAGTGCACCTTTGGTAAGTAGGAGGATAAATAGTGCCTTATAATTGATAATAGTGGGGGGGATAGTGCCCCATGGTTGGTGTCAGTGGAAGTAGAAGTGCCCCATCATTGGTGTCAGTAGGAGGAATAGTACCTCATTGTTGGTGTCAGCGGGAGGAATAGTGCCCCATTGTTGGTGTTAGTAGGAGGAAGGGTGTCCCATCATTGGTGTCACTAGGAGGAAGGGTGTCCCATCATTGGTGTCAAGGGGAGAAATGGGAGGTGAGTTTGGAGACCACTGCTTGAAAGTCTACATTTTATAGGAAAAAGTCTCTCAATCCATGTGCCAGATATTAATACAGAACCTTACCAATATTAGTCCAAAACGTAGTAATAGCCACATATATGATAACATGGATGTAATAGGTCCAGCCACCGGGTGCCTAGCTGGAGATCAAACTATAACGTAGCTTAAATCCTTGAGTGTGAAGATAGAAATCATTAACAGCACGACGGCCAATATACTTGGTAAGAACACAGTTATTTCGTTAATGATTTCTGTCTTCACACCCAGGAAAAAAATGGGATTAATTGATCCCTACTCCTAGAGATCATATGACCAAATGCCTAGGCCCTTGATAACCAAAAGCAAGGATTTCCCCTTTGGTTCTCTAATGCCGCGTACACACGGTCGGACTTTTCGTCTACAAAAGTCCAACGGACGCTGACGGACTAAAGCTGGCTGGTAATCCGATCGTGTGTGGGCTTCTCCGGACTTTCAACTGACTTTTTTAGCCTCAAATCCGACGGACTTTAGATTTGAAACATGCTTCAAATCTTTACGTCGTAAGTACGACGGACCCCGAAATCCGCTCGTCTGTGTGCTAGTCCGACGGACAAAAACCCATGCTAGGGCAGCTATTGGCTACTGGCTATGAACTTCCTTATTTTAGTCCGGTGTACGTCATCACGTACGAATCCGTCGGACTTTTGTGTGGTCGTGTGTGTGCAAGTCCGTTCGTAAGAAAGTCTGCCGCAAGTCCGCCGAAGGTACGTCGGAAGTCTGTCGGACAGGCTGTCGGACTTTTGTAGACGAAAAGTCCGACCGTGTGTACGCGGCATTACTGTGACTCCTGTTACAAACTTTAAGTAAGCCGGGTAATGGGAGCTCTTATTCTGACAACAAGTCCTCTTTAAATGTCTCCAGCCAATCAGAAGAATGTTACACAGCCGTCTCTCGTCTGCACCTGTCTGTGCCATTTACTAAAACTCTGTACTTGTCACCATCTTCATTTTCTGAAGGACTCTGAATTAGAAAATTTGAACTGCTGAAAATGTAATGTGCTGGTTCTACTTGTAGCACCTTGCTCCGCACTGTAACCTCACCACCACAATGGGAGCCCCAGAGGGAGGTTGCACAGAATACAGGCACATGACAGGAAGCAGTTTTAGCGGGGAAAAAAAAAACCTGGAAAGGAGTGCAGGGGTATTTGACAGTGGGCAGTGTGTGCAGGAGAGGAGTGTGGAAGGTATGACAGTGGGCAATATGTGCTGGAGAGGAGTTCAGGGGTATTTGACAGGGGACAGTGTGTGCAAGCGAGGAGCAAGGAAGGTATGACAGTGGGCAGCATATGCAGGACAGGAGTGCAGGGGTATTTGACAACAGGCAGTGTGTGCTGGAGAGGAGTGCATGAGTATTTGACAGTGGGCACTATGTGCTGGATAGGAGTGCAGGAGAGGAATGTGGAGAGTATGACAGGTGGCAGTATGTGCTGGGTATGACAGAGGGCAAAAGGTGCTAGAGAGGAGTGCGGTGGGAATGACAGAGGGAAATAGGTGCTGGAGAGGAGTGCGGTGGGTATGACAGGGGGCAGTATGTGCAGAAGAGGAGTGCCCATAAGTGTGTTCTGGAAGTTGCCCCCCCTTTACAGCTATAACAGCTTCAACTCGAAAAGGCCTGGCTCGCAGTCTCCGCTTTTATTTATCCCAAAGGTGTTCTATTGGGTTGAGGTCAAGTTCCTCCACCCCAAACGTACTCATCCATGTCTTTATGGACTTTGCATTGTGCACTGGTCCAAATCATTTGGTGGAGGGGGGATTATGGTGTGGGGGTTGTTTTTCAGGGGTTGGGCTTGGCCCCTTAGTTCCAGTGAAGGGAACTCTTAAGGTTGTCAGCATACCAAGACATTTTGGACAATTTCATACTCCCAGCTTTGTGGGAACAGTTTGGGGATGACCATAATCCCCTCTCCACCCAATGATTTGGACCAGTGCACAAAGCAAGGTCCATAAAGACATGGATGAGCGAGTTTGGGGTGGAGGAACTTAACTGGCCTGCACAGTCGACATCAGTGCCTGACCTAACAAATGCGCTTCTGGAATTGTGTTCAAACATCCCCATAGGCACACTTCTATACCTTGTGGACAGCCTTCCCAGAAGAGTTGAAGAGTTATAGCTGCAAAGGGTGGGCCAACTCAATATGGAACCCTACGGACTAAGGCTGGGATGCCATTTTCATGTGCGTGTAAAGGCACGTGTCCCAATACTTTTGGTAATATAGGGTGTATGTGTGCTGGACGTGAGATCTCATTTGGGAAAGACCAGTCTGTGTGCTGGAGGTATGATGTCACTGGGGAAGGACCAGAAAGAGGCACTTGTTCTTTGCAGGTCTCATATCAAGCATGTGTCACACTGCCCAACCGGAAGCACCATGATAAGGTTGCTTTATCTGGCTTCGGACTATTATATCCAGTATGGACTGACTGAAGGTTTTCTGGAAAGCATTTTTCAGCTCTTCCAAATTTTCACTTCAACAGTTCACAAGCTGCATGGTACGTCTCCACTGTTGAGAAAAGACATAAATGTTGTTTTTTGTCGTTCTGGAACTGAAGGTGAAATAAAGATTTGTGGTATATAATTTACAGTCAGCCTCCCGCATCACTAATTATTTAGGCTTTTTTTTTTTTTTCTGGCTATAAAATATTTCCTTTGTCTTTTATACAAATTAAGCTCGATGAATGGCACACCTGGTAGGATATGTCCAAAGTGGATCTGTGCTTTGGCAGCCTGTGCCTGCCATCTCATCATAAAACGGGATTGAAAAGGGCCAATATGTGGGTTTCCCAGATGGTGCCACTGGCACTGGGGGAATGGAGCCCTTGCCATAGCTGAAGACCAGGTGTACAATGGAGGATTTTCCATATTTATTCTGCATTGTTCGAAGGGCCGATGCGCAATGAGAATGCTACAATGAATGTATTTCTGTTTAACCGATAGCTTTAGATTTTTTTTTGTTCCCTGTAGAACTGGTATAGCTCCTGAAACAGAAAATAGAGAAATATTGGAAATTGGACAAACCCTAGGAGTCAGACAGGCAATAGACTGACAAAATTCCAATGGCTTCCTAACTTTTTGAACATTTTGTTTTCTAAAAATGGCTGGTGGCACCTAGAATTCTTCTTTCACACATTTTTTAAATGTATTTCTCAACCAGGGTGCCAATCAGTTACCCCTGGAGTGCCACAAGCATGAGGCCTAGTTTGCCCTGGATCAGAGATGGAAGAGAGTACTCTGTGGTGATGGCAAAATGCTTATATAATGGGGGGCTTTCTTGTATAGGGGGCACTAGAACTCTGTGAAGGAGGATTCTGAGTCTGTGATGAGGGGACTCTAATTTTGTGATGGCGGAACTCTGATTTATAGAGGGGAACTCTGCCATGAAGGAAAGGGGGCTTCTGATGTGATGGAGGGACCTCTGATGGCAAGGGGGGCTTCTGATGTGATGGAGGGACCTCTGATGGTAAGGGGGGCTTCTGATGTGATGGAGGGACCTCTGATGGGAAGAGGGTCTCTAATATGATGGGAAGGGGGGCTCTGATGTGATGGAGGGACCTGTGATAGAAGGGGAGCTTCTGATGTGATGGAGGGATCTCTTATGTGATGGAGGGACCTTCGATGGGAAGGGGGACTTCTGATGTGATGGAGGGACCTCTGATGGGAAGGGAGCCTCTAATGTGATGGAGGGACCTTTGATGGGAAGGGGGGCTCTGATGTGATGGAGGGACCTCTGATGAGAAGGGGGGCTTCTGATGTTACGGAGGGATCTCTGATGTAATGGAGGGACCTCTGATGGGAAGGGGGACTTCTGATGTGATGGAGGGACCTCTGATGGGAAGGGGGGCCTCTAATGTGATGGAGGGACCTTTGATGGGAAGGGGGCTCTGATGTGATGGAGGGACCTCTGATGAGAAGGGGGGCTTCTGATGTTATGGAGGGACCTCTGATGTGATGGGGAGACCTCTGATGGGAAGGGGGACTTCTGATGTGATGGAGGGACCTCTGATGGGAAGGGGGCCTCTAATGTGATGGAGGGACCTTTGATGGGAAGGGGGGCTCTGATGTGATGGAGGGACCTCTGATGAGAAGGGGGGCTTCTGATGTTATGGAGGGACCTCTGATGTGGTGGAGGGACCTCTGATGTGGTGGAGGGACCTCTGATGGAAAGTGGGGCTTCTGATGTGAAGGTAATTTCATAAAGGTGCTTGTGTGCATCATCCCAGGCAAAATAATGTTTACGTTTTTTACATTTTAGACTGGGACTCCTCAAGATTTTGCATACTCTTACGGCCGGTTGACACTAGAACCTGGTGAAGGAAAGGTGCGTTTCCATGCGCATTCCCCGTACCACATGCGAACATTCTGCTCTTACAAGATGCGTGTGAGTGCCATTAATTATTAATGGCTCCTCACATACATTGTGTTTGCGGCCACTAAACTGCATGGTACCGCAGTACCATGCGGTTTGGTGCGGAGCATTTTGTAAAAGTCCTACTCCTGTCCTACTTTTTGCAAGTTCCTGTGTGTTTGAATGGGCTGTCAAAACCAGAATAAACACGCAAAAACTCAGGCGTTCTAGTGTGAGCCAGCCCTTAAAGGGTGCCATAACTAAACATAAGTTGAGGAACGCTGGGTCTGTACTCTAGACTTGCAATCCTTTATTTGTCCCTATTTTGCACAGACTGTTCCCGCGCTGTGCGTTTCTCCCTGAGAAGGGTTTTATGAGTCCTAGGCTTCTCTGGAACTGCGCATATATGGCTGCATCATCGTGGAAACATTGTGTTCTTGATTACGATGTATCTGTTAAGATCTGCAGCTTTAAAGCACATTTGCAATCGATTACAGCCGACGGAGCTTCTGTTGGCAGAAGCGGGACGCACATTGCTGCCTGGGAACTTTTAAGTAGCCCAACTTGCTGGAGTGAAGCAGACTGTCCTTCCATGACCACAACAAAAGCTGTGGTTTGCTTGACGCTCTCCTTAAACAGTTTCCCATTAGTGGTAGTTGGCCCAGGAATTGCAGTTTTACTTTGTCAGGCAGAGGAGATCTTGTTTTATGCTCCTGGCATCGGAGCTTTTCATAAATTCTGACTTTGAAGACTTTTTTTTCTTCTTTCTGAAACACATAACAAAATGCTGGGCGGACCCAAATTTAGGTAACCAATGACCCCAATGAAACCTGACACCTACGTTTTTTTTCTTTCCATGGATTGAAAAGTTTACAGTTTTACAAATGCTTTTGTATGAAAGCATCACGGATAGTATAAAAGTGTCTAATTGACAACAACAACAGCAATAAACATTGTTCCAAGCATGTTCCCTAGGTAGTAAATAATTATGTTGCACCAACGGCAGTCCCATCGGCTGCCAGGAAACAAGGGGATTACCAAGGCTCGAGGGGTTACCTTAGGTCCACAGCCCTCGAGGCACAGACACACTAAAACCTTATTTATTATAAAAGGAACATATGGGCATCATATGTAGGAGCACATATATACCTACAGCCTCTCTATCCTAAACCTGTAGAGATAGTCTCCTGAGATTTAGAATGGATATCGCATAAGAGGACTCGGTAGGTAAGTGGGACACCTACATTTTTTTAAGGGTTAGTGTGCCCATAAATTATATTTTAGTGGAGCATTGTGGGCTGTTATTGACTTGAATGGGCAAGTTGACAGGTGCCTGGTGGGCTTTGAGGTTAGAAAGGTCAGAAATGTTATATTCCTCTCAGCATTGATTTTCTTTAAGGATAGGTTCACACTTGTAGAGTCTCTAAATAGGGATCCGTGGTCAATGGGACTAATGTGCCACAAATTTGAGTCAAGCATTTGGATCACAGTTGTGGCGCAACCCCATTGACTTGAATGGGCAAGTTGAGAGGTGACTGGTGGGCTTTGGGGTTAGAAAGGACAGTAATGTTATATTTCTCTCAGAATTGATTTCCTTTAAGGATAGGTTCACACTTGTAGAGTCCCTAAAAAGTCATGGCCAATGGGACTAATGTGCCACAAATTTGAGTCAAGCATTTGGCTCACAGTTGTGGCGCAACCCCATTGACTTGAATGGTCAAGTTGACAGGTAGCTGGTGGACTTTGGAGCCAGAAAGGATAGTAATGTTATATTTCTCTAACCATTGATTTTCTTTAAGGCTAGGTTCACACTTTGAGTCTCTAAAAAGCTATCTGTGGTCAATGGGACTAATGTGCCGATAATGTGAGTCAAGCATTTGGCTCACAGATGTGGCGCAACCCCATTGACTTGAATGGTCAAGTTGACAGGTAGCTGGTGGACTTTGGGGCCAGAAAGGTCAGAAATGTTATATTTCTTTCAGCATTGATTAAGGGTAGGTCCACGCTTGCAGAGTCCCTAAAAAGCGATCTGTGGTCAATGGGACTAATGTGCCGCAAATGTGAGTCAAGCATTTGTCTCACAGCTGTGGCGCAACCCCATTAACTTGAATAGGCAAGTTGACAGGCACCACCTCTTAAATTGACATTGCGTGTTAAATTTGCTACAGCATGTGAACAGCCCCCTCTGGCTATGGTAGGCTTTAGGTGGGCGTCCAAGGGGCAGTAAAACTGCAGCTCAACCGCCACAACTGCCTGTTATTACCTCTTTCATTGGGGTCAAAAAAGAAAAAACCCATCAGCATTTTTTTGCTCTTACTCCTGCTACACAAAACAAAAGACAAATTCTTGGATTTAAGAACAGGATACAAATTACTATTAAATGATACAATCTCAGGTTGTGTGCAACTGGAACTGGCTTTAACAATTAGAGTTGCTGTAGGATGGTTGCTGATGGTTGTTAGGGGTCAATGCTTGCCCCAGTTACCTGAGGGCGCCTATTCAGACCCCGGCCTCCTGGCGTGTTAAGCCAGCCATAGATGGATGGAATCTCAGTCGGTTCAGGCTGAGATTTGGTCCATGTATGGGCAGGCTGATTGTACCCAAGTCAATCCATTGATCGACTTTGGTACAACAAGCCTGTCGAATTTTTAGCATGCAATTACTGCCTGTGGCCGCTAGCCTTAGTCATTGTGTTCTGCCAGCCATGAAGGCTCCCCGCCAACAGAACACAATAGCACTGCGGGAGGCATTCCCCCATCAACACTGACTGTGTTGAAGGGGGAATAAAGCATTTTTTTTTCCTTCCACCCATGGTGCATTGCCATGCATTGTGGTGTGCTGCGACGCATGTGGGTTGGATCTGAACTGCCTGAATTTAGTGCCATTCCAAAAGGCTGCAGGTGACTCAGCCAACTTTCACGATCCCATCTAATTGGACTGGATCCTGTGTTAATTAAACATTTAGGCCTTCTGCCTATTTTTCACCCATAAGCTTTTAATGGGAAGCAGACCGGTTCAATACATACACATTAGGCTGCATTATTATAAGTCGATGAATAATGTGAATTTACTTCTCTGTATTTTTTTTAGCTTCAAACACATAGTTCTTCTAGTAGAAGGTTTGGAAGGTGATGTCTGTGACTCGGCTGCGTGCATCACATGGATAAACTTGGGTTATATAATTACATTTAAACAGAAGACTTTCAGGAGCTAATTTTACTGTTGTCTAAATACATGCCATAATTAACTTTATTACAAGTTTTCAGCTCTCTGTACTTGAGAGTTGTGCCGTAAAGAGACAGTGTCACTCCTCTGAAACCACTGATACTGACCTTTCTCCAGTGGCGTCGCTAGGGGGTGGCTTTTGGGGCTATAGCCCTGAATCTGGGGCCCATAGCCCCAAGTCTCTGTAGGGGTCCCCAAGTGGAGGGGAGGCTCTCTGGGGACCCTGATGAAAGTGGGGGGCTCTCTGGGGACCCTGATGAAAGTGGGGGGCTCTCTGGGGACCCTGATGCAGGGGGGAGGCTCTCTGGGGACCCTGATTTAAGGGGGAGGCTCTCTGGGGACCCTGATTTAAGGGAGAGGCTTTCTGGGGACCCTAATGTAAGGGGGCTCTCTGGGGACCCTGATGTAAGAGAGGGCTCTCTGGGACACACGTGCATATATTATATACTTGTGTATACCCGCCCAAGTGTATGACTTTCTTTACTACGCTGCTATGGGCTCTAGCCCCAGATCTTTTGTTGACCTAGCAACGCCCCTGCCTTTCTCCATCTTCCTCCATCATAGCCGGCACCTTAATACCTGGTGACAGTTTGTGTTGGACCTTAAAGTTAGTGGTGAGGTCACCCCCTTGGCCCCTGACATACCCAGGGGCCCACACAAAACATTCAGCATATGTAATACAGAAGACTGTCAGAGACTGTAGATATATACAAGAGATGGTTAGAGACTGGGGACATGCTACAGGTTTGTTTGGAAACTGGAAACACGATGCACGTGACAATTAGAGACCTGGGATATACAACATGGGACTGTTGAAGATCACTGCCATTGCAGTCCTTTTACATATCAAAGGACCCACTACTACTGCCTGCAGGGGCTCAAGGGCCACACAGTAAACACTAATGGGCCACATGTGGCCCTTAGGCCACAAGTTGGGCACTAGGTCTCTATAGGACAGGGATATGCAATTAGCGGACCTCCAGCTGTTGCAGAACTACAAGTCCCATGAGGCATAGCAAGACTCTGACAGCCATAAGCGTGACACCCAGAGGCAGAGGCATGATGGGACTTGTAGTTTTGCAACAGCTGGAGGTCCGCTAATTGCATATCCCTGCAATAGGATATAATTTTTCATCTGTTGTCTCCCCCAAGCCTGAAGAATGAGACACCTTTTCATGAGCCCATTGTTATAGGCCAGGGGGTCTTCAATCTTTCCAAACAAACGGCCAAGTTACTGACCTTGAGACTTTAGGGGAACCAGACTTTGCCCAGTGGGTGTAGAAAATTGCCTGTCAGTGGATATAACCAATTCCCTATCATTGGTGTTAGTGGGAGGAATAGTGCCCCATCATTGGTGTTGGAGGAATAGTGCCCTGTCATTGGTATCAATGGGAGGAATAGTACCCCATCGTTGGTATTAGTGGGAGGAATAGTGCCCCGTCATTGGTATTAGTGTGAGAAACAATGCCCCATCGTTGGTATTGGTTGAAGGAATAGTGCCCCATCATTTATATTAGTTGAAGGAATAGTGCCCTATCATTGGTATTGGCTAAAGAAAGAGTGCCCCATCAGTGGTATCTGTGGAAGAAATAATGCCCAATTGTTGATATTAGTGGGAGGAATAGGGCCCCATCCCTGGTGTCTGTGGGGGGGAAGAGTCGAAATCGCTGGTGTCAGTTTGAAAAATAGTGCTTTGTATCAGTGGGAGAAATAATGCTCCATCGTTGGTGTCAGCAGAAGGAATAGTGAATTGTATCACTGTGAGAAACAGTGCCCCATCATCGGTGTCAGTTGGAGGAAGAATGCCCCATCGATGGTGTCAGTAGGAGAAATAGTGACTTGTATCAGTGGGAGAAATAGTGCCCTATCACTGGTGTCAGTGGAAGGGAGGATGCCCCATTGATGGTGTCAGTGGGAGAAAGAGTGCCCCATAGTTGGTGTCAGTGGGAGGATTAGTGCCCCAAGGGCCGCATAATGGCAAGCAAAGGGCCACATTCAGTCCTTGGACCACAGTTTGGAGAGGACTGTTATAGGACAAATTCAGCCTCTTAAAATATTCCCAAACCACCTAAACAGAGTTCCTGTGCCAATGCCTACAACATCACGCCGACACAGAATACAACCACTCTTACTGTCCGCCAGGTTTGACATTTCAGCTTGGAACTTCTTCCAGTCAGCTCTGACAAGTACTGCCAAGGCTACCCTGTTGCTTAGTGTTCTTGTACAGCAAACACATGGAGGTCAAGACTCTTCCCAACTCCATCCAAAAACAAAATGGAGAGTTTCGAGTGAAGTTGGGATTGAAGTGAATATTTTATTTGGCTTTCATTGTCACATGCATGCTCTTCTATATTTGTGTCATCGTACCTGAGGACAGAGATTTGTAGATTAGCCCATTCGGGGACTTCTGTGTTCTACCTCTCTATCGAAAAAGTTGGAGTTGGGACTATTTTTGGATGAGAGACTTCAGAAGGACTGCAACTTATGTACCTTTGGATCGAACCAAAGATTTCTATCTGACCAGACAACGTGTAACCGATTTTGCTCGTATGATTCATGCACTGAATGATTTACCTTTGTGTAGAGGGTAGGTAATCACTTTTATTCAATCAGTAATTTAAAACGTGCAAAGGGACGAACGAATCGTTTTTATTGATGACTAAATTGAGAATTGTAACTCGTACGGCTAAGCTTGGAGTTGGTTGCACCTCGGCTGACGTTACAGATTATCTTGGTGGGTTGCAGCAAAAATTACACAAGTAAAGGGCCTCCGTATTGTCCTTGTGTGAACCTGCGGCAACTGATTCACTCATTACGGAATGGGGAAGTGAAACCCGTTCCTCTTTTTAAAATGTAGAAGTAATGAAATCTCAAAGACTGGGAAGAAGAATTAGTGGCGTTAGTGGTAAACATCTCAGACAAATTAAAGTACAACTACAGGCTCTTGTATGACAGTCTAAACAAGTCCCAGATCCAGTTATTATGGGATGCACAGGTCTCATAAAGTGAACAAAAACTTCCTTTACCTTCACTGATTGGGCCAAATCCCCATTCCTATGTGTCTCACATGCCCCCCTTCCCAGACACTGCAGCTCACAGTGGGAGAGTTTCAGCAGCAGAGGCTGTGCTGTCAATCCAGTAAGCAGTGGGTGGGACTGGGTGTGGCCAGGAGCTGATTGACAAGTTACAGGTTTGTAAATCAGCAGTGACATTGCTGATAGCCACGCCCCTGGCAACATCTTCTCCTCCCACTGTAGTGCACAGCCTAAGTGAGAGTGGCAACTCTGCTCTGGATTCAGGAGCAGTGCAGATACACTGATCCTGGCAGGATCAACAGGTATTTGTGGGATTTTGCCAGGGGGGAACTAAAAGAAAATTGTGCCGCAGTACATATTTATTATTAGGAGGCCATAGTTTAACCACTATCAGACCATCCCATTGCAAAAATACGTCCGGTTTGCGCTGGATCACATAAATGTGCATGATCCGTAATTTCCAGGTAGGGCACGCACAACCCGCCACCCCATCTGTGCTGGGATGCAGTATAGCACAAGTCGGTCAGCAGGTCTCAGCCAATGATTTATGGCTGGCTGGGACCTGCCGATCGGCTTAGCGAATCACAATACAGAGCCCTGTGTTTGATAACAACAGAGGACACTGTATACAGAACAGACATGTTGCTGTTTTTTTCTCCCTGCAAATCAGGGGGGAAAAACAACCACATTGATTAGTAAAAGCAGCACACATTACACATTATTGTGCACACAGTTAACCCCTTGATTGCCCCTAGATGTTAACCCCTTCCCAGCCAGTGTCATTGGTACAGTGACAGTATATAGCATGTCTACTCCAGACTGAACTAGCTCCACATTACTGCGCTTCTTGGATATACCTGTGATCACACACCATATATATATATATATATATATATATATATATATATATATATATATATATATATATACCATATCTCGCCTGTTTATATCATCATTGATGTAAGTGTTCTACCTTTTACAATAAAACCCAAAGTTGATGGTTTTACACTATGTGGCGGCCTTTTTCTTTTGTTATTGATTGGGTCTGGTGACAAGGTTGAACGGAAGCTGACCTCACATTTCACATGAGAGTGACCACATTCCCAGTTCCATGCCTGTTTGACTCTGTGCCGCTGGCATTGGGTCCACTGAGTCCGGTAAGAGTATCCAATTTTTTCATCAGTGGTGGATTCACAATCTATGGTGATTTCTTACTGGATGGTGGCCTATCTTTCAGAGGTCGAATTATCTTCAATTTCATCATTGAATTTTATTTAATCACTTGTGATTTCATTCCACTTGTTTGGACTGTTTTTTGCTTTTTCCCTCACGGGTTATTATTCAGTCACAATGCTATTTATGGACTTTTTAGTGATTTCAATTCATGAATTGTATGTATATTCATTTATTGCTGTTTACACCTAGCACTTTATTTTATTTTGCACATTCAAGGTGTTATATTTTCTGTTTGCATATTTCCACAATTTTTTAATATATACACACGCAATATGGATTAGCGCTGCACTTAATATTTCCAATATCCACTCAATTTGTCTGATTGTAGTGTTTGCAGCTTTTCCTAATCTGTTGAGTAGCGCAGTGTAGATTTTGAAATTTAGATATATTTTTGTATAGGTATCCCCCCACCCAAAATCCTAGCTTGCCCACACTTTGTGGGCCATAGCCGTTGCCGAAAACCTTCTGGTTGGTCCATCATGTCTTCTATGCATATACAGACTAACCCTTTTATATTTTTGGGGCACATAATTGACAGCATTACAGAGAAATAATCAGGGTTTTTCTTCACTTGTACTCATTAGCTAAAACCAGATTGCAGTCAGCAGGTTGGGTCGTTGGGGTGCCTTGTCAGGTTTGATGACCCCCATACTCAATGAAACATCTCCCAGGCTATGGTCTTTTCAGGTTTGATGACCCCCATACTCAATGAAACATCTCCCAGGCTATGGTCTTGTTAGGTTTGATGACCCCCATACTCAATGAAACATCTCCCAGGCTATGGTCTTGTTAGGTTTGATGACCCCCATACTCAATGAAACATCTCCCAGGCTATGGTCTTGTCAGGTTTGATGACCCCCATACTCAATGTAACATCTCCCAGGCTATGGTCTTGTCAGGTTTGATGACCCCCATACTCAATGAAACATCACCCAGGCTATGGTCTTTTCAGGTTTGATGACCCCCATACTCAATGAAACATCTCCCAGGCTATGGTCTTTTCAGGTTTGATGACCCCCATACTCAATGAAACATCTCCCAGGCTATGGTCTTGTTAGGTTTGATGACCCCCATACTCAATGAAACATCTCCCAGGCTATGGTCTTGTCAGGTTTGATGACCCCCATACTCAATGTAACATCTCCCAGGCTATGGTCTTGTCAGGTTTGATGACCCCCATACTCAATTAAACATCTCCCAGGCTATGGTCTTTTCAGGTTTGATGACCCCCATATTCAATGAAACATCTCCCAGGCTATGGTCTTTTCAGGTTTGATGACCCCCATACTCAATGAAACATCTCCCAGGCTATGGTCTTGTTAGGTTTGATGACCCACATACTCAATGAAACATCACCCAGGCTATGGTCTTTTCAAGTTTGATGACCCCCATACTCAATGAAACATCTCCCAGGCTATGGTCTTGTCAGGTTTGATGACCCCCATACTCAATGAAACATCTCCCAGGCTATGGTCTTGTCATGTTTGATGACCCCCATACTCAATGAAACATCTCCCAGGCTATGGTCTTGTCAGGTTTGATGACCCCCATACTCAATGAAACATCTCCCAGGCTATGGCCTTTTCAGGTTAGATGACCCCCACATTCAATGAAACATCTCCCAGGCTATGGCCTTTCTAACTTTTGGGACTTGACCATAAAGGGTTAAGTGAAGTTGGAAACTGATGCTGATCCTCCACTGAACCGGCGCCCCGAGAGTCGGTGACTATAGAAGGCGTCACACCTGCCATCCTCTCTCCTGACTAATACATTGATTGGTGCAGCGAAGTGTAGAGTTTCCTGAGCCAGGATTGTCCCTGAGTACACCTGGGAAAGACCCGTTCCTCAGCACAGCGTGCGCCCACCTCTCCAGTCCTCGTGTCGCCATTGACAGATGACGAGAGAGTAGGACAGCCCCGGGGAGACGTGCATGCTTGGGCTTTTGCCAAATGCTTCTTAATGAGACTTAACAACACTTTCTCCAGTGGGTTCCCTTTCTCCGTTCTCCTGTTCAGCATCATTGTCTGGATTTAGTGATCGTCTGAGTTCTACAGATCTGTGCAAAACGGCGCAAATTGTATCCAGCCCAGACTCACTTGTTGGTCAATGTAGAGTTTGACAAAGTAGACTTTACGCCCTGGTTCACACTGCTGCGACTCCTCATGCGACTTTCTGCAACTGCGACACAGAAATTTGCACGGCAAATCAAAACACATTCAATTCAATGGGTGCCATTTTTTATTGCTGCAACTCCAGTCGCAGCGACAAAAAAAAAAAAAAAGTTCCTGTACTACTTTTCGGCATCTTCCTTGTGACATGAATGCCATAGACTGTAATGTTAACCCCTTAGAGCCGGCGCCTGCCGGCCCCCTAAGACTGCATTCAGCGTTTTGAATTGGGGGCAGATTTGCCGCGATTCTGCCCGCAATTTCAAAGCGCTGAGGTGTGAATGACAAATCGCAGAACGCACATTTGAGATGCTATTCGATTGAATGGTACCTTAAAAAGTTCTGCCGTGATTGTCGCGCGATAAATCGCGCTGCAATTGCGGCAACCCACATCGTGTGAAGCATGTAGCCCAAAAGTAGCTCCCAAACTTTTTTTTGGGTGTCAAGCTTCACGCGATGTGGGTTTGCCGCGATTGCAGCGTGATTTATCGCTTGACAATCGCGGCAGAACCACATAGCAATTTTAGGTACCATTCAAATGAATAGCATCCCAAATGTGTGTTCTGTGATTTCTCGTTCACACCTCGGCGCTTTGAAATCGCAGGGCAGAATTGCAGCAAATCTGCCCCCAATTTAAAACACTGAGGTGTGAATGCATTTTTAGATGCCTTCTTACTTGTCCGATATGCTGTCTTTTAGTTAAATCCCTACAACTGCCAGGATGTGTGCTTTGGGTAGACTCCGGAAGGCTGTGAACATTTGGCCCAGTGTGTTCAGTGGTGCCCTCAACAGTTCCCAGAGCAGCAGATTGCACAGAGTCATGCAACTGGAAGCTGCAGCTCCTCCCAGAAGCACTTTAAAATGCTAAAGTGGTTAAAGTGGTTCTAAAGGTTGAAGTTTTTTTTTTACCTTCATGAATTCTACACACAAAGGTAAAAAAAACAAAAAAAAAAACAGTATGCAGCTCCCCTTAAAATGTACCCAAGCCCAATCTCGATCCAGCGATGTGCACAAGAGACAGCTGCTCTCCCAGGTCTCTGCCTCCTCATTGGCTGAGAGACAGCAGCGGGAGCTATCACAGCCAGTGGGGGAGCGGGGTGGAGCCGAGCCCCGTTCTGTATGTCTTATGGACACATAGAGCGGGGCTCAGGAGCGAGCAGGTACAAGTGCCTCCACAGCAATCGGTTTGCTGTGGGGGCACTCAGATAAGAGGGGGAGCCAGGAGCGCTCTGTGCCAAACCATTGCACAGAGCAGGTAAGTATAACATGCTTGTTATTTTTGTTTTTTTAACCTTTTAATATCCCTTTGTTAGTAGAAGAAAGAGTCTGAGACTGTTCTACAGGAGTAGTGGGGGACTGAAGTCATGCTGTAGGAGACAGCCAGAGACTAGAGACCTGTTACATGAAACTGCTAGAGATTACTGTTATTAAAGTGGTGTTCCGGCCAAAATTATACTTTTAAAATAAAAATACCCATATAATACACAAGCTTAATGTATTCTAGTAAAGTTAGTCTGTAAACTAAGGTCTGTTTTGTTAGTTTATAGCAGCAGTTTGTTATTTTATAAACTTACAGCAGGCCGTGGCCATCTTAATTGTGGGCATCTGAAGCCAGACTATATTTCTTCCTGGATCTCATCCTTGCAGATCTCGCACATGCTCAGTGCAGCACAAGCAGTGTAATAGGTTTCAGGTCAGGTTTCCATAGCAACGGCAGTGTCAGAGGAAGTTGCCCCCCCTTCCCAGAAGGCATTGCAAACAGGAAATGATGCGATGAGCCACGGCTAGGGAGGAGGAAGTGAAAAATGAATACAGCAGATATACAGTGGGTGCTGAGAAAAAAAAATAAAAAATATCCAATTCGTTTGCAGTGCACAGTTTAGTGAGGGATGCTGAAGAGTTGTAAAAGTGGGTGGAACTCCACTTTAAGTCTAGGTTCAGATTGGTACGATTTGGCATGCGATTTGATTGCAATAGCCGCCGATTTGTCAAATCGCATGCCAAATCGGTGGCTATTGCAGGGAATGGCACCGACTCCTGGGACGATTTGACAGACATCTGTGCGGGTTTCTGCAAATCGCCCCCCGAAGTTGCCAAAAGTAGTACAGGAACTACTTTTTGGAATTGGTGCGGCGCTGCAAAGTTCCTGTACTACTTTTAGCAACTTCGGGATGCGATTTGTATAGACACCTGTGAATGAAACCGCACAGATGTCTGTCAAATCGCCCCAGAAGTCGGACTGCATTGCCAGGTTGAAATTGAGCGAGTTCAGCGGAACTCAGATGATTTCTAACCCGCAGCAATGTGAACCTGGGCTAAAGGCTCCTTTACAAACCAGTGATCACACCACCAACGGACGCACTTAAATCACATAAGGGCCGTATGTGGCCCTAGGGCCACAAGTTGGGCATCAGGGGTATTTAAACAGAGAGTAGGCACAGATCTTAGTGCCCTTGCAGTGTTTTGTGGGTAGGATTTGAGGTTTAGGTACATAAAAAAAGTTAGGGTTGAGGTCAGTTTGGTGACCTTTTGCGTCAGATCTACGGGGCTGAGAACCTGGGAACTCACCGGGCTCTGCGTTCACAGGCTCAGATTGAGAGACCTTCATAAAATAAGGATGTCTGCAACAACGGGGGTCTAGGCAAGCAGACGGCCAGCTGTACGTGATGAATGCCAGGATGGTGGGCTCAGCAGGCAGGCTGTGTTTGATTGTAGCGTACTGTTCAAGCAGTGTATACACAGTGCAATTCTGTTCAGTCAGTCTTGTTATTCAGCCAGCTCTGCCAGACAGCCCGGGCCAAATCGGCGAACCTCACTTCTCACCTTTGCCGTTATCAACAGAGCTTGATCGTCGACCTTCATGAGTGTGCAGTGAAGCAGCTTAGCAGACAGGTTACAAATCTGCTTTACCTTCCTGCCAGCAAGCTGCCGCTGTTAGATGTACAGAATTTTTAAAACACTGTTTTACATGCTACAGTGGTGCAACAGTGGGTCTGACTCTGCAGTAGGTCCGACCCTGCAGTGGGTCCGACTCTGCAGTGGGTCCGACTCTGCAGTGGGTCCGACTCTGCAGTGGGTCCGACTCCGCAGTGGGTCAGACTCCGCAGTGGGTCCGACTCCGCAGTAGGTCCGACTCCGCAGTGGGTCCGACTCCGCAGTGGGTCCGACTCTGCAGTGTATCCGACTCTGCAGTAGGTCCGACTCTGCAGTGGGTCCGACTCTGCAGTGGGTCCGACTCTGCAGTGGGTCCGACATTGCAGTGGGTCCGACTCTGCAGTGGGTCCGACTCTGCAGTGGGTCAGACTCCGCAGTGGGTCAGACTCCGCAGTAGGTCCGACTCCGCAGTGGGTCCGACTCCGCAGTGGGTCCGACTCCGCAGTGGGTCCGACTCCGCAGTGTGTCCGACTCTGCAGTGTATCCGACTCTGCAGTAGGTCCGACTCTGCAGTGGGTCCGACTCTGCAGTGGGTCCGACTCTGCAGTGGGTCCAACTCCGCAGTAGGTCCGACTCCGCAGTGGGTCCGACATTGCAGTGGGTCCAACTCTGCAGTGGGTCCGACTCTGCAGTGGGTCCGACTCTGCAGTGGGTCCGACTCCGCAGTGGGTCCGACGCCGCAGTGGGTCCGACTCTGCAGTAGGTCCGAAAGATTACCGCACAAGATTGTGGCGATCTTTCTCTGGAAGTGGATACCTGATTTTGACAGGTATCCGCTCCCCTCTCCCCCTAAAAGGTGCCGAATGTGGCACTGGAGGGGGGGGGAGGAATCAGATCCGCAGGAAGTTCAATTTCTGGGTGGAACTCCGCTTTAACATTAAAGTCTGAAGCCCTTAAAGCGGAGTTCCACCCAATTTTAAGAGGTGGTCTTAAACGAAGGACCACCTCTCCACCCCGTTCTGCTCAGTCCCGAAACGCGTAGGCCCTCGTGGAAGACTTCACAAGTATCTCTACTATTGCATACCAGTATATTTTTTTAGCTTTTCACTGTTATATACGTCTTCACTGTTATACATATACCAATTTTGCTGTTTTGTATTTTACCATTTGTATTTAATAAAATAGTTTTTTATTACTCTGTTGCCGTTAAAGTCCCATTAACCTTCTTTGGGGGTATTTTTTATTCTTTGACTTCAGGGATGGTGGCAACCCTTATGATCTCGCTGGATGGTAATTTCTCTTTTAGTAACCTCTCCACCGCTCGTTTTTGGATATTTCTATTTCTTTCTAACTTACCTTTTTTGGAAGTACTAAGAGTACTCCCGATCCAGCCGGGCCGCGGCTCAGGACGTCACATCCTCTTCTGTGGCGAGCCCCCCCCCACAGTTGTCTTCTGGGTCATGTGTGTGTCCCAGAAGACAAGCTGGCCATTCACAAAGCGCCGCGCGACTCGCGCATGCGCAGTCGGAAACCACTGCCGGTTTCCCTTAGTTGGAAGGCACCAGATCCTTATTAAATGGGGATGTGTTCTTTTAATTAATGCTCAGGAACAGGAATGATTGATGACATAGGAAGCCCCTCCCACCGGCTTTGCATAGAGAAGCACAGGGACCCATTGATGACATCACACGGTAGATTTATACCCTTTTGTAGCTATTATAGGAATATATTTAGATGAACGTTTTTGTGTCCGGATTTCAGATCTCCATTTTTTACTTCCTGGGTCCTTGAAAACTTTTGAAACTTTTTAAACTCAAAAAAAGTTGGAAGTGTCACATGACGGAGTATGATGCAAATAAAGTTTGGGGTTTTTATTTTGCTTTTATCAGAAGGATTGTAGGATAAGAGCTGGCCTGGGTTGGGCCGCGCCATGTTTGTGGGGGGGGGGGGGGGGGGGGGGGGTGTTAATTTTCGGGTGGCTATTCTGTGAAGCGGGTGAGTTAGGAGATGGGATGAGGCTCTGGTTCGGTCAGGGAGCAGCGCTGCAGTTTTTTTTTTCTGTGGGGGGGGGGAGGGGTCAGTTTCAAGTGACTTTTGAGAAAGGCCCCTTTGTAGTGCGTCGCTCTGCCAACAAGATGGCTATTGTCTGCGGCCTGCCGGGAAAATTTCATCACTGCAATGCCGGCATTGTGCAAGCTTTTTTTTCTTTTTTTTTTACATTTTGAAAATGTCTTCCAAAGAGCAAATATGGATCCATCGTACTTTGTAAGTGTGAGTCCGAAGGACAAGGCCCCCGGCTGTCCATAACTTGTCACCAGCTGGGGGGAGGGGGGGGGAGAGGAAGGAAAACTTTAGTGTGTTTCCGGTGCAGACATTATATTTTAATGTGACTTTTACATGCATGCCGTCAGTGCCGGGACAAGGACATCTAGAGCCCAGGGTGAACATGCCAAGCTGCACCCCCCCCTCCCCCTCCAAGATGCATGAGCATTACGTCATTACGTGTTAGCAAATCCCCCCCCCAAAAAAAAACAAAAAAAAACTGAGCACTAATCTGCATATTAACCCCCTAAGCAGAAATCCCCCCTCCCATAACAAATCTTTGCACCCCCATCCCTCAAATCCCCGCAGTACAGATGCCCCCCCCCCCCCCAAAAAAAAATCACCCCTCCTAGCATATATCCTCTACCACTAAAATTTACCCTCCAAGTAAACGTCCTCTCCCCCCCCCACTCCAAATCCCCCCTCCCAGCACAAATACTCACCCCAATCCCCAAATGTTCCCTCCTAGCACAAATCCCCCCTCCCCCAAATCATTTTTATTAGCACAAATCCCCCCTCCCACCTTAGCACAAAGCCCCTCCAATCCCCCTCCAGCACAAATCCTCTTCCCCTATCCCCCCTCCCAACACAGATCCCCCTAAATCACCACTCCTAGCACCCCCCCTCCCAATTGTCCAGCCTAGCACAAATCCCCCCCCCCCCCCAATCATTCCTATTAGCACAAATCCACCCCCCCCAATCATTCCTATTAGCACAAATCCACCCCTCCCTAAAAAAAAAACCCTCCCAGCACAAATCCCCCCCCCCCCCAATCATTCCTATTAGCACAAATCCACCCCCCCAATCATTCCTATTAGCACAAATCCACCCCCCCAATCATTCCTATTAGCACAAATCCACCCCCCCCCCAAAAAAAAAATTCCCCCTTCCAACACAAATCCTCTCCCCTCCTCACGGCGCCCTCCCACCTCACATGATACCCCAGTGCCCGGGGCAGCCGCCCCTCCTGCCCACTCCATGTCCCCGGCCCTTCTGTACTGTAGTTTTATTTTTGCATTATATACACACATTTGTCTGTATGGCGATCACTCAGCCTCCCTGCTCAGCCATTCCTGAGATAAGAGCTCAGATACAGACACAGTCTATAGTTTACAAGCTGTAGATCTGCATTGGATGAAAGGAAGAGTAAAGCACAGTCACTGTGTGTCACCGCTAAGGAGGAAGAAGAGCCTGCATATGTAATGCACGACACCGACTGCCCCCCCCCCCCCTCCACCCCAAACCTGTGTATAAACATTGTATACAAAGAGACAAATAACAGAATATTTGCATATATCAGCGTCCTATATACTCTGTATATATACTCTGTATACCTGTGCTGGCATGTGTGTACATTGTGTTCCGGATGTGTGCCGATGTCTATTGTATTGTTTCCTCAATTTGCGGCTATTGCACTTCCTTTGGTGAACGAGGAACTCCGCCTTCCGCCTTTTTACATAGCGAAAGAGGGACGAAAATCTGCTAAAAAGAAGAACTCCAGACAGAAATAACAAGACAAAAGTAAACATCCCATTAAAGGTTAAAAAAAACAGCTTTGCTGCAATATTCACCTTCTATCCAGGGAATTCCCATGCAGTACTTTTCTTCACCCACTAGATGTCCTCAGTGTAGTGGCCAGCAGCATTTTACCCACTTCCTCTGAGCCCAGGTCATCCTAAACAGTGAAAGGTGAAGCAGCCGTGGTGAGCTCGTCTCTCTGTCACTCTGCTCTCTTTTCCTATCAGCACATGAACCCACTTCCTCCGAGCCCAGGTCACCCTAAAGAGTGAAAGGAGAAGCAGCTGTGACAAGCTCACCTCTCTGTCACTCTGCAAACTTCTCCTGCCTGCATCCTGCCCACTTCCTCTGAGCCCAGGTCACCCTAAACGGTGAAAGGAGAAGCAGCTGTGACAAGCTCATCTCTCTGTCGCTCTCTTCTCCTCTCAGCTCATGAACCCACTTCCCCTGAGCCCAGGTCACCCTAAAGAGTGAAAGGAGAAGCAGCTGTGACAAGCTCACCTCTCTGTCACTCTGCAAACTTCTCCTGCCTGCATCCTGCCCACTTCCTCTGAGCCCAGGTCACCCTAAACGGTGAAAGGAGAAGCAGCTGTGACAAGCTCATCTCTCTGTCGCTCTCTTCTCCTCTCAGCTCATGAACCCACTTCCCCTGAGCCCAGGTCATCCTAAACGGTGAAAGGAGAAGCAGCTGTGACAAGCTCATCTCTCTGTCGCTCTCTTCTCCTCTCAGCTCATGAACCCACTTCACCTGAGCCCAGGTCATCCTAAACGGTGAAAGGAGAAGCAGCTGTGACAAACTTATCCCTATGTCACTCTGCCATCTTCTCCTATCAGCACATGAACTGATTGGCTCCTTGTGCTGCTTCTTCCTCTCACATGCTAGCCCTGCTGTACAAGGAATGGAAGAGGCTGATACCAGGTCACATTCAGGTACTTACACTGCTTGAATTAAAAAGAAAATGCAATTAATAATTTAAAAATATATGAATACAATACAAAAAATGTAAATAAATTTAAATAGTTAAAAAAATGGTAACAATAGGATTAATAAATATAAAAAATAAAAAATAATATTAACAACAACAACAACAACAATAATAATAATAACATAATAACATATAATAATAATAATAATTATACCATAAAAATAAAAATCATGTTGATAATTTTCCTTTTTCTATGATTTAAAAAAGTGTTTAAAAAAATGAATACATTAAAAAAATAATTAATTAATAATAAAAAAAATACATTACAGAGCTACAACAATGTGTGCCTTTTATATTATTTTTATAAATATTACTATTATTTTTTTTATTATTATTATTTTATAATTATTATTTTATATTCCTAGATATGTAAGCAGTGTGAACTCTTCAGACTTTCCTTTATGCATGTCTTCTCTCCCGAGGTTGCTGTGAGCCGTACTGTGCACACCTATTAGTATTAGGTGGACGGCGCGGAGAAGCGCTCCCTTTTTTCTGACTCAGTTCAATAGATGTCAGATATCTCAATTTCTGGGCGAACGCCGGGGGGGGGGGGAACGACCTCTTACATAAGTGGCTGTGAATGGCGCCGGTCGCTGTTTCTCAGAATGCGTTCTTTGTCCCGGGGTGCGCTGCTCCTTTAAAAGTGTCTAGGGAGGCGATACGTGAGCGAGCAGATGATTCCGTCTCATTTATGTAAGTGGGACCGGCGCTTATTGTTCCTTCCCTAATAAGAAAACCATTAAAACAATACAATGTTTTCCACCCAGCTGGAGCCTTCTGGCCGCCTCGCAGCGCTCCGCTGAGAAGTCATGTGACCTGGGAACTGCCTCCTGACAAGGGGAGCAGAAGTACCCCCCCCCCCCCAAGCTGGCCGTTTTCTGAGTTTATGGCCTTTTCAAGACTTTTATTTTTTGAGTTATTTCTAATGGTTGGGAGATTCACAAAACACATTGGGGCTTATCTATAAGGTTGTGAATCCGATATTCACCAAACATTCACTGCAGGCGAATCTTCCATCTGTATATGTTTTAAAGGGAGACCAAACCTCCAGAAGAAATAAACACATTTTGGTCCCCCGAGGACTTTTTTTTTTTTGCCATAGTGTGCAAGTATTTCCCACTCCATGGACACCTTGGGGTTGATTTACTAAAGGCAAATAGACTGAGCACTTTGCAAGTGCTGTTGCTCAAGAGCTTAGCAAATGAGGTGAAGCTTCACTTTACAAAGAACACCCAATCATGTGGAAGGAAAATGTAAAAAAAAAAAACAAAAAAATGATTTTTGCCTGCACATGAATGGATGATGGAAGTCAGCAGAGCTTCCCTTCATTTACAAAGCTCTGGAGCAGTGGTCTCCAAACTGCGGCCCTTTGCTTGGTTTTATCCAGCCCTTGGGGTCTCATTCACTGACACCAACGAAGGGGTACTATTCCTCCCAATGACACCAACAGTAAGGCCAAATGACACCAATGATGGGGCACAATTCCTCTCAATTACACCAACGATGGGGCCAATGACACCAATGATGGGGCACAATTCCTACTAATGACACCAACAATGGGGCCAATGACACCAATGATGGGGCACAATTCCTTCCAATGACAGCAATGATGGGGCACTATTCCTCCCAATGACACCAACAAGTGGGCACAATTCCTCACAATGACACCAATGATGGGGCACAGTTCCAATGACACCAACAAAGGGGGCCAGAGACAATCAAGGATGGGGAATAATTTCTTCCAATAACACCAACTATGGGGCACAATTCCTGTCGATGACGCCAACAATTGGGCACAGTTCCTATCTATGACACCAATAATGGGGCACAGTTCCTCCCAATAACACCAACAATGGGACCCAATGACACCAATGATGGGGCACGATTCCTTCCAATGACACCAATGATGGGGCACAGTTCCTGCCAGTGACACCAATGATGGGGCACTATTCCTACTAATGACACCAACAATGGGTCACAATTCCTTCCAATGACAGCAATGATGGGGCACAATTCCTGCCAATGACACCAACGATGGGGCACAGTTCCAATGACACCAACAATGGGGTCCAATGACAACCAAGGATGGGGAATCATTTCTTCCAATAACACCAACTATGGGGCACAATTCCTGTCAATGACACCAACAATGGGGCCCAATGACACCAATGATGGGGCACAATTCCTCTTGCTGACACCAAAGATGGGGCATTGTTTACTCCAACTGTTGCTGGGACATGTTCTATTCCCAATAGGCACCCCTACAATCTGAGGGACCGTAAAGTGGCCCTTTGTTTAAAAAGTTTGGAGACCCCCCCCCCCCTTGGAAGCAACTGCATTTGCAAAGTACACAGTCTGTTTGGCTTTAGTAAATCCACCCCTTTGGCCGGGCTCACAATGGCCAATGCTCCAAAAATCGATCCTCAGCTGCGAATATCAAATGGGTGAATCCAGAAGATCCCTTCCTCCGATGAAAGCAGTGGGCTGGCCTTTGGGAGGAGTTATGCAAATATCAAATGCCTTGATGGGTTAATGTCAGTCTGGAGGAGGGGGCGTTTCTAGGCAGGCTGAATCTGCATGCTGAACGCCCACGTGTGATGACACAAAGGACTGAAACCCTGTGAATGAAAGAGTCAGGCTGGGGAGGAATGAGCTAGATGACGTTGGACGTCCCCCAGCCAGAAAATAAGGCGGGGCTCTATCTGACTTGCTGCAGCTTCCAATGCACATTGTGAGAAGCTCACAGCGTGCGGTGAAATCAGAGTAAGCAATAAGGATCTGCGAGTGGATGGAGGGTTCCCCCCCGAGAATTGCTGATCTCTGGTTACCTAAAACGTTTCTTCTGCTTTTCAGCGAAGTTCTTTTCACACCCCGAATTTGTGACTGCGCTTCCTTCCCCCGTCTGCTTTCACCGTCTGATAAGCAGCCAATGACGTCTCTATCGCTCTCTTCAGATTCTTAACAAACCACAAGCGGCTCAGAGAGGAGAACCGAGAACAGGAATTTTTCACACACGGCTGTTAGAATCGCACCGGCTGAGTCCCCCGTCCTCCGCGCTGTTTGCTCACTTGTGTCAGTGGAGAGCTTCTCCAGGACAAGGGGGGAGCCGGATTCCTTTCATCTCGATCACAGAACGTTCCGAACACGGGGGGGGGGGGGGGGTGGATTCATCCGTCTATTGCAGGCCATACATTATGCAATTTTATTTCCTTCAGCCACGGGTTGGAAGAAAAGAAATTGCTCAATCCCCCCCCCCATCAACACAATCAGCCCCTCCCACTGCGCTATTGTGTTCTGGCAGCAGGAGGTTTCCCCCGCCATCAAAATACAATGATCACTGCTGCCGGCTATAGCCAGCGGTAGCGATCGTACGAAAAAAAAGCCCGACAGGCTGGCTATAGCCATCAGCAGTGATCATTGTATTTTGATAGCGGTGGAAACCTCCTAGAGGTTGCCCATAGAGCCTGCCCATAGATGGATCGAATCTCAGCCAGTCCCTGCTGAACCGGATGAATTTTGATCGGTGTGTTTGTTGAGATGTACACTATGTTGTCAAAAGTATTGGGACACCTGCCTTTACACGCACATGAACTTTAATGGTATCCCAGTCTTAGTCCGTAGGGTTCAATATTGAGTTGGCCCACCCTTTGCAGCTATAACAGCTTCAACTCTTCTGGGAAGGCCGTCCACAAGGTTTAGGAGGGTGTCTATGGGAATGTTTAACCATTCTTCCAGAAGAGCATTTGTCAGGTCAGGCACTGATGTTGGGCGAGAAGGCCTGGCTCGCAGTCTCCACTCTAATTCATCCCGAAGGTGTTCTATTGGGTTGAGGTCAGGACTCTGTGCAGGCCAGTCAAGTTCCTCCACCCCATAGATTTCAGCAGGTAGGGCCAGTTCACACCAGATGCAGTTCCGTGCGCTTTTTTTTTCTGCACAAAATGCATGCACAGTGTTTTCCATGTATTGCAATGGCTCTAGTTCACACCATGCAGTCAGTTTCCGGTCAGTTTCTACTCCGGAAACTGACTGCATGGTGTCCATTGGAATACATGGAAAACACTGTGCATGCATTTTGTGCAGAAAACAAAAAGCGCACGGAACTGCGTCTGGTGTGAACTGGCCCTTAAACTTTCAGAGTTTTTCTTTTTTTTAAAATAAATATATAAATAGGATAGAAGATTTCTCCTAATATCTGCCTGGAGATGACCGTCTTCCCTCCACAAAGCGGGATCATGTGGTGTATAGGAGTCAGCCGGATGCTGAGCACATGGCTCCTCTAATGGTATGCAGCTTTCTCAGTATCGGCTTTGAGGAATTGCACACATACCGAGAGGATATAACAAAGCACAGGCCTTGTCCTGGAGTGTACTTGGAGGAACCATGAATGCAGACGGGTCATCAGCCTCTGCCTCCTCCTCCTAACAAATTAACAATCCTGTCCAGAGTATTGTTAGAGGAGAGCTTCAGAGGGCGCTTAGAAATCATTGGGTGAGCAACATTGCCCTATATGCAGCACCTAATATTCAGTTCATGTAATGCTACAGATGACTGCTAGAGACTGCAGACATACTACAAGAGATGATCAGAGACTGCAGAAATGATACAGGAGATGGTCAGAGACTGCAGAAATAATACAGGAGATGGTCAGAGACTGCAGACATAATACAGGAGATGGTCAGAGACTGCAGACATAATACAGGAGATGGTCAGAGACTGCAGAAATAATACAGGAGATGGTCAGAGACTGCAGACATAATACAGGAGATGGTCAGAGACTGCAGACATGATACAGGAGATGATCAGAGACTCCAGACATACTACAGGAGATGATCAGAGACTGCAGACATGATACAGGAGATGATCAGAGACTGCAGACATGATACAGGAGATGGTCAGAGACTGCAGAAATGATACAGGAGATGATCAGAGACTGCAGAAATGATACAGGAGATGATCAGAGACTGCAGACATGATACAAGAGTTGATCAGAGACTGCAGACATGATACAAGAGTTGATCAGAGACTGCAGACATGATACAGGAGATGGTCAGGGACTGCAGACATACTACAAGAGATGATCAGAGACTGTAGACTTAATACATGAGATGATCAGAGACTGCAGACATGATACAGGAGATGATCAGAGACTGCAGACATGATACAGGAGATGGTCAGAGACTGCAGACATGATACAGGAGATGATCAGAGACTGCAGACATACTACAAAGAGATGATCAGATACTGCAGACATACTACAAAGAGATGATCAGAGACTGCAGACATGATACAGGAGATGATCAGAGACTGCAGACATGATACAAGAGTTGATCAGAGACTGCAGACAAACTACAAAGAGATGATCAGAGATTGCAGAGATGATACAGGAGAAGATTAGAGACTGCGGAGATACTACAAGAGATGACCAGAGACTGCAGACATGGTACAGGAGATGGTCAGAGACTGCGGAGATACTGCAAGAGATCGCCAGAGACTGCAGACATAGTACAGCAAATTCTCTATGACTATGCTGCAGGTGTATTTGGAGACTTTCTGAAGGAGACATTGACAGACTGGGGTCACATTACATTAGACTGCCCAAGATACACATCCATTGTAGCCCCTTTACAAATCAGTGCTCCCACTTCTTGCTGTGGGGTGCGCAGTTTGTTCCACCAGTGAAAGTGTTTCCCATTACCCCCTCCATTATTATTAATGACAAGCAGCGGGGAACCTTCAGATCAACATAACTGCAAGTGCACACAGCCTGAGGGCATTGATGGAAAGGGTCTTGCGTCATGCTGGTGGTGGGCAGGGCTGCTGATAAGGGGGTAGCACCTGTCCTCTTGTACAGGGCCACCATAAGTTCAACAGTGGGGACCCAGAGCAGCAGGAGTGGGTGCAATTACTGGAACCAACCCCCCCTGTGACACTCCCTGTGTTTACAATGCATTCAGTTTGTGAATGAACAGGGAGCCTCTGTACAGAATGCTTCTTGTTCCTTCACTCTGCAGCTGAGGCTGCAGAGAAAGGATTGAGGAATCTGTGCCCTCAATCTCTTTCTCTGTCTCAAAGGTGAGATTTTGGGTGTCTGTTTAGATCCCTAATATTTCGCCACAGGGCTGTTGAAAAAAAAAAAAGTAAAAATAAAATAAAATTGTAAAAAATAATAAAGAAACGTAATTAATGGCTGATTCTCGCAGGTATTCTGGTTGCATGAATGAGTGGTTTGTTCATGTGGCTGGAGCTGCCTGATAGGCTTGGTTCATTGTTCCTGGGGGGGGGGGGGGTAAGAGCAGAATTTTATATAAAGATATACCTGGTCCTTTAAGCGAATGATGCTGCTTGAAGTTCTGTGTAATCAAATATTAATAAAGTTAGCACAGCCGACACGACAAGACCTTTCCCTCTAATGCCCGTTCCGAAAAAAAATCCGGCATAAAATATTCGTTTTGTTCCAGGACGTGGGGCTCAGCCTTTGTTGTTGTCTTGTGTTGTGCTGCGTTGTATTATCAGCGATCTCAGCGGCGTGGGGTGGACGTGCGTGGTGAGCGTGGCTTCTCTCTTTTTTCTCTTGTTCTGTAGCCACAAGTAGCCTTGAGGTGAAGAGCCGAGATTAATCTTCCATTCTCTTTCTTCATTCCGCCACCAGGCCTCCGCGCTCGTGTTTAGATTTCTCTGTTATTTGTTTTAAGAAGAAAAAGGAACATCCAAGTTTCTGCGGAAGATAAGGCGATAAATGTTGCTCTGCGTTCAAGGCGATTTCCCCTCCGAATGGGGAAATCCATCCAGGAGCAATCTAGTAAAGTGAACGAAACCTTTACATACTGTATAGTTAGGCCCATCATTGGTGAGCTGCTATTGAAAATGCTAGTTTTCTGGCCCCACCCCATGGCTTCATTACCTTCTGATCCCTTGATCAAGAACCAGCAAGCAGTAATTCCAAAGTGAGGCCAAAACTGATTGGATTCATCCATTTAGAAGGTTATAAACCTAGAACAGGGATCTTCAAACTACGGCCCTCCAGCTCTTGCAAAACTACACATCCCATGAGGAATTGTAAAACTCTGACATTCACAGACATGACTCGGCATGATGGGAATTGTAGTTCCTGAACAACTGGAGGGCCGTAGTTTGAGAACCCCTGACCTAGAAGATCAGTATGACACCATTACAGCCAGGCAGCAGGTATTTATGTAGGGAGGTCAACATTAGAGGTCTACATTGGCCTTTCTCAACCAGGTTACTGTGGAACACCAATGCCTCGTACACGATCGGATCGGACATTCCGACAACAAAATCCATGTTTTTTTTTTTCCGAAGGATGTTGGCTCAAACTTGTCTTGCATACACACGGTCACACAAAGTTGGTCGGAAATTCCGAACGTCAAGAACGCGGTGACGTACAACACATACGACGAGCCGAGAAAAATTAAGTTCAATAACCAGTGCGGCTCCTTCTGCTTTACGACAACAGATTTTGTTGTCATAAAATTTGAGGACCAGATCTCAAATTTTGTGCGACGGAAATTCCAATGGAGACTGTCCGATGGAGCCTTACCCCCGTCGGAATTTCCGACAAAGGGCTCCCATCGAACATTTTCCGTCGGAAAATCCGACCGTGTGTACGGGGCATAAGGTTTCTCCAGAGTTCCTTGTTACTTATAATTGCACCTGAAACAAACTTAAAAATGCACAAGACTCTGCGAATTGGGTGCGGTTAAAAATGCATCCAATTTGCATATATGTGAACCGAGCTTTAGGGAGGGAAGCATTCCTCAAACTGACCACCAATGTAAGTAGCATTCTTCCCATTGACCGCCAATGTACTGAACATTCCTTCACTTGACTATCAATGTAAGGAGGATTCTCTCCACTGACCCCCAATGTAAGGAACATTCTTCTCAGTGACCTTCAATGTAAGGAACATTTTTCCCACTGACCACCAATGTAAGGAACATTCTTCCAGTTGACTACCAATGTAAAGGAAACATTATTTTCACTAATGACCAATGTAAAGGGAAGTCTTGCCAATGACCTCCAGTGTAAGGAGCATTCTTCCCTCTGATGACCAATGTAAGGAACATTTTTCCAGTTGACTACCAATGTAAGGGGAACATTCTTCCCACTGAACACCACTATAAGGAGCATCCTTTCCACAGAAGACTAGTGCAAGGGGGGCATTCTTCCCACTGACCTCCAATGTAAAGGGCATTTTTCTAGTTGACTACCAATGTAATGGGAACATTCTTCCCACTGATGACCAATCTATGGTGCATTTTCCCCATGACCACCACTGTAAATGGACCATTCTGCCCACTGGCCACCAATGTAAGGGGCATTCTTCCCACTGACCTCCAATTTAAGAGGCATTCTTCCCACTGACCTCCAATGTAAGGGGCATTCTTCCAGTTGACTACCAATGTAAGGGGAACATTCTTCCTACTGATGACCAATTTAAGGGGCGTTCTTCCCTCTAGACACCACTGTAAGGGGAGCATTCCTCCCATTGATCACCAATCTAAGGGGCAATATCCCTAGCAGAAGGTCATTAAGACCTGAAAAATTTTCAAGGGTTCCACTGGGATAAATGGGTTGAGAAAAGCTGGTCTACATATATCTCTCATGGACAATACACAAGTGAAAGTTTGTACACCCAGTTGACAAGGATGCCATGTTTTGTCAGCTAGATCTTTTGTACAAATCTAGTTACAGGTTAACAGGAAACTGTGATTGGACAAGTTGGGCAATCTTTTATCAGATTCTAATGTCTTTAGCGTGACTGCACAACTCTACATATTGCTGCCTGTGGTTGTCAGTAGCATTGTACTGTTAGAATCTTTAATTGCTTGAGTTGATCCTTTAACCTTTTTCATTCAGTCATACTTGGCTTGCACATTTTTTTGTGTTGTTGGTTGTACATTGCATGAAAATATCTTACAAGAAAAACATATGAAAATAGAGAGCCTATCGATAATTGCCAAAGTTTTGGCCTCCTGTAGGCCAATAGAGTAAGGATTATAATGCTTGTAGTTGACCTTAAATTTTGAAAATATAGATGTAGGATAGGCTGTTTCATTGCAAGTCAACAGTGGAAGTCCAATGATTGCCTGTGATGTCACAGAGCTTCAATCACAGCAGGTCCTTGTGTGCGTTTGACCTTGAGGATGACCGGGAACAAAGGGACCTCTATCTGGTGGCACGCTGCAAGTGTTCAGTGCTGTGTTGTGCGGATCCCTCCATGACAGTATCCTGTCACCTCCTGTATGATGCCGGACATGGCATATCCGCATCCATGGCACTCTAACAACTGTTTGCCACCTCCAATTCCCCCAGCACGGCTCAGTAATTGCCTTTCTTTTTGTCGGCCTTTGTTTCCCGATGTCATAACCCCCAGGGCACCTTTTCTGGTTGGTTTCTAGCAAGGTTTGACTTTGTCTCCTTGCAAGAGAGACAGACTCGAGGGATTTGCATGTACATAACCCGGTGTTAAGCAAGGTTACCGATGTCTCGCCCTTGCCTCGTGGCAGGCAGAGGAATTCCCAGTTGACAGTTGACGCTGGAGAAGGAACGTTTAACCCTGGTTACGGGGATTTTATCTGCTAATGCGGCTTGAGGGCAAAATATCTCCAAAGTATTGTACATCTGCCAGCCTTTCAAAACAACTTCATTGATAGCTTTTAAAAATTAAACAATAACACCAATGGTTTTTGTTTGCCAGATCTTTTATGCACCATGGATAAAATATCTGTTCGTCTTGCGTCAAGACCATAGTGCATCTCTTCCGACATGTTCTTGCCAAGTTAGGTTTAGTTTCTATTCACAATGGAGCAAGTGCACTGGAGAGTGAGCGAGTTCCCGCGCATTGCATGTAGGGCAGCCCATTCATCTCAATGAGCTGCCCTACTTGTCAAAGGCAGGGTCAGTCCCCTAGTGGCAGTGGCATCCATTTGTGAATTTAGATTTTCTATACTTGAGATTTCCACTCACTTCCTGTTGTGTCTCAAGGCAGGAAGTGAAGGAAAATCTCCCCAATGGGACCAAACAGCAAAAACATAAATTGTCATGGGTTTTAAACTGAAGTCCAAGGATGATTTATTTTAAATTTGTGAGCCCTGATTGGTCTCTGTGGAAGCTGTAAATCATTCTAGTAGTCCAAGCTACTACAGTAATGGCCACAGTCTATTGGTTGATGTGCGTCTTTCTGTCTGTAGTAGCTATAGGAAGTCGCTCACTTGGTACAGCTGCTATTCAGAGAATGCCTTGCATTGTTCTCAATAGTTGTGTTAGTAGAGCGCTGGGCCTGAAGGTAAACCTGAATTCCAGGTATGGCTTTTTTGGATTGTTACGTTGTTCCAGCTTGGACCAATGTAAGTATGTTTGTACCATACAGTACCTGTGCGATCCTCATAGAAGCTTGAAATCTCCACTAGCTTTCGACTCCTGTGCTCGGCATGGGCGCAGCTCATAGAAAGCCTTACCTTGTTTTGGCCACCATTGCAACTTTCTCAAGGAATGCAAAGCTCTGATTGAAGGAGGTGGAGAGGAAGGCCAGTGATATCTCAATCTCCACCTCCTCCAGTCAGAAAACACTTTGCATTTATTGGGAAAATGCAAGGCATTCTTTGAATGGTGGCCATGCCGAATGTTTGTCCCTCTGTGGTTACTATGCAGAAGGGCAGCCGATCTGCACAGCACCTGGAAGACCACGGCTATCTCTGTAGTAGATATCCGTGGGGTCCAGTGCGTTCCTGTTCACAGTGGACACCCCAGACATATGTGTACCGGCTCCATTGAGAGATGGTCACACTTGCATGTCATGCAAAATTGGATGCAGGTAAAGCCGCATCCAATTCGCACATATGTGAACCCAGCCTGAAGCTTGTTGAAAGCCTGCTAGCAGCTTGCTTAAAGTGACAGTCAGCACTCCCATTATGATCTGCGTATAACATTTCCGAAAGGAGCTGAAGGGTGTTTTAAAGGCTTAGAGAAAGCTGCTCGAAGCTTGCCGAAAGCTTTTCAAAAGCTTATTGAAGGTTTCATAAAGGTTTGCTGTTCACCCAGCTCTTATACAAGCTGAAGCCTGTGTAAAACAACAAGCCAGATGGCTCACACTAGTGTTTGGGAGGGCATGCAGTAAAATCATGACTTAACCGGGAGTTTACTCTTTTTAGCAGCAAAGGCAAGCGGGGTGCACACATGCCGCTCCCCAAGCACCCTGCAACCATGTGCAGCAAGGCTGCTGTTAGAAATCACGGGGCCCCATAGAGTCTACCTGACAGGGCCCCCTTCCCGTGGCTGAAAGTGACTGAGGACATAGATGTATCAGTCCCTCTTCGCTGTAGCCTCAGCTGCACAGATGAATGAATAGGAAGCGATCCGAGGCTTCCTGCTCATTCACAAACTGAAGCACTGTAAACACAGTTTACTACGCTTCAGTGATGAATTGACACAGGAGTTATTGGTACCGATCGCTCACTGTGTTTATTCAGGAAAGGAAGGGGCCAGTAAATGACATATTTACCGGCCTCTTCCCCAGCTCTCCATCCTGAAATATCCCCTTGCTGCTGGCTGGAGAGGAGAGGAGGGAATCCGGGAGCACTGCAGAGGGGAGGGGCACACAGTGGGGCCCGGACAGCAGATGAAAGGGGCACAGTGCTAGAACCAATTTCACAGTGGTGCAGCCAGAGGGGGGAAAGAAGAGGAAAAGCAGACAGTGCTGCAGGGGGGAGGCAGAAAAGGTTCGGTGTCTGCAAAAAGAATGTACAGCCGGCCCTCCTGCTTAGCAGGTGCCCGGGCCCCCCTTTTGAACTGATGGGGCTTGGGCCCAGTACAGGAGGGCTGGCTGTACTGCCTGATCAGAAACCCTGATGTGCAGCACGTTATTGCTAGGATTAAGGGGTTAAAGCAGAGGCAACACCTTCTCCCCGCCTGTCAAATGTACTCTGAAAAGCGATCTGCGTCGGAGCACTGCTAGCTGGAAGGATCTCTTATTTTATGCATAAAATGAACTTCTCATCAGATCCACTTATTTTCTAGCTTACCGAGTCACCCATGTGGCTTTCTTTGCTTTGTATAGATGACAAGTACACTTCAACATGATGTGACTTTTTTATTCCTTTTTTTTTTACGCTGTTGCATCAGCTGTCTGCAATGTCTGGAATGTTCTGTAGCTTCCACTCCACAACGCCCAGCAGGTCACAGAGGGTTAATGAGTATCTATAAAAAGTTACAGTTGAGCAGTAACTGCATTTCCTCAACTTTTTCTTTTTTTTTTTTTTTTTTGTCTAATTCTTTCTTTCTAAGAGGAAAATAATTTATAAGCCTATCCTTTTTTTTTTTTCCCAAGGCGTACTATAGAATTATGTCCAGGTATCGATCCGCTGAGAAGGATTTGCATTTATTCATACCATAAAAGCGCTTTTAATGGGGACATTCTGGTAATTGAATCTATACAGCGTTTAACATTGAAACCATCATTTTTATTCGCCACCCGGGCCCCGCGGACGAGTCTGTAACCGTTTGGTAAACACACCCCCCCCCCCCGGCAACTTCATCGCAGCCGGAGGGCCTTCGATAAGGTTTTTTTAAAATTTTTGTGACGTGATGAAGATCTTTCTGGAGAGATCGAGGGGGGGAGAAAGAGAAAAAAAAATAAAAGGGGAAGGAATATTTCATTACTTTACACACGCCATCTCTGTATCTCTGAGTAGTTTTGCTAATTAAATTCAATTGCTATCCATTAGACCAATGGAACGAGATGAATGTCTTGTAGAGCTGACACAGCACAGGTATGCAATTTGGCTAAATGGCTATTTCAAATCCGCAGCGCTCGTCCCCTCGCTCGCTTCATTTTCCCGAGCCGCTCAAATCTTCTCTCTCGTAAAAGAAAAAAAAAAAAAAAAAGCGTCACGTAATAAATATTGCCAGAGGAAGGGTAAAAAGCGGCAGAGAACAGTCTATAAAGGGCTGAAAAATAATTGCAAATTGCAATGAACATTTAGACGATGACTCAACATATATAAGGATTATAATGCGACTTGTGTCATTACTGTTCCTTTATGCGGTTCAGGAATTGTTAACGTTACTTTATAGGTGATTGGGAAATACTGGATCGGATAATGAGCGATTTGGAGGCATGCTTCAAGCATTTAGAGGACCGGAGAAGCTAAAACCAAAAATGTTATTTGATGTTATAGAGACACTAAAAATAATACAAGGAACCTGACGTTGTATTGAAGTTGTTGACCTTTCAAGGGTACCTGCGCTGAGAGCTGGGGACGGACGTTCCTGACAACCTGGTGAAAATGCTGGTTGCTTGGCTGTCATGCTGATCCGATGGCTTTAGTGTTTTCAGATCAGCAGTATGCAAATCAGCAGTTCAGTTTAAAGTTTTCATTTCACCCCACCCTAAACCCGACTACTACCTACCCTCTCCATGCTCCAGCACTGTTACTGACACTTTCTCCTTGGTCCTGTGCTGGAGGTCCTTAAACCCTCCTACCACCTACCCTCTTCATGCTCCAGCACTGTCCTTGACACTTTCTCTTTGGTCCTGTGCTGGAGGTCCTCAAACCCAACTACCACCTACCCTCTTCATGCTCCAGCACTGTCCCTGACACTTTCTCTTTGGTCCTGTGCTGGAGGTCCTCAAAACCAACTACTACCTACCCTCTTCATGCTCCAGCACTGTCCCTGACACTTTCTCTTTGGTCCTGTGCTGGAGGTCCTCAAACCCAACTACTACCTACCCTCTTCATGCTCCAACACTGTCCCTGACACTTTCTCTTTGGTCCTGTGCTGGAGGTCCTCAAACCCAACTACTACCTACCCTCTTCATGCTCCACCACTGTCCCTGACACTTTCTCTTTGGTCCTGTGCTGGAGGTCCTCAAACCCAACTACTATCTACCCTTTCCACTCTCCAGCAATGTCCCTGACACTTTCTCCTTGGTCTTGTGCTGGAGGTCCTTAAACCCAACTACTACCTACCCTCTTCATACTCCAGGACTGTCCCTGACACTTTCTCTTTGGTCCTGTGCTGGAGGTCCTCAAACCCAACTACTACCAACCTTCTCCACGCTCCAGCACTGTCCCTGACACTTTCTCTTTGGTCCTGTGCTGGAGGTCCTCAAACCCAACTACTATCTACCCTTTCCGCTCTCCAGCAATGTCCCTGACACTTTCTCATTGGTCCTGTGCTGGAGGTCCTCAAACCCAACTACTACCTACTCTCTCCATGCTCCAGCAATGTCCCTGACACTTCCTCCTTGGTCCTCTGCTGGAGGTCCTCAAACCCAACTACTACCAACCTTCTCCACGCTCCAGCACTGTCCCTGACACTTTCTCTTTGGTCCTGTGCTGGAGGTCCTCAAACCCAACTACTATCTACTCTTTCCACTCTCCAGAAATGTCCCTGACACTTTCTCCTTGGTCCTGTGCTGGAGGTCCTCAAACCCAACTACTACCTACTCTCTCCATGCTCCAGCAATGTCCCTGACACTTCCTCCTTGGTCCTCTGCTGGAGGTCCTCAAAACCAACTTCTACCTACCCTCTCCACACTCCAGAACTGTCCCTGACACTTCCTCCTTGGTTCTGTGCTGGATTTCCTCTAACTCAACTACTACCTACCCTCTCCACGCTCCAGCACTGTCCCTGACACTTTCTTCTTGGTCCCGTGCTGGAGGTCCTCAAAACCAACCCTCCACGTGCTCCATGTGGGATAAATAGTGTCCCAAGGGCCGGAAAAAGGCAAGCAAAGAGCCGCATTCAGCCCCCGGGCTGCAATTTGGAGATCACTGCCTTAGTGTGATGGTCAGTGGAAAGAATTCTCCTTACACTTATAGTCATTGGGGAGAATAACCAAGCCCCCTACAGATAGCTAAAAAATCAATAGTGTCAGTGGAAACTTATCTGAGAGGAAGAAATTGCTCATTGCTGAAGGAACCCCTAGCAACCATTGGAAGATCCCTAGGATTCCATGGAAACCTGGTTGAGAACCTCTGCCAGAGAGGATCTCCACGGTCTGCTTGGCTTGTAGTTTGAAACAAAAATGAGAATTGAAGCGCCACACCGCTGCTAAGAGTTCCAGATATAACTTCATTCCAATAAAAGTCAGGGGGACAACCCAAAAAGTAGCTAACACATTTCTGGGGTTCAAGAACACCCCCTATGTCAGGGATAGGAAAAACGTAAGGGTATCTCCACATCAATCCGATATCAATATTAGTGCTCAATTTTGTAAGCCTTACTTATGTTTATGAGACTTGTAAATAATTTTTAATATGTTAAATTGCTCCATAAACAGTAACACTTTATGTGCTTTAAATAAAACATACATTTAAAAAATAGAGCAAGTCTAGACATCATTGAGGGGAATCTTCCAGATCAGGAAATGCATATTTTATATGATTGTTTGAATATTTTGATTTGGAAGAATTTGCAGTGTCCATCAAAAAAATGTTGAAAACCTTCAGATCTACGGCAATCATAGATAGGCTGAAAATCACACATTTCTCCAGACTGTTATCTTTGGTCTATGAGAAGGTCGTAAATCTGAAAGGCCAGTCTCTTAGGGCAATAAAGCCATCAATATTTAGTGCTAGAGAAAGCCAACAAATTGGTCAATTAACCGTGAAACAAGGAAAGCACCAAGTCTTTGACCTTCAGGCATTGACCTGTGACCTCCTGGTTGAATGGTTTGTTTTGCAGTAAACAATTAATTAACTTTTTTTTTTTTTTTTTACTTTGAACTGGAGTCATTGGGTGAGACATCTGTGCCGCTTGTTACTAGATACTAATTGGTGTAACATTTTACAGGAAAAATCTCTTTGAGCCTCTTGTACGGACAAATTGAAAGTTACAGCCAAGATGACTCATGGAATATTATCTTAACATTTGAAGTTGTTCAAGCATAGCTGCGAGTTTCCTGTAATATGCTGATTCCTTACCATAGAAAATGAAAGGACACTGCAGTTTTTATAAAAAGAGACGTGCATGACACTGCATGCAAATGTATACAATTTGAATGGATAGGCTGTATACTCAGTGATGTCACCAATCACTAGTGAATGGATAGGCTGCATTCTCAGGATGTCATTGGTCTCTAGTGATTGGATAGGCTGCATTCTCAGTGATATCATGGGTTTCTAGTGAATGGATAGGCTGCATTCTCAGTGATGTCATCAGTCTCTAGTGAATGGATAGGCTGCATTCTCAGTTATGTCACCGATCTCTAGTAAAAGGATAGGCTGCATTCTCAGTGATGTCATGGGTTTCTAGTGAATGGATAGGCTGCATTCTCAGTGATGTCACCGATCTCTAGTAAAAGGATAGGCTGCATTCTCAGTGATGTCACCAGTCTCTAGTGAATGGATAGGCTGCATTCTCAGTGATGTCACCGGTCTCTAGTGAATAGATAGGCTGCATTCTCAGTGATGTCACCGATCTCTAGTGAATGGATAGGCTGCATTCTCAATGATGTCACCGGTCTCTAGTGAATGGATAGGCTGCATTCTCAGTGATGTCACCAGTCTCTAGTGAATGGATAGGCTGCATTCTCAGGATGTCATTGATTTGTAGTGAATGGATAGGTTGCATTCTCAGTGATATCACCGGTCTCTAGTGAATGGATAGGCTGCATTCTCAGTGATGTCACCAGTTTCTAGTGAATGGATAGGCTGCATTCTCAGTGATGTCACCGGTCTCTAGTGAATGGATAGGCTGCATTCTCAGTGATGTCACCAGTCTCTAGTGAATGGATAGGCTGCATTCTCAGTGATGTCACCGGTCTCTAGTGAATGGATAGGCTGCATTCTCAGTGATGTCACCGATCTCTAGTGAATGGATAGGCTGCAATCTCAGTGATGTCACCGGTCTCTAGTGAAGTGATAGGCTGCATTCTCTGTGATGTCACTGGTCTCTAGTGAATGGATAGGCTGCATTCTCAGTGATGTCACCGATCTCTAGTGAATGGATAGGCTGCATTCTCAGTGATGTCACCGGTTTCTAGTGAATGGATAGGCTGCATTCTCAGTGATGTCACCGATCTCTAGTAAAAGGATAGGCTGCATTCTCAGTGATGTCACTGGTCTCTAGTGAATGGATAGGCTGCATTCTCAGTGATGTCCCCGGTATTTAGTGAATGAATAGGCTGCATTGCTTAGCATATAAAAGGCTTGTTGTTATTCTACTTTATAGAGGAAATAACTTTGGAAGCAGACAGTTAACTGATATCACATCTAATGACACCCTAGAAAAAAAAGAAAATACTGCAGACCATTATCTTTATACTCATTCAGTAATGCGGCAGAGATTGACTCATCGCTTTCAACTTTTGTTCTAATGCAACAATATGTCTTTTGTTAAGTTGTTATTTGTGAAAACAAAGGCCCTGTGGTTTTAAACACATTATTTCTTGTTCTCATGCGGTCAGGAGGTGCGCAGTGCATTTAACATGCTCAGCGGATTCTTCCCTCAATACTCTGTTCTGTTACCAATGCTGCCCAGAGGTGGACGTCAGGGGAGCCTTGCGGAAGTTGGTAGTGATTCTTCCAGACGATAATTGGGACCGTTTTGGGAACGGACTGCGTGTCACTGTCATCAGGTCCATGCATTCAGAACTGCAATTGTCTATTTTGGTTGACAGACAGTCACTTTATTATCATATGTGTATATGGTGCCCACAATTTTGATGGGAGTATCTACATAAAAAACAATTCTGCTGTGTCTCTCTCCCTAGGAGCTTACAGTCCGATGTCGCTTCCACAGTCGTGGAAGGACACACTTGTCAGGTTAAAGATGAAAGCTCCATGCAATATCTGCCTGATGGACCATGTCTCCTACCTTCTCTTAGTTCCAGCACTGCAGCCCTTCCATGAGACTCACAGCCAATATTCCCGGGACTATTGAATGCCTGTGTCCCCATGAGAATGGCTGCTGTATACAATTATATAGGCCCTTGCATTAAATAATTATTGATAGGTTCAAAAGTGATTGTACAATTACACTGGTCAGCATTTTTAATGGCCTGACAATGCACCATAAACATCCACAAAAAAAGGACATGCACCATTTTTTGGCAATGTAGCGCACGATAGTGTGTTACTGTGGGTTGTGGTGCATTTCAATGCGTGTGGATTGGCTTAGTTCAGTGGTCTCCTAACTGCGACCCTTTGCTTGCTTTGAGGCATTATTTTTGCCACTGACACCAACAATGGGGCACTATTCCTGCCACTGACACCAACAATGGGGCATAATTCCTGCCACTGACACCAACAATGGGGCACTATTCCTCCCACTGACACCAACAATGGGGCACTATTCCTCCCACTGACACCAACAATGGGGCACTATTCCTCCCACTGACACCAACAATGGGGCACTATTCCTCCCACTGACACCAACAATGTGGCACTATTCCTCCCACTGACACCAACAATGTGGCACTATTCCTCCCACTGACACCAACTATTTCTTCCCCTAATACCAAAGATCGCATCGTTTGCTCCCACTGGACACAGTCCCGGCCCCACTAAAGCCTGAAGGACAGTAAACAGGCCCTTTCTTTAGAAAGTTTGGAGATCCCTGGCTTAGTTCATTGGAGTGCCCTTCATTTATGTAGGTAAGCTACCAGTTAGGGCTCGTTTACGCTTCAAAATGGGGCATTGGACACGTTTTTGTTTTAAAGCGCTCTGAGTGCCAGTCAAAGCACCTGGCATCCACCCTACAGTCCTATTTACACGCTGTGTTTGCTTCGCTTCAAAATTGATGTTGCTTTCTTGGTGCTTCAAAGCGTCTCCAAAGCCTCCATAGAAGTCTATGACAAACCTTACTGAGAGCTTTTGAGAGGCTTTAATTCAGCTTTAGCTTCACTTTGTTTTGGAGGTATCACAGGTATGAGATATCCCAGGATGCACTGGGAAACCAACAAGCGAACCGGAATGACATCATCAACAGCTACGGTTCATGTGTATATATTCTGGAAGTGTATGGTGCAGACGTCACATCTGGTGTGCAGCTTGGAGCACCAGGAAGGTGAGCGGGGTCCCGATCGTAGCGGAGCAACTACCAGACGGCACACGTGATGTTTAACCATTCTTCCTGAAGAGCGTTTGTGAGGTCAGGCACTGATGTCGGACAAGAAGGCCTGGCTTGCAGTCTCCTCTCTAATTCATCCCAAAGGTGTTCTATTGGGTTGAGGTCAGGTCTCTGTGCAGGCCAGTCAAGTTCCTTCACCCTAAACTCGCTCATCCATGTCTTTATGGACCTTGCTTTGTGCACTGGTGCGCAGTCATGTTAGAACAGGAAGGGGCCATCCCCAAACTGTTCCCACAAAGTTGGAAGCATGAAATTGTCCAAAATGTCTTGGTATGCTGACACCTTAAAGCGTTTGTAACCCTACTTTAAAGCATGTTATACAGCACAGTGCTTGTGCTTTGTAATTTGGCCCCTTGTATCACCTGAAATACCTGGATGATCCTCCCTGGTTCTGCCCTCCCCTTTGTAAACTGACAACAGTCTATTATGGCTGCTGAGCCCTGACACCATGATCAGTTTATGTGCCTCCGTCATCCGCAGCTCTCCTCTGTGGTCCCCCCCCCCATCCTCTCCCCTCCCTGCCTGTCAGCTGGTGACAGTGCAGCCCCCCCCCCCCCCGCTGCTGAAATGACAGTGTAAATTACATGCAATCCCCTCTGTTAGAAAGCATCCTATGCTGCAGTGTCTGTGCGTTTTTAAAAAAATGCCTATTTGTACCTGAATTCACAGCGCCGCTTGGCACTCACGTGACTCCTCGCTGCTCCCATCCTCCCCGGCAGACATCTCGCCTCCCCTCCTCCCCCCGACTGATGTAAGAGGGGGATTCTTGGCCCCTCCCGCTTTAGCTGTCAGATTGGGGGAGGGAGCAGCGAGGAGTCACATGAGCGCCGAGCGCCCCCGGTGAATTTAGGTAGAAATGGGCATATTTTTTTCAAAGCGCATACACTGCAGCATAAGACTCTTTCTAACAGAGGGGATTGCATGTAATTTACTAAGTGTCTTAACAACCACTTTTATGCCGTGTGCACACGGGCGGACTTTTCGGCATCAAAGGTCCGACGGTCTATCCGACTGACTTTCGACGGACTTCCGACGAACTTTCGAACGAACGGACTTGCCTACACATGATCACACCAAAGTCTTACGGATTCGTACGTGATGATGTACACCGGACTAAAATAAGGAAGTTGATAGCCAGTAGCCAATAGCTGCCCTAGCGTGGGTTTTCGTCCGTCGGACTAGCATACAGACGAGCGGATTTTTCGTCCGGACTCGAGTCCGTCGGAAAGATTTGAAACATGTTCCAATTCTAAAGTCCGTCGTTTTTGACCGAAAAAGTAAGCTGCAGGTCCGATGAAGCCCACACATGGTCGGATTGTCTGACGGATTTGTCCCGTTAGAGCAGTCCAGTCGAAAAGTCTGCCCGTGTGTACACGGCATAAGAGTTCCCTTCACTGGAACTAAGGGGCCAAGCCCAACCCCACACCATAATCCCCCCTCCACCAAATGATTTGGAGGGAAGGCGCATTACTTTTGGCAATATATTGTAGATGAGTGAGTTTGGGGTGGAGGAACTTGACTGGCCTGCACAGAGTCCTGACCTCGACCCGATAGAACACCTTTGGGATGACTGCGAGCCAGGACTTCTCGCCCAATCTCACAAATGCTTCTTCTGGAAGAATGGTCAAACATTCCCATAGACACACTCCTAAACCTTGTAGACAGTCTTCCCAGAAGAGTTGAAGCTGTTATAGCTGCAAAGGGTGGACCAACTCAATATTGAACCCTACGGACTAAGACTGGGATGCCATTAAAGTTCATGTGTGTGTAAAGGCAGGCGTCCCAATACTTTTGGCAATATAGTGTGTGTTTACCGGCAAATTTCATGCAGCTGCATCAAAAAAGAAGTCGACACGTTGCTAGAAAAAGAAAATATACGACGTGGAGCCCCAGACTTCCTCCGTGAGAACAGAGGATCCCACGGCGGTTGCACAGAGTCAACAATCTCCCCACCGGCGTCCTGCAAAGGGGCTTTTGCCAGCCTCATTATACAGATTGCTACAATCTGGGCCACGCAATGTGGAAACGTTCAGATTGTGACACGGTTTCCTTCTTGGTGTGCCCATCAGACGGCGGGGGGGAAGAGGAAGTGGTTTTTGTGCCCAGGCTAAATAGCCCAGTATGATTAATGGAAAGGGTTCGTTCGATGTGATCCCGGGTGTACCGCTTCTTTGTCTCCCCCCGTCAAATTGTCCCAAGTGTTTCATCAAAACTTTTCGGGGGGAAACCCCCTCCCCCCCACTCCATCCTCCACCCCCCCCCCGACATCTCATTAGCATGTGAATTTTCTATTCAGCGTTTAATGGGCGTTCAAGACGGAGCGCCCGATTCTTGTTTTCAGCCAGCCAGTTGTAAAACGTCAGTCTGTCACTTATGATGTAAAAAAAAGGAACAAAAAAAAAAAAAAATGATGGTATTTGTAAAAATGTTATCACCTCATAAACAGCGATTGTGAAGACATGAAAGTGGAGCGCAGGAATGTGTTCTCCATTTGGGGGTTTGAGTCGGCCCAGCTGCTGCCGAAGGCTCCGCCGGGCCCTCCATTCCCACACTCCTCCACCAAAAGAGAGACGCTTTACACCAGCGTGAATTTAGTTACAATTACTCTAATTAACATCTGATTTGCATAAATCGTCAAAGTCAAAACAACAAAGAATAGCCTGAGAAGCTTAACCCTGTTTGTCTGAAGCAAGACGCCGGCGGAGGGGGGGGAGGGGGGGCTATTGGTGCGCCGTGATGGGAAATTTAAGAGAATGTCCCGGTTCGCTCACATCAGAATACAAAAAAAAAGAAAAAAAAAAAAGACCTTTCCGGTGAATATATATATGTTTTAAGCATCTGAATTTAACTTGGTATCAGGCTCTTGCAGCGCAGTGTACAGCAGAGCTCAGACTGAGGGATGGGGGGAAACTCATGTTGCTAGTCAGCTATGTAAAGTGGTTGTAAGCCTCCAAAATGGAAAAATGAACAAAGAATATCCTGCTGTATCCCGGTATGTACAAGCTGTAATCCAAAGCACCTAGTTTGATTTCTATCTGCTCTCTCCTTCTTCTGCTATCTGCGTGAATCACTGCTGACAGTCTATACCAATGACGGGGCACTATTCCTCCCACTGACACCAATGACAGGACACTATTCCTTCCAGTGATACCAATGATGGGGCACTATTCCTCCCACTGACACCAATGATGGGGCACTATTCCTCCCACTGACACCAATGATGGGGCACTATTCTTCCCACTTATATCAATGATGGGGCACTATTCTTCCCACTTATATCAATGATGGGGCACTATTCCTCCCACAAACACCAATGATGGGGCACTATTCTTCCCACTTATATCAATGATGGGGCACTATTCCTCCCACAAACACCAATGATGGGGCACTATTCCTCCCACAAACACCAATGATGGGGCACTATTCCTACCACAGACACCAATGATGGGGCAACATTATTTCCACTGACACCAAAGACAACCTCTGGATATGACGCTGAGCATGTGCACTGAACTTCTTTGGTGGACCATGGCGAGGCCTGTTCTGAGTGGAACCTGTTCTATTAAACCGCTGTATGGTCTTGGCCACCGTGCTGCAGCTCAGTTTCAGGGTCTTGGCAATCTTCTTATAGCCTAGGCCATCTTTATGTAGAGCAACAATTCTTTTTTTCAGATCCTCAGAGAGTTCTTTGCCATGAGGTGCCATGATGAACTTCCAGTGACCAGCATGAGAGAGTGAGAGCGATAACACCAAATTTAACACACCTGCTCTCCATTCACCCCTGAGACCTTGTAACACTAACGAGTCACATGACACCGGGGAGGGAAAATGGCTAATTGGGCCCAATTTGGACATTTTCACTTAGGGGTGTACTCACTTTTGTTGCCAGCGGTTTAGACATTAATGGCTCTGTGTTGAGTTATTTTGAGGGGACAGCAAATTTACACTGTTATACAAGCTGTACACTCACTACTTTACATTGTAGCAAAGTGTCATTTCTTCAGTGTTGTCACATGAAAAGATAGAATAAAATATTTACAAAAATGTGAGGGGTGTACTTACTTTTGTGAGATACTATATCTATATAGATATATATATATATCTATATAGATCTATATAGATATATATATATATATATATATATATATTTGATTTTAAGTATCCTGTTGATATTTGCACTTTTTTACATTTGTTCCTATTTTGATTCAGCCACAATTCTTGTAGAATTTATTTAGCTCCCGATCTTTCATTTCTTTTGGCGTCATCCAAACTACGAAGTGAGAACATGAGCCCTGTTTGCGTTTTTTGCTCCACGTAGTTTGCCGTTGCCATCACCATGACAACCTGCGCCGGAGCTTCCTGTGCACGGGAGCATCCATCTTGAAAATACCCAATCAATTTCTCTAGAGGCGGAGTTGCCAAGATGTGGATCCAGCCAAATAAAACAAAAGGATTCCTGGAACGGAGATAAGAGAGTCCCTTTGAAGTATCTTTACTTCCACTAAAATCACATCCTCCTGAAAAAGGACAAAAAAAAAAAAAAAAAGAAAAGAAAAGAACAGGAAAACTTACATTTTTTTTTTTTTTTGTTAATTTTAACTTTTTCGAGCCGCGGGACCTTCCGTCAGCGATGTTTATTTTCTCTCTTTTTGAATTTTCTCACTTGCGGTGGTGTTTTATTTTTAATTTCGCAGGCTGTGCTGAATGCTCTTATTGTTTCTGGCCGTGCAAGCATATATAATTGGAATAAACAGTCTGCAACTGGATTGGATCATCGTCTGTATAGAACTTGCTGGGGTTCAGGGTTTGAATTTTAAAAGCAGGCCCTTGGCCCCCGATCGACTAAGCTGTTGTACGTGTTGGCAGGCTGCGTTGTGGCCTTGCTGGGCAACCCATGACTAATGAGAAAATATAAAATTGGGGAATTTATATTTATTTACACTTCAGAGGAAACAGTAGGGCATTAGACACCCCCCCCCCATTTTGCTTGCCATGCTTCACGTGTATGTTCAGCCAAAACTGTTTTTGAGGGGGAAGGATGAGAACCCTGTTTTAAAGTAGTTTTTAAAAGTTTTTTTTTTTTCATTTTAAATATAGAGAAGGGAGGGTTATAACCCCTGTTTTTTTCCAATTGGGGGGCTTTTCTTTTACTTCCTGTCCCATAGCGAAAACAGGATGTGAGGGGGAATCCCTCCTAGGAGAGAGAATTCCTGGTTGTCTTCAGAACTATTGTCCACATTGGAAGATTACTCCTCTGTTACTGTTCCTATTCTCCTCCTGTTTTTCTGGTGACAACCCAAAATTTGGGATTTTTTTTCACTCTTTGGTGATGATGGTAAGCAGGACAATAAGAGAGGGTGACTTTCCCTAATGGGGGCACAGACAACCATAAATCCTGAGTGGTGCTTCAATTTTTCTCCATTAGAGATGAGCTCAGGCATGTTCAAATCCTAGTCTGAACCCACCTGAGCAAGCCCACCAGGTAGCTGCCATCTTTACTGGGCCAAACATAAGCGGCCAAAGCATTCCCCGTCCCTCATGTATACACACCCCAATACTTGATGCTTCATGGAGCAGCAAGAGTTACACCCCTGTCACATTGGATTGAATGCCACCCTTTCAAGTGAATGAGCTGCGCTGCAACCTCCCTGCAACATGGTTGTGGCTCGGTGATGCGCTTGCCAAATGCTCTCCGAAAAGCGAACCACTGCAGAGGACAACACTCATGTAAACGAATCCATAAGGCATATATACTTTAATTCCAGGCATCTTCTAGTCCAGTGGTCTCCAAACTTTCGAAAGGAAAGACTAGTTAACTGCGTTTCCAACTGTAGGGGCGCTGGACTGTGGCCAGTGGGAGTAGAAAATGCCCTGGCATTGGTGGGAGCAAACAATGCATAGGCTTGGTGGTCAGTGGGATTAAAAAAATTACATTATTGGTGTCAGGGGGAAGAATAGTGCCCCATCATTGGTATCAGTGGGAGGAATAGTGTCCCATCATTGGTGTCAGAGGGAGGAATAGTGTCCCATCATTGGTGTCAGAGGGAGGAATAGTGCCCCATCATAGGTGCCGTTGGGAGACGTTGGGTGCCCCATCATCAGTGGGAGAATTAGTTCCCCATCTTTTGTGTCAGTAGGAGGAATAGTGCTCCGCGTTTGGTGCCAGTGGAAGGAATAAGGCCTCGTATCCATGGAAGGAATAGTGCCCCAAGGGCCTGATAAAGGCAAGCAAGGGGGCAACTTCTGGGTCGCAGTTTGGAGACAACTGTTATAGTCGAAGATTCTCCAAACTAAGGCCAGTGGACTACATCCAGCCCTCCACAAGATTTTATTCAGCCCACAGCTAAGGTGGTTAGTGCCGTATCCTCAGTGTGCACTGATTGGGGATAAAGGGTAGCAGAGGCTGCCTATAGTTTCTGCATCACCCTCCCCCCCATGTTAAGGTGGAATCTAATGGTGACCCTGATGTAAGGGGGGTTCTGACGGGTACTCTGAGGTAAAGGGGGATTCTGTTGGAGGCCCTGATGTAAGGAGGACTCTGATGGAGTCACATATGTAAGAGAGACCTTGATGTTAGGAGGACTTTAATGGAGTCACAGATGTAAAGGAGAACTTGATGTAAGGAGGACTCTGATGGAGTCATAGATGTAAGGGATACCTTGATGTAAGGAGTATTCTGATGGAGTCACAGATATAAGGGAGACCTTATTGTAAGGGGACTCTGATAGGGGGGAAAAAAGACCAATGAAAATCCTCCTGTGCTTGAGAGTGGTGTTTGAGGGCTTGATGGACTCTCCACTTGACTAGCTTATAGGTATAGTGTAAAATGTCTTCCTGCTCCCTCCGGACTGAAGTTATCCTTTGATGAGCTATAGAACAACGACAAAGAGAGGGTGCAGTGACCTAGCGCATTACCATAATGCATTCTTTTTGACCCCCAAAACATGTAAGCCGTTTTGGATGCTTTGAGGTCTTCCCATGCCATTGTTTGAGCTCTGTAGACCTGGAGGAGGTCTCCTCTGCATCTTTGGTGTGCTTTTGCGTGTCATGCATTTGTGAGCATATCACTTGTTTTATTGATTGAAAAAAATTGTCTTATGGTAATGCACTAGGTCAGTGCGCCCTCTCTTTGTCATTGTTTTGTAGTTCATGAAAGGATATCCACAGTCCCGAGGGGGCAGTGAGACATTTTGCGCTATACATATAAGCCAGTCAAGTAAAGAGTCCATCAAGCCCCCAAGCACCAAAAGGACCATTGTTTCTGGACTCTGACTCTGGTGGGGGCCCTGATGTAAAGGGGGGGGGGGGGGTGGGGCACTGTTGGGGACCCTGATTTAAGAAATACTCTGCATCTTATTTGGCCCGCAAATACTTGTAAAATAAATGATGTAGCCTTCGTAATGAAAAGTTTGGAGACCCTTCTTCTAGTCAGTCACGTGATGAGAATGGTCCTTCTATTCCAGCATTGGGTGGACCTATCTGTTGCATAGGATGTGTTCATGATAACCTGGAAGGGGTTGAATGATGCTTGGTGTCATTCAACCTGACCAGTGCAAAGACAGAGGAGGACATTAAAGGCAACTTGAAGAGGGGGAGCAGCGCATTAAAAACTTGGAACAGAAAAGGCCAAAGAATAAAAATGTGGTCCTTAAACAGGACAAAAGCCCGAATGGATTACTTCTCAGGCTAGTATAAGATCTATACATTTACAGCTGGTTCTAATTTTCTTTAACAGTCAATTATGGTCAGGATAAAATTCCCGGTTTAATCGGGGCGGCGGATCTCCCTGAATGCAGGTGCTCGCTATCTGATGGAGGAACCTATGCGTTATCTCATAGGATATGGGTCTGATGCCAAACTTCATGGAAAACGGAAGTTTAAAGTGATACATAACGCTTTTCTTTTTCTCTCGGTCATGGAAAAGTTAACTTCAGTAAAGAAAGCTCTGGGATATCTGGAATCAGCTTGGTTCCCATTGAATGGGGCTCTTTTGTAGACCCGGGCACCGCAGCGGGAATCAGGCTCTCGTATGCAGGTAGAAGAGGAGCACGTGGGAAGGATGTGTTTGGACTGGTCCTTCAACAAAGGGAAACTTGAGACAAAAGGCTTTCAGGAGACTGCTCTCAGGCCTGAAATCTTATCTTTATATTTTTCTGGTGGCTTTTTAATGAACGGAGAGAGACCTGCGAAGATCCTGATCCGGCATGCAGAGGAACCAAAAGAATCAGATTCATAGGGACCAAGCGGGTCATGTCATTAAAGAGAACCAGATATTTTATGTATTAAGTTTGGAGTGCCTTAGTTAAAAAAATAAATATTGCAAAAGTCTGATTTCATGGTCGGATATTATAAGAGTTAAGCCATGTTTTAATACTATTTATACATTGTTTTATTTTAAACAACCTCCATACCAGCTGTCTGAATCTCTGCAAATTTGCAGACCGGCTGAGCGAATATAGAATGCGGAAATCACACTGTTATGACGTTGTGGATCCGGTTTTATTTTCCTCCGGACAGATGAAAAGCTGCTTATTATGTTGTCCTTATCATTTCCAGCGTGGTGTCCGGACTTCCCCAAATTTGCCACGAGTCCAGGAATAGATGAGGACTTTCAGCATCCCCTCATTAGTCGCTGTTGGTATGGTGATATGTGCAGCAAAGCCAACCGAAATAAAACGTCCAAATATTACATGCGATTGCATCCCCAGCAGACATTTCTTAAAGGGTCAGTCCATTCGAATTTGACATTTGGGTCATCTTGGCTGGTGGGAATGGTTTGCCGTTGGGTTACTGGCTCCACCTTTCTGCTGCCTCCTGCTTGCAACCCCATGCATTAACCAAATGGTTTAATTTGTGTCTATGTTACAATGACTGTAATTCATCATATTCCCTGTTTATATGAATATTTTCTGTAAGTGTAAATGGAAAGCTCCCAACTGTCCCTGATTTCAAGGGACTGTCCCTCATTAAGATCCATGTCCCTCTGTCCTTCTTTCCTTCTCATTTGTCCCTCATTTTGGTCTGATATATATAAAATGTTGTATATAAAATGCACTACTTATCTATCAAAACGTGTTTCCCAGTGCTAAACCTTTCATCCAATTTCTAAATTGCTGCATTTGTAAATTCCAAAAGCCAATATAAAGGAATAGTAGTGGTAAAAAAAAGCACTTGTGGGTTCAGCCAATCATTTTTTGTACAATTCTGCCGGGGGTGTGTCCTATGCCTACTACTACTATGCCTACATATTTTGCTGATAGGTGTCCCTCATTCCCATCTCAGAAAGTTGGGAGGTGTGGTAAATGGTAAAACCCAACTGAATTTTCAGCAAGCAAACCCTTATAGTTTGCTTTCTTTAGGAAGCAGCCACAACCTAGGGTAGGAAAGCCTGTCCCCTGCCAGCATGTTGTAGAAAAGGACCCTTGTTCTTTGTGTAGCACCCTCCCAGATAGGAAGCAAATTTAGTTTTGTGGCTTTGCTATAATCAGCAGAGCAGAAAGTGATTGATTTGGTCTGCCTCTTCAGGCAAGTTTGATTGCTTCCCCCTGTCTTCTGGAGGCTTCCAGAATATAGTGGATGAGAGACTCAGATGAGTAACATGAATATTTATGGACCCCAGCCAATCCCAGGTGGTGGCTGGGAGAGTGCATAAATAGTCTGGAGCCTGGGAGAGCATCGGGCAAAGGGCTCCTGTGTCCTCTCCGCCTTCTCGCTTCCGCCGTGCGTCTGCTCCCCTCTTCCTAGGCATCCAATTGGATCGCCTGTCCTTTCAGCCAGTCGAGTGACGGATCTTAAGAACCACTTCCTGATTGGCCAGAAAGAGGATCAGTGTTTCAATAGTGAATATTAATTTTCTATTGTTACACACCTGGGTGGACTCGGTTCGCACTCTCTGCGCCCCGAGCCCACCCTATTTTGAAGCCTATTAGAGCCTCTGGCTCTAATCAGGTGCTTGAACCCCCCCCACCCCCATTGGAATCCATACATCTGGTGTCCTGCAAGGGACCGAACGCAAGGATGGGGGGTGCAGCGGCCTTGCGCCCTTAACGGACGGGCCGCCCCTGCTGTAATAGAGAAAAAGTGCGGTCAGAAGCTGACCAGCTAAAACAGTATTCAGTATTCAAGCCACAAATTTGGCCTATATTTCCACGTTCCTATCCCTTTCAGGGCCAGTTTAAACCAGAGATGTTGTGGTGTGTTGGGCGGCATTGCCCAGCGTAAGAGAAGAGTTTACCCCAGCTAGCTGACTGAGCTGTTTGTGGACCACATCCCGGATACATAAAGTAAAAATGAGTTTCCTCAAATTGGGATTTTAAACGGACCACAAACAGTAATCGTAAAAATTACAAATTTATTGGTATATAAGACACAAGACATAAATAACAAAAATTCAAGGTGATAAAAGCAAAAACATGAAGCTGGGGATGAGTATACAGCTAGCTGAAAGTAAAGCCCAAGAGCTGTCAACCGACAGAGTGTCCAACGCGTTTCAAAAACACACAGTATAGATCTTCTTCAGGGACTAAAAGGGCTTGAAACTTCCAAAACTGTATCTTAAATCCCAAACGTAAGCATTCCACCGAACAGCAGAAATGACTCTAAAGGTGAAGAATGGGTGGTCTGTCACAGCCACAGAATGTTGGGCGACATTCTCAATAAAAAACAGCCAACATTCGGCCTTGCTCTGTCAGATGAACATGCTGGAAAACCAACAGCGTACTGACTCCCGATCATCACTCTCAGCCAATGGCCAATGACCGGAATGTTATGGCAGGGGCGGGGTTGGCCGTCTCGCTGTCAAAACACAATAGCTTGGCGGGGAGATCACTGTACTAATATCGGATTGTTAGTACAGCGGCTCCGACCAAAGCTGTCAGGTTTTTTTTTTCATTCAACCCTAGTAGTGTGTACCAGCTTTGCCAGCTTTTTGTTGCCTTGTCCCAACTTTTTTGAGACGTGTTTCTGCCATCAATTTCAAAATTCCCTATTTTTTTCCCCTAAAATGTTTAATTTTCTCAGTTTAAACATTTGATATGTTTTCTATTTTTTTAAATTTTTTTTTATTGTGAATAAAATATGAGTTTATGAGATCTGAAAATCATTGCATTCTGTAGATTTTACACAGCGTCCCAACTTTGTTGGAATCGGGGGTTATAAGTTTATGAATTACTTGAATTTTAGGATGAAAAAAAAAAAAAAATCAAAACGCTTCCTCCAAAAAGAAGTATAAAGATGTCATCCCAGCCGATGAAGCCTATCTCAGTTGCTTCTGTATCATGCGGCTTGTCATGTTTGTTTCGAAATATGAGACACGTAATTGCAGGTTAATTTGAACTTTCAGTACGTCCCCATAAAAATGTACTGAATCCCGGCTTTTGTTCGCAGCCTATGGGAGAAATTTGGCAGTTCCAGGGCCCAGAAGGGAGCTGTAAAACCTTTCTTAGGAAATTCTAAGGCAGAACATTGGAGGCTCGGGCAGGAGGCAACGAGAAAAAAAAAATTAATTTAGGCGAATAAAAGGGATATCAAGCTGTGCGTACCCCACAAGGAAAGTTAGCTGCGGAATTAAAGTCTCCAATTTCTTCCTCCTAAATTCGGATGTGTATATGTTCCAAGCAGCTTGCAGATTTAACCCATCCGCTGCTTTATGCAACTTTGTGGCCTTTTATGGGGCTTTGTTCTGTAGAGGGTCATCTCCCCAAGAGCGATATTTTACCTATGGGTGGGATGAATCAGCCAGTGGTGTCTTTATCTGCTCCGGGCATCCAGAAGTAAGATTATTCAACTAGCTCACTGGCTCTGGTGAGGATAGGTTCCTCTTTGTTGGGTACCCAAAATGTGATTCGAAACATAAAAAGAAAACTTTAGTGTGAGACAAAATGGTAAAAGAGTCAAGACAGCTTTTTCAGCACATAAAACAGCCAACATGTTTTAGGGGCTAAAACACTCCCCTTCATCAGGGTTTGAATAGTGCATGTGGTTAAAGGGTTTAAAGAGGCAGAATCAGCAGGTTACGTTAACTGAACACCGATCTTTTTCCGGCATCCCAGTCTTAGTCCGTAGGGTTCAATATTGAGTTGGCCCACCCTTTGCAGCTATAACAGCTTCAACTCTTCTGGGAAGGCTGTCCACAAGGTTTAGGAGGGTGTCTATGGGAAGGTTTGACCATTCTTCCAGAAGAACATTTGTGAGGTCAGGCATGAATGTGGACGAGAAGGCCTGGCTCGCAGTCTCCGAATTCATCCCAAAGGTGTTCTATGTGTAGGCCAGTCAAGTTCCTCCACCCTAAACTCGCTCATCCATGTCTTTATGGACCTTGCTTTGTGCAATGGAGCGCAGTCATGTTGGAACAGGAAGGGGCCATCCCCAAACTGTTCCCACAAAGTTGGGAGTATGAAACTGTCCAAAATGTCTTGGTATGCTGATGCCTTAAGAGTTGCCATTATTGGAACTAAGGAGCCAAGCCCAACCCCTTAAAAACAACCCCACATCATAACCCCCCCCCCCCCCCCCACCAAACTTTACACTTGGCACAATGCAGTCAGGCCTGGCAACCGCCAAACCCAGACACGTCCATCAGATTGCCAGACAGAGAAGCATGATTGGTCACTCCAGAGAACTGCTCTAGAGTCTAGTGGCAGCGTGCTCTTCACGAGTGCATCCGATGCTTTACATTGCACTCGGTGATGTAAGGCTTGAATGCAGCTGCTCGGCCATGGAAACCCATGCCATGAGGCTGTCCACTCACTGTTGCTGTGCTAATCTGAAGGCCACATGAAGTTTGAAGGTCTGAAGCTACTGACTCTGCAGACAGTTGGCGACTTCTGTGCACTGTGCGCTTCAGCATGCGCTGACCCCGCTCTATAATTTTACGTGGCCTACCACTTCGTGGCTGAGTTGCTGTTGTTTCCAGTTGCTTCCACTTTGTTATAATACCACTAACAGCTTGGCTGTGGAATATTTAGTAGCAAAGACATTTCACGGATTGGACTTATTGCACAGGTGGCAACCCATCATGGTACCAATATTGAATTCACTGAGCTCCTGAGAGAGACCCATTCTTTCACAAATGTTTTTAGAAGCAGTCTGCATGCCTGGGTGCTTGATTTTATACACTTGTGGCCACAGAGGTGACTGGAACACCTGAATCCAATGATTTGGAGGGGTGTCCCAATACTTTTGCCAACTTTGGGGGGGTTACCAAAACTGGAGAAAAGATAAAGCAATATAAATCTGACAGACATTCTAGACCAAAAAAAAAATAAAGTTTTGGCTAGGGTCCCACTGTAAGCTCCTACCTAAATATCTGTTCTCTATAAAGAAACTATTATGTACTTCATATCTAAAAGAGGTTCAAACATCAGCCTGTTACAAATTTAGAAAAGTACATCCCTTTAATAGGAAAAGAAACTCCATGATGCTGCCAGATGCATGTGTCTACATTTTAATTTTATCACGTTACTGTGTGTGGTCAGAGCCCCCCCCCCCCTCCCTTTTCTGCCATGTAAGCACAAGTCTAACCTAGGTCGAACATTCACCTTCCATCGTGTTTAAAAGTATTAAAGGGCCACTCCAGTGCACCAATGAGACCTGCTCAACAATGTAGCTGAGTTTAGGTCAAAAAAGTTAACTCAACAGATCCTACATTTTTTAAATTTATGGCAACCAGGAAGGAGTTTTTTTCCAGCTGGGACTGCAGCCTCTTGCCCTGTGCTGTAACATATGTGGGCAAGGCCTAAGTGGACTCAGAAGGGAGTGGTGCCAGGTTCAGGGAATACATAGGACAATTCAAAAAGTAGGCATACTGCCCACTGCAGGGATTTGCAAGCTACGGAAATTAAAACTACAGCTAATCAACGTGCAGGTTCAAATGCTAAAAAAGTCACGTTTGACTGGAGGTATTTTTAATTTGCATAGCTATTTCAACAGCTTGTCATTTGAAAAAGGATATTTATTTAGGCCGGATTTCTTCTCTAAAGTATCTATAGGGGTTAAACGAACTGATCTAAGTCCTTGCAGCGCTGGCTGAGCCTTCCACGATATAAAGCAAGCTATTTTTTTTCAGAGCGAGCCCTGGGAAAGCTCCCTTACTGGCGGTGAAGAAACAGTATCTCTTACTTGGCCCTGGTCCAAGCAGATGTAGACTCTTGGAATGCTCCCAGCTAAGTTGAACGCTGCTATCTTCCTTCTTTCTCGATAGAAACTTTCTCCACATTCTGCTCTGTGACTGCAGCACTGTCATTGATCAAGTGATATCGTCAGGGATTATCTTCATTGTGCCCATCCATCGTACCCAAAGAGGCGCCGGGCAGGAAGTTGGGTCAAGTGGTCGCATGTAGCCTGTCTTGAGTTTCCTTGTTACAGTAGAAAGCTACATAGACAAAGAACACGTTACAGGTGGGCCTCCATATTTTTGTTGTGATCCTTCAAGATGGGTAATGAACAATTGAGCCTTCTTAAAAGAAAAGTTGGCAGCATGTTTCACAAATTGTTCCTTTTTGCACCCGGGCCATTTGTACTTACGGCTGTATAACGCAGCCTAATATGGCTAAATGTTTGTGAACACCTGACCATCACATCTACAGTATATAGCGAAAAGTGGGTGGGCATCCCTTCAAATTCTTCACATCTACAGTATATAGCGAAAAGTGGGTGGGCATCCCTTCAAATTCTTCTATTCTACAGTAAACATTTGTACACTTCTTACCACGTGGCAACATTTTGGGGAAGGCCTTTTTCTGTTCCCCCATAACTATGCTCCTGTGTACAAAGCCAGGTCCAATAACACATGGTTGGACTGGTTTGGTGTATAGGAACTCAAGTGTCCTTCACGGAGCCCTGACCCTAACTCTACTGAACATCTTTGAGGTGGATTGGAACACCAATTTTGATCCAGGTCTTCTCATCCAACTTCAGTTCCAGACTTCAACCATACTCAATACCTTTGAGATGAATTGGAACACGAATTGTGATCCAGATCTTCTCATCCAACGACAGTACCCGACTTCAACCCTACTGAACACCTTGGAGATGAATTGGTACACCAGTTGTGATCCAGGTCTTTTCATCCAACGTCAATACCTGACCTCTAACCCTACTGAACACCTTTTGAGATGAATTGGAATACCAATTGTGATCCAGATCTTCTCATCCAACGTCAGTACCTGACCCCAACCCTACTGAACACCTTTGAGATGAACTGGAACACCAATTGTGATCCAGATCTTCTCATCCAATGTCAGTATCTAAACCCAAACCCACTGAACACCTTTGAGATGAACAGGAACACCATTTGTGATCCAGATCTTCTCATTCCAATGTTAGTATCTGACCTCAACCCTACTGAACACCTTTAAGATGAATTGGAACACCAGTTTTGATCCAGGTCTTCTCATCCAACATAAGTTCCTGATCTCACAAATGTTTTCTTGCCTGAACAGGCACAAATTCCGACAGATGCACTTTAAAGTTTTGTGGATAAACCTTCCCAAAAGAGTGAAGGCTGTTATAGCTGCAAAGGAACTGGAGGGAAGGAGGACGACTCCATAATGATGTCCATGGTTTTGGCTGTTGCTCTTCAGAATCCCACCACACAATGCAAATAATCCTGTGTACATAACAGCATTGTTATGTTAGGATGTTGACGTAGATTAAAAAGAGCTAAGAAAAATAATCGTGGTGAACCATATAGTAAACTCTGGCCTTGACCTCTTATATTTACATAACCAATATGGTTCCTTTGGTCCCCGCACCTCACTTAATGCAGTTTGCAGATAGCCTGCATCCTTCTTCCCCTTGCAATTTCCCCTCCGGTACCTTTTCAGCGGCCATGGCCTGCACTACCCCAGTTGTGAGGTCCACATTTTCATAACTCCCCGCTCGGAGTTCAAAGATCACGGTGTCTTAGACAATACAGGCCTTTTGTTTTTCCATTCTCTTTTGGCAGGAACAGCAAAACCACCGCCGTTAATTTCCTCTGAATCTTTCATTCAGCCGCACAACTCAAGCTGGGGAACTGCTGCAGAGAACTTTTTTTTTCTTCTCCAGAAAAAAAAAAAAACCTTGAGTCCCAGGCAGGAAATCCCTGTATAAGTTTCAGGTTCCTGCATCTTTTTTTTTTTTCATAAAATTGTCCTTAAAGCATAGTTCAAATGTCCTGGATCTGGTTTCCTTGTGCACAATTTGCGTGCAACCACAGTTTATTGCCGGGTTTAATTGGCCAGCCTAACTCCAGGATGAACTTGACTTTTTAATTTGGAGGAAGGGGGTGCAGGGGAGGAGCGATGAAAATCAGCTTCTCATAGTTCACGGTGTTAACAGTCCAGGGAGAGGGACTGCTGCTGCCATTGTTTTAACTCCTTTGATGCTGATGAACAAGTGAGTAAGAAACCGACCACATGCAAACATGACAGGGGGGGATTAATGTGGAGGACGGTGAGGATTAGGCTTCCAGTTTTGGCCCAGGAGCTTTAAATAGAACCATGGAGTTGAGTAATTGAATGCCTTGCTGTTAACCTTTGACCCGGATTTGAACCTCTGTTGATGTCTCTGGGGAGTCAGTGATGTTCAAAGTCAAGTTCTGTCAAGCGGTCATATTATGTTATAGGCGTTTTAGAATGTTCCTCAAAGATTGACATAAACCGCCCAATACTCACTCTCCCCAATTCAAGCAGTGTGTTAAGAAATTGGAACATTACTGAGCTCCTTGGGGGCAAGCTGTTGCAAAATGTCCATGGGAATGTGGCCCAACCATTGCCTCTGCTATGGACCAGAGTTAATGACCAACATGTAGGCAGGTGCAGTCTGTATTCCCCACTGCACAGCTGAAATGCAGGTGCTGGAGGACGTTTAGAGGAACTTGGTTTCCTCTATGATTTCCTTAATCATAGGGAAGCAGCTATCTGATTTAATTTGTTGAAGCCCCATGTGACTCTGGCCGGCCATCATGGATCAGGCAGAGTCTGTGTAAGACTCCGGCTCCCGGGCTTGGCACACTTTATGCAAGTGGCTAGGGTAGGGAAAGGATCCCCATCTGTTACAGACAAGGAAAGGTTCCAGAAGAGTAGGGACAGTGCAGGGACTACGTCTAGCTCCCAGGAAGCCTTCCCGCTTGGGTGTGGCCCAGCTAGGCCGCATTTCGCTCCCCGTGGCAGATACTATAGGAATCCTCCATTCTACAACTCGCAGGTCAGTTGTAAGTGGCTCTGGTCGGGTGTTCTTCCCCACTGAGCCTGTTGTGTTTGCTGAACTTTTTTACAATATATTGTTACTGCCAAACTTTGACTGTATATTAACCATCCCACAATGCTGCACCTAACCCACAAACGTGTTGCTGTCACCCTCCACTCAGTGGTTCTAGCACTCCATGCTTCATTGGGGGACAGGCAGATATTTCCTCACCTGTGGGCCAAAACTGATGCTTCCTACCAAGGATTAAGAATAGGTTAATTAGTAGACTTACTATAACTGTGTGCCTATGCTGATCCCTGTAGTTGCACTCGTTCAGTTAAAAATTTTGCCATAAGCTGTGGCCATTTCCACCTTTACGTTATATCGTAGTAAGAGAGCACACAGTCTCTTCAATGAAGGCCAAGCTGTCTGCCTCTTTTGTTTCTTGGCTTGGCACAGGTTTTGTGTTCTGCTCCATTAAATATCTTCTAACAACTTTGGAAGTGAAAGGAATGCAGCTGATATGGAGGCCGCTGGGTCTGCGAGCTACTGAAAACATATCGCTTTTAGCAAATGTGAGCCAGGAGTACTGTCCCTGTTTTATCACCGTTTGTAGGTAGTCTTTAATGGAGTATGTACTGTATGTATAGCATATACTAGTCTAATATACTTTTTAGTGGAAGGCTGCAAGTCATCAGCTGTAAAGAACAATACAATTCGAACAACCAGTCCAAAGTCATTCATTACGGGATTTAGTTTTAATGTCAAATTAAAACTGGACTCCAGGCAATCTTAGTACACAGTTTAAATACATGTATGAGAGTTGTCTTATCTGCAAAAGAATTTGCGACCTCTCCTATTTACGTTCTGGGGTTTAGCCCCGGTTCACACTGCTGCGACTTATCATGCGGCTTGCAACGCATAAAGTCACATGACAAGTCAAAACACATTCCTTTTAAATGGGTGCCATCTTAATCAATGCGACTCAAGTCGCAGCACTTGAGCGCCATACACTGCAATAATAAATCACAAAAGTCACAAGCAAGTCGTAAGGAAACCACAAGCAAGTCCCACGACTTTGGGGTCGCAGCATTGTGAACTGAACCTAACACAGGCCTGGTAGACAGCATAGCTGACTTTTCTCTGCTGCAGTTAAAGTGGTGCTAAAGGCTCAAGGTTTTTTTTTTTTTACCTTTATGCATTCTATGGTAAAAAAACCTTCTGTGTGCAGCGGCCCCTCCAGCCCCCCTAATACTTACCTGAGCCCCATCGCGATACAGCAATGTGCAGGACAGCCTCGGCTCTCCAGGCACTCACATTTCCTGTCAATCACAGCCAGTGAGCCAATGAGGAGAGAGAAGGGGCGGAGCCGAGCCATGGCTCTGTTTGTGAATGGACATGCAGATCTGCAGCTCGGGAGCTTGTTACCATTCAGCAGTGTTGCCTCTCCAAGGCTTCATTTGCACATGCAGGCGTAACGGTGAGCATGTGTTTTTGCATGCTTTGGTGTGTCGCCTTTAGGGCAGCCCGTTCATTACTTTCAGATTGCCTGGCTGTTCCCGACCCAGATTGACCTGACACCTCTCTTGTTTGCTGCCTGGCCCAACCGCTATCTGGACTCTTGCTGATTCCCTAGTGCACATTGTAGCCTTGATGCCTTGGTAAACTCTTAGTGGCTTAGTGGGCTGATCTTTAGGCTTGCGGCCTGGTAAAGGCCTGCAGCAAAAAGCTCAGGTATCATAGGGCTCATGGCCCATCTCCACTATCAGTGGCTCTAGTAAAGGCCATATGGTGCTTGGACTCAGCACCCCAGGTGAGCTTGTGTCACCCGTCAGAAGATGTTTCCATAACAGCGGATCTTGAACTTTGGTTCCTCTCTTTACGGGGTACCCAATTTTTGTTGAGAGCAGGCTCAGCAGAGCCACTGTGGGTATTGTGTACCTCCTAAAGAAGGGACCCAAAGTTCAAGATCCGCTGTTATGGCAACACCCCCTGCCAGGTGACGCAAGCTCACCTGTGGTGCTGAGTCAAAGCACCATATGGTCTTTACCAAGGCTACTGATAGTGGAGATGGGCCAGGAGCCCTAAAAAACTTGATAGAGGTTCTAAATCCTCATTCCTCATCGAAAGCCAACAAATAACTTTTGTTTTGAAGTTGGGCTTTATAGAAATCTCAAAATGTGGGCAAAGAAATTTGTAGAAATTGGGTATTTGGAACAGTGATTAGATACGTAAATTCTCATTCGACCCCAAAGGTCTAATTTTTCAACCATTTTTTCTTACAGAATTTTAAAATCTCTTAATACCCCTCTACCTAAAATTAGCAGATTGTACAATCCAATTTCTATTCTGGATTGATCAAACTTAAAGGCAACAATGCAACTTTGCGGGTTGAAAGGCAATAACTTAAGTCAGAGCGGATTTTTATTCTAGCTGAGCCCCTCGGGTTGCGGAGAGGTTAACACGCGCTCCGTCCTCATCTTTTATGCTCTTACTCTGTTTTTATTTACTATCGCCTTGTGACCTTATTAATGGGCCCGCAGAATTTGACATGATGCCTTAGCCATCCATCAACGCGTACAGTACGAAGACGATCGTCATTGGGAACTTCTAGGCCGAAGGAAATTTTTTTTATTTTTTTTTCCCCCTCTCCGCACAAGGAAGTGCTGACATGCACTTTTTTAAAGATATAGAGAGGATATTTTCGACAGGCGAGCAAGGCAAAAAGCGAGGGAGGGCAAGTTTGTCGCAGTGACTGATGAGCAGTACCTCAGCGTTAACCAAAGTGGAGGCAGAGAGGCTGAAAACTCATTTTAAGCGGAAGAGGTTTTAAAACATTTAATTTACGACTGAGAGGCCACAATGCTGTTTTGTGTTAAAGTGACTGATAGAGCTCTCCTGGTAGTAACCAATCAGGGTGTATATTTGACTTCATAAGGGGAAAGCTAATTGGGTGCCGTGAGCAGCATAGGAAGTTCTTATTTCAAAAACATAAGTTACTTATTTTTTTTATAACTATTTTAGTATTAGTTCTAGAAAGAGTGGGAAATGGGGAAAATACAGACACCCGGGTGTGACAAAATCTATTCATGTACAGCAGATCCCTTCCAGCAACAGTAGACCTCCCCAGCAGCAATAGACCTCCATGCAAAAATAGATCCCCTCCAGCAACAACAGATCTCCCAGCATCCAGCATCAATAGACCCCTCCCTCAACAGTAGATCCCTCCCAGCAGCAATAGACCACCATGCAAAAATAGATCCCCTCCGGCAACAACAGATCTCCCAGCTTCCTGCATCTCTAGACCCCTCCCTCAACAGCAGATCTCTCCCAGCAGCAACAAACCACCATGCAAAAATAGATCCCCTCCAGCAACAACAGATCTCCCAGCATCCAGCATCAATAGACCCTCCAGAACACCCCAGCACCCCTTGCCATTACATACAGTACATTCAGTACTGGAGCTGCGTTCCCACTGAAAAAAAAGCCCTGCATCTGGTGAAAAACCAGCAAGTTTGTTGTTTTTCAAAAGCACAAGCTCTCCAGCAGAATGAATCAGTTTACATGGATGATCACCTTTTATTTATTCATGTAAAACACTTATCCCAAAAGGAAAAAAAAAACAGTTTGCTGTAACTGCTTATAAAGTTTGAGTTGGAGTTTGGCTTTAAATTTGGTGGTGTATTTAAATCTGCTAATACATTTAACACTCCCCTCCCTCCCATACTGACAGTGCTGCTGCCTGCTGTGCCTCCTGTGCTCCTTCATCTAGAATAAGGGCCCTCTAATACAGGACCTGTGTTACTGGCCAGATCACCAGGTGAAAACAGAGGAAAAAAAGACTTAAAAAAGAAAACAAATGCAGCCCCCACATCTAATGATCGGTAAGCTGCAATATATTAAAGACAAAATACATACAATACATTAAAAACAAAAAACAAAACACAAACATTTGGAAAAAAAATGTGTAGACTCGATGGACTACTCAGTTTTTTTCTGCCGTCACTTTTCTATGTTTCTGTTCACATTTTTGGTTTCATACCGCTGCGGGTGCAACGGTGCGCATGTGTTTTTGCACATTTCATTGGACCTGTCTTACGCACTGAAATCACACAAGCACTTTTTATTTTTTTTTAAAATCGAGCCGAACCAAAATGCATGGTACTCTACCACCTTGTGTGTGATTTATTAATAGCAGTGCTGCATGTCTGCAAAAGTGATGCACGTTTTTTTTTTTTTTTTTGTGCGCTGCAGGAATTTACATAGCTTTGCATGCAAACCTATCCTAAGGCTCTCTCAGCTGCGGTCACATGCTTGCCTCCTCCACGTACGATGCAGGGCACTGTGTTTGATGGTGCCGAGGGACTGGCCACAGAGCTTTGGGTAGAAGAGAACAGCGCTGGAGCCTGACATACCGAGGGATAGAGTACACCTTACCCCTGCACCCCTACACTGAATGAGCATTTATCCCTTGCAATATAGGTGATTAAAAGAGTACATCTTACCCCTGCACCCCTACACTGAATGAGCATTTATCCCTTGCAATATAGGTGATTAAAAGAGTACACCTTACCCCTGCACCCCTACACTGAATGAGCATTTATCCCTTTGAAGTATAGATCGAAAATCAGCGCTTCTGTTGTATCAGAATTCCAATGTCATGCAGAGAACTCAGGTATGGCAAGGCCTAACTTGATGGCCTTCAACCACATTTATACTTTTCAATGGAACTTAGAGATTTGTTGCATAATTGATGCGATTTTGGCCAACCTCAGATCTGCACTGTTCTCCCGAGCTGGTGCATGACTGATCTCTCTCTCATTCCTCTATTATCTCCTATTTAATTTGCAGAGGAAGATATTTTGTAGCTGAGACTGTCTCCGCACAGCCAGGATGCCTGAGGCAAGCTGTACCAGGCAATAGTATATCTCGGCATTTATCAATAAATCAATGGAGCGCACAGAGCATGTGCGCAGAGAAAAGCAACGGATTCAGCGGGCCGATGTTTACACCTGATCCCCTATTGACGCAGCACAGGGCAGCTGTATAGATGCCATTTTTTTAATTTTAAAGGGACACTTCATCTGAAGCTGATTTGTGGGTGGAAACCTCAGGGTTTTTTTTTGTTTTTTTTTTATCCAGAAAAAATGTTTTATTGAGAAAAGCATAAAATAACAATGCCAAACGGTACACTTCACTTTTTGTTAAGAAAACGGTCACCGCCAGTAAGGGCAATGTCTGCATATTGTGCGCCATTGAAATCATCAACAATGCAATCCCATTTTGCCATAAGCGGCATCACCCAACACTAATGCCGCGTACACTCGATCGGAATTTCCGACAGGAGCTTGTTGTCGGAAAGTCCGACCGCGTGTATGCTCCATCGGACATTTGCTGTCGGAATTTCCGCACACAAATGTTTGAGAGCAGGTTCTCAAATTCTCCGACAACAAAGGAAAGTCCGATCGTGTGTACACATGTCCGACGCACAAAAGTCCACCCATGCTCGGAATCAAGCAGAAGGGGCCGCACTGGCTATTGAACTTCCTTTTTTATAGTCCCGTCGTACGTGTTGTACGTCACCGCGTTCTTGACGGAATTTCCGACAACATTTGTGTGAGCGTGTGTAAGCAAGACAAGTTTGAGCCAACATCCTTCGGAAAAAAAATCCACGGTTTTGTTGTCGGAAAATCCTATCGTGTGTACGGGGCATAAGCCTCAGTAACCTGTCCATGGTCAGGTCCACCGGGGCTAGCCCAGAGACTTCTAACCATAAAGCCCATAACTTTTCATATTTGCGTGGGCAACCTATGGGCAACCCCTGTGTTGATTTATAACTGTTTCCATCCGTAATGCATTACCAACATTAGTAATCCATTCCCCAACTGGAGGAGGGTCCTCTGACTTCCAATGTACCATTATTAACTTGCGAGCTAGGAATAGGACTCTGACTATGGCCTCTCTAGTGTGGAACTCCCATTCAAAACTCAGGAGTTTGATTTAGACCAGGGGCTTTCTATATTTCTGGAGTTAAGCCGGCCATAGATGGGGCCATTTTCTTTCCTGAATCGCTCAATTCCCCCCATCAACACAGTCACTTTCACAGTCCTCAGCTGACCTGTCTGCACCAGGGAAAATACCGGATGCATTACTGCACCCCTGATGGGCACAGAAGGCTCCTTGGTTGAGAAACACTGTCTTGGACTCCAAACCAGGAAAGTTATAGGCACTGCACAGAGCCAAGTTTACGTTTTTATGGTTAGTTTTGGCGGATAAGCAGTGACACTGCTCTCTTCTTTTTCTATCATTGAAAGCCCTATCCACAAAAAAAAAAAAAAAATTGTCCAATTCCCAGCACCCTCTTTATTTTTTTTATCAGACATTACCTTCATTCAGAGGAAACTAGGTCAAGTATTCACAGCTACCAGGAAAACTATATAAAACGGGAAATCACAATGACAATTATCGCGGCAAGATTCAACTTGTCCTTTTTTTGTTGGTTTTAATACAGTTAGTTACATGGAGACCGTTTGGTGGTTTTATAGAACAAATAACAGATAGAAATATGACATGCCTGTGAATGGCCCAGGTTTGAGCTGCGATCGGAAGTAATCGGCACACGCCGGATTCATAAGTTGCTTTCTCTCTGCTTTTACAACAAGAACAAACAGTTACAATTATTCTAGTACCCTGCTAAGGTAAACCTGTAGTTGCATGAGCAGCTTGTGCTTGCCAGTATATCGCCTACTGCACCCGTCTGCCATTGGTACTTACAAGAAATACCAGCCGGCCGCCGCTTTCTATAAGCTGCAGCCTGTAGCGTGGCCAAGCTCCTCTTCCTTCCTCCTGCAGTCCGCGCGGTACAGGAGATTCAGTTTCCTGTTCCCGGCCAGACTGACAGGAAGTGCACACACTGAGTGCTCACTTCCTTTCAGTCCGGCTGGCCGGGAACAGAAAACTGAATCTCCTGCCGCGCGGTACGCGCGGGGGGGTGTTGGGTAGACCTCCATGTCCATTTTGCTTGGGGCCCCAAATTCCTTCAAACGGCCCTGATTCCGGGCGTTGACTCCGGTGCCTAACCCCAATACAGCAATTGTTGGCGAGCCAGCCAGTCGGCAGCACTATCACATGGCAGCAATAGGAGTTTGGTCCCATCTTGGTTGGGCTGTTGGCAGGTCAGAATAGCAAGGAGAAAATGGAAGGGGAGTATACCTTCCAGAATATTTCCATTCAAACAGTCTTGTGATCCATCTACCATATTGCATAGCCATGGATGTGACACCATTTGGTTGGACTGTCAGCAGATCAGAACAGCAGGGAAGCAATTAACAGGAAACTTGCCAGAATATTTTCGTTCTGCCAGTTGTGGCTGAGCAAACCTCTACCACACCACCAACCTCCATGGCTATGCAATATGGTAGAGGTGAGTGGATCACAAGACTGGATGGATGCAGATATTACAGCAGGTATACTTTGGCAGCCCAACCAGTGGTATTACGGCCATGGCAATGCCACCACCACCACCACCTACCTCTACTATATTGCCTAGCCAATGGATGTGACACCACTACCACCACCTACCTCTATCATATTGCCTAGCCATGGATGTGACACCACTACCACCACCCACCTCTACCATATTGCGTAGCCAGGGACATGACACCACTACCACCGCCCACCTCTACCATATTGAATAGCCATGGATGTGACACCACTACCACCATCCACCTCTATCATATTGCCTAGCCATGGAGGTGACACCACCACCACCACCTACCTCTACCATATTGCCTGGCCATGGATGTGACACCACTACCACCATCCACCTCTATCATATTGACTAGCCATGGACATGACATCACTACCACCGCCCACCTCTACCATATTGAATAGCCATGGACATGACACCACTACCACCTCTCCCCTCTACCATATTGCATAGCTGTGGACGTAACACCACTACCACCTCCCAACTCTACCATAGTGAATAGCCATGGACATGACACCACTACCACCGACCACCTCTACCATATTGAATAGCTATGGACATGATACCACCGTCCACCTCTACCATATTGCATAGCTGTTCATGTAATGCCACTACCACCACCCACCTCTACCTTTATTACATAGCCATGGACATTACACTACTTGATTGGGCTGTCAGGAGATCAGAACAGCAGGGGAACAAACGGAAGGAAATTATACCTGCCAGGATATTTCCATTTAGCCAGTCATGTGACCCACCTACCTCTACCATATTGAATAGCCATGGACATGACCCCACATTTTAGAGCCTAGAGCTGTGTCATCTGCCCCTCTGTTCATCTTTGAAGGAGCAACACTCTACTAATAATACCCTCCCTATTCTCTTCCTCTCCTAAAAGCAGCTTAACTCCCCTTTCCTCCAGCTCCCAGTGCCTGAAACATGTTAGCACGAAAGCAGCATGCAACATAATAGAAATAGAGTCAAATGCTGGCACCCCTACTCTCAGCCACATTTCTTGTGTGCAGGGAATTATAAAAAGTTAACATTAATATATTTTTGGTGATTAAACTGTAAAGATTTTGAATGTAGAGGAATAAAAGGGTGTATATTTTATATGTCAGCCTTGAGTTCCCCTGTAACGGCGGCTGGTTTACAGAGAAGCATTTGCTCCGGAAAGACCTTGAGTTTTCGCTTTCTAGGAAGAAAATAGAAGGATTTGCTGGCATAATTGAGCTGTGTGAAGCCATTTATTCACATAAGTGAACGTTATTGAGACGCGTCTTTGCGATCTTCCCCACTTTACAAAGTGGTTTCATTAGTGCTGCGATCATGCGTGCCGCCGTGCACTCTGTGTAATTAACTGTCGTGTCAGGGTGTATTTGCGTATGGCATATGCAACTGTCGGCTACAAGCAGGAGGCCTGTTCTGCTGACACAGTAGTATGTAAACATCACAGACTTAAGTAATAGCCTCAATAATCCAGAGAGAAAATGCATATTAGACACAAGGATCCTACTTAGCCGAAACGAATAGAATCAAGCGGGGGGTAACCTCGGCTCGCTACCTGCGCAGGGCCGGCCGGCCTTCTATTACAGCCGGCTACACTGCAGATTGTACTCCTAGGTCACATGGATTACTATCAGCAGTCAGGAGTACCTGTCACCCCTACAGAACAAGGGCCGCTTTGTCAGTCATATCCAGCTTGTCAGTTCAGTGATGTTGTTACATCCGGTAGAGAAGAAGGAGGGTTTCCGTATAGAGGACTTCAGTTAGGATAAAAACTTCTGTATTTAAAAAAAAGGTTAAAACACAATGTATGAATTTATCCTTTCTTCCTTTTCAATTTTTTACTTTTCTTTTCCTTTTTTTCCTTTCCTTTCCATTTCCTCTTCCATCTTTCTTTTCTTCCCTCCCCCCCTTTTTTTAACCTACTTTTCATTTTCCTTTCCCTGTCCCTTCCATCCGTCTTCCTCTTTTTTTTCCCTTTTCCTTCCCTCCGCTTTCATATATCTTATCTTTTTTTTCTCTGTCCTTTTCCTTCCTGTTTTCTTGCCTTTTCTTATTTCTTTCTTTTTTCTTCGCTTTACTGTTTCTTTCCTTCTCCTATCCTTTCCTCCTCTCCCCTCCTCTCCTCTCTTCCTTTCCCTTCTCTCTTCCCTTCTTCCTTTGTGGATGGTGTGTCTGATAATAGGAAAAGAGAGTGCTTGGTTTTCCTCTTCTCTCCTCCCTTTTCTTAACTTCCCTTTCCTCATCCTCCCAACTTTTCCCTTCTCTTCCCTTCCCTTTTCACCTCCCTCTCTTCCCTCCTCTCTCTGCTCTTCTCTCCTCTTCCCCTCCCTTAACTTCCCTTTCCTCCTCCTCCCCACTCCTCCCTTCTCTTCCCTTCTCTTCCCTTCCCTTTTCACCTTTCCTCTCTTCCCTCCTCTCTCTTCTCTTCTCTCCTCTTCGCCTCCCTTAACTTCCCTTTCCTCCTCCTCCCCACTCCCGCCTTCCCTTTTCTTGCATTTTATTTCCCTTACCTTCTTATTTCTTTCTTTTCGCTTTGCTTTACTGTTCCTTTCCTTCTCCTGTCCTTTCATCCTCTCCCCTCCCCTCCTCTCTTCCTTTCCCTTCTCTCTTCCCTTCTTCCTTTGTGGATGGTGTGTCTGATAATAGGAAATGAGAGTGCTTGGTTTTCCTCTTCTCTCCTCCCTTTTCTTAACTTCCCTTTCCTCCTCCTCCCCACTCCTCCCTTCTCTTCCCTTCTCTTCCCTTCCCTTTTCACCTTTCCTCTCTTCCCTCCTCTCTCTTCTCTTCTCTCCTCTTCGCCTCCCTTAACTTCCCTTTCCTCCTCCTCCCCACTCCTGCCTTCCCTTCCCTTTTCTTGCATTTTATTTCCCTTACCTTCTTATTTCTTTATTTTCACTTCGCTTTACTGTTTCTTTCCTTCTCCTATCCTTTCCTCTTCACCCCTCCTCTCCTCTCTTCCTTTCCCTTCTCTCTTCCCTTCTTCCTTTGTGGATGGTGTGTCTGATAATAGGAAAAGAGAGTGCTTGGTTCTCTTCTTCTCTCCGCCTTTTTCTTAACTTCCATTTCCTCCACCTCCCCACTCCTCCCTTCTCTTCCATTCCCCTCCTTTCCCTTTTCTCCTTTCCTCTCTTCCCGCCTCTCTCTTCTCTCCTCTCCTCTTCCCCTCCCTTAACTTCCCTTTCCTTCTTTCCACTTTCCTCTTTTTGCTCCTCTCTCTCTTCTCTCCTCTCCTCTTCCCCTCCCAAAACTTCAGTCATTTTTTCATTTTTCCATCTATTAAATCTTCTGCCCTTGTTGTTGTTTTAACTTTGGATAGTAAAACATGTTTTTTCTGCCAGTAAATCCCTTATACAGCCCACTTCCTGTTTCTTGTCTGGTCATTAGCCTAGGCTTATGACATCATGCACAGCTCTCTCTCTCATTCTCTTGAGAGTTTGCCAGGAAGGGAGGGGGGGGTGTGAGTCCTAAGAGGGCTAATGAGAGCTGCAGAGCTGGAGGTGTGCCTCTGTGGGTCTGTGTAAATCCAGGAAGTGAACAGGCAGCAGCTTCAGCTGCCCACAGTTAAATTGGCTGCAGCCAGACTCAGTGGAGGGAGATTTCTGCAGCCTTTGTGGCAAGTACAGAATCACAGTATATGATAAAATAATATGCAAAGTGGTTGGAGGGAAGCTTCGGACACTGTTGACACGGCTGACATCCTCCCCGAAGTTTCCTCTGGGTTTGCGGGCTTCGGCGATGTGAAACCTGCAATGACGTCACTCCCGCGCGAGCCGGCGTTCACGGCACAGGGCTCGGAAGGAACGGGCACCCAGGGGCCGTTCCTTCAGAGCGCATGCGCCAGTGATGTCACTGGCTGCATGTAATGTAAATATCTCCTAAACCAGTGATGGCGAACCTTGTCACCCCAGATGTTTTGGAACTACATTTCCCATGATGCTCATGCACTCTGCAGTGTAGTGGAGCATCATGGGAAATGTAGTTCCAAAACATCTGGGATGCCAAGGTTCGCCATCACTGTCCTAAACTGTACACGTTTAGGAGATATTTTCACTACCTTTAGTTGAGCCTTATTATAGGTTTACCTATGTAGCTACATGTCAGCAGAGGAAGTTTACTACCTCTTTAATAACATTCGATTACAATATGACTTGTGTTGCAATTGTATATGCCATATTAGTATTTTTTTTTTTTATTTGCAATTTTTTTTCCCATGAAAGTGGAGTTACCCTTTAAATCTATTCTTCAATAGCCTCAAAGGATATACTGTCCGTCTATTAGTTGTACGTCAAATGCCTTTGCAAACCCAGATATGACCTTGTGAATGTAGCGGTGACATCATCACTGCGCTGTACTGTTACAATTTTCGACCTAAAAAAAAAAAATATTTGAATTGCCATTTTGGAATGTAATTCCAATTTTTTTTCTCTTTAAGCTTTTGAAAATAAACGTTGACATGTGATGGACCTAATTCCCGATTTCCTGTCGATCGGGCGAAGTTTGTGATTGCGGTTTATCGTCCCCCCCGGCAACGGTCGTCCCGCCAGCCCAAGTAATACTTTCCACAGGACAGCTTGATAGGTTGTTTGTTAGAAATCTCCCCCCCCCCATTGCAATTAGAGGAACATCTGTACTGACCACCTTGTTTTAACCTGTCAAAATACAGCTGCAAGTAATCATGTGTCATGGAGCGCGGTGCTGGGACGGGGTTACATAAACAGGACTGGCACAGATTGTCAGCCGCGGTGTACAGCGCAGGTGGCTCGTCTCTGATTGTACGCAATTCAGCCTTGGCTTGTACCTCCTTCCCTCTCCGGACTCCCAACATTAACAAGAGAGAAAAAAAACGTAATCCTAAAGGGGAACTCTAACACGTACGCATCCTGCGTCATGATTGCACCGTTTAGGCCTCATGCCCACTGGATGTTAAAATAACGTTATAAAAACGTCAGTAGCTTTGCAGTGAGTCTTTCAACTTTTTTCAACATTTTTGCAATAGCGTTTTTTAGCGTTTATTTAGCATTTTTTGGCGTTTTTTAGCGTTTATCTGCGTTAGCGTTTTGGCCCTTTTTTTTTTTAAGAAAAAAAAAATAATTTTTTTCATTTTTTTTACAATGGATCAAAAACGTTAAACGCTGGTGAGCGACGTTTTTTTTTTTTGAGCGTTTATCGACGTTTATCAGCTTTAGAGCGTTTTTACAGCTGAAAAACGTCTCTCAGAATTCACTAGTTTTTTTGTTTTTTTTTACTGCCCAAAACTGCTGATAACGGCCTGTGTGTGTGCATAGACAAATAGGATAACATAATGGAGAGTTTAATGACTGTAGAAAAAAAAACGTCTACAGCCAAAAACAGCTGCTGTAAAAAAAAACGTCAAAAAACATCCAGTGTGTAGGAGGCCTTAATGGTGAAGTTGAATCTGCCTAAATTTTGTTCTTTCTGGTTTCCCCAACCCCCCCTCCCTCTCCTTTACAAAAACACCAATTAAAGTTTTTGAGTAAACATTTTCGTTGTATAACTTTGTTTAGACCAAGTGATGTCATCATTGTGCTTTTCTATGCAATGCAGGCAGATCATGGCTGGTGGGAGGGGCCAACATTGTTCTATACATTGCTTCCCGTTTCTTACGGTCCATAGAGGGCACACGGGCGCCGCCTCCCCTATCCATGCGTCCGGCCTCCCTGATATATATATCAGAGGCACCGGACCAATGTGCGGGGGGGGGAGGGGGTGTTACCTGATTGATTAGAGCTTCTAATAGGCTTCAAAACAGGGTGGGCTTGGGGCGCAGGGCATTGCGCTCCGAGGCCACCCAGTTGTGCGACAATAGCGAATTCATTTTAGTTTTTATTACACTTAAGTTCCTCCCCGCCAATCAGGAGGCAAGCCTGTGAGACCTGTTTCCTGATTGGCCAAAGCGTCAGGCGATCCTATCGGATGCCTAGCACTTTGGCGGAAGACACACGGCGGAGGAAGCTGGAGGAGCGGACACCGGAGCCGCCGCGGCCGCTGCCCACACTCCAGGAGAGGAGGAGCGGGTAAGTGCTGGACCGCCCGCGTGCGGGGGGGGGGGGGGTTGTTGTTTGCCCCCCAAAAGAAGAACCCACCAGCCGCCACTGCTCTTAGCTTTCTTTGCTATCAACATCTTGTTCTTGAGTGTTAAATAAAAGAACAGATCTGCAACTTTTTTTTTATATATATTTGCATGATTCCTCTTTACTGCAGGCTTTAGCTGTGCAATCTGCTGATCAGTCGCTTGATTACAAATCAACTGACTGATCAGCAGATTGCACAGCTAAAGACAGGGAGGAGCCGGCAGGGTGCTGTAGTGTACATAGCTTCCTGAAAAGCATCACGGCCCCTTCGGCTGGTTTCACACGGAGCGATCCGACAAGGACCGCCTGTCAGTTTTTCAGCCATTGTTCTCTATGGAGTGGAGGATGTCAGTGGATGTGTGTCCGCTGACAGCCGCTGGCATCCCATCCCATCCTGGCCGCCAAAAACAGACGGATGGGGGATCCATTCCCTATCTGTCCGGCGGATCGGATGATGGCCTGATGGCGGCCCCATAGAGAACAGCGGGGCTGTGTCCATGTCTGTTCTGCATAAGCGGAGCGGACACGGACCTGTCATCCACCTGCTCCGCGAGGATCAGTGGAGAGATCCCCCCCCCCGCCGAACAGGCGGATTCCACCCCGTGTGAAGGGGGCATTCCTTGGTACTCCTCTCCAGCCCCCAACCCCGATGCAAGCAGTGGGCCGACTCTGAGGGGGGTTATGCAAATATAAAAAATGTCTTGATGGGTTGAAGTCAGTCAGTCTAGAGAAGTGAGTATTCTTGGGGCGGCTGCATGCGACTGAAACGCCCCCCCCCCCATGTGACGCTTATCCTCCATGATCGAAGGAACTGAAATCCAGTGAATGAAAGGGGCCAGGAAAGGGAAGCTCACAGTGTGCAGTGGAATCAGAGAGAGACGTTTCAGTCCAGGAGAGGAGCCGGTACAACCGTGCAAGACGGGGGAAGGGGAGAGCGGAGTTCAGCTTTATCTGCGACTTTCACAGTCACTTCCCCTTCCATATATTAATGTCTGTATCTCATATAAAAATGTGGAGAATTTCCCCCTAGCATTGTCTCCGGGTCCTGGAATGTGATTAGAATCCTTGCTGAAAGACTGCCGGGATAAAATCAATTAGCCACACAGAGCGTCCATTGTTCCCCTCCAGTCCGAGAAGACGGGGAGACGATAGAGAGAGGGACAGGCAACCAATTAGAATCAATTTACAGTTGGATTGTAATCATTGATTTTGTTCTTTTTTGGTCCCTGGGACACACGTGCATATTTTTATTTTTTTACACAAATATATATTTTTTTATATACACTCACCGGCCACTATATTAGGTACACCTTGCTAGTCCTGGGTTGGACCCCCTTTTGCCTTCATTCTTGGTGACATAGATACAACAAGGTGTTGGAAACATTCCTCAGAGATTTTGCTACATAGTGACATTCTACCACATCCCAAAGGTGCTCTATTGGATGAGATCTGGTGAGTGTGGTGCTCTATTGGATGAGATCTGGTGAGTGTGGTGCTCTATTGGATTGAGATCTGGTGAGTGTGGTGCTCTATTGGATTGAGATCTGGTGAGTGTGGTGCTCTATTGGATTGAGATCTGGTGAGTGTGGTGCTCTATTGGATGAGATCTGGTGAGTGTGGTGCGCTATGGGATGAGATGTGGTGATTGTGGAGGACATTGGAGTACAGTGACCTCATTGTCCAGTGGTGAGATGATTGGAGCTTTGTGACATGGTGCATTATCCTGCTGGAAGGAGCCATCAGAAGATGGGGACACTGTAGTCATAAAGGGATGGACATGGTCATCAACAATACTCAGGTAGGTTGTGGTGATTACACCATGCTCAGTTGGTACTAAGGGGCCCAAAGTGCGCCAAGAAAATATCCCCCCCACCATTACACCCCCACCACCAGCCTGGACCGGTGATACAAGGCAGGATGGATCGGTGCGCCAAATTCTGACCCCACCGTCTGAATGTCGCATCTGAAATCCAGACTTATCAGACCAGGCAACGTTTCTCCAATCTTCTATTGTCCAATTTTGGTGATCCTGTGCGAATTGTAGCCTCAGTTTCTTGTTCTTAGCTGACAGGAGTGGCACCCGGTGTGGTCTTCTGCTGCTGTAGCCCATCTGCTTCAAGGTTTGATGTGTTGTGTGTTCAGAGATGGTATTCTGCATACCTTGGGTGTAACGAGTGGTTATTTGAGTCACTGTTGCCTTTCTATCATCTGGAACCAGTCTGCCATTCTCCTCTGACCTTTGACATCAGGAAGGCATTTTCCTCCACACAACTGCCGCTCACTGGATATTTTCTCTTTTTCCCACCATTCTCTGTAAACCCGAGAGATGGTTGTGTGTGAAAATCCCGGAAATACTCAGACCAGCCCGTCTGCCACCAACAACCATGCCACGTTCAAAGTCACTTCAATCCCCTTTCTTCCCCATTCTGATGCTCGGTTTGAACTTCAGCAAGTCGTCTTCACCACGTCTAGATGCCTAAATGCATTGAGTTGCTGCCATGTGATTGGCTGATTAGCAATTTGTGTTACCAAGCAATTTAACAGGTGTACCTAATAAAGTGGCCGGGGAGTATATACAGTATATTAATTTATACGGTATGTATATTCCTCCTAATGACTATGCCTAGGCTGAGATGATGTCCTCTAACCTCCTCCCGCCCGTGATATAGGCGAAAGACGGCGACAGCACACGCCTAAATTGCTGGGAGGGCATCCGTGTACGTCCTCCTGTGTATGAGTTGCCTGCGTGTCCCCTGCGAATCGATGAGACTTGGCTGATCACAAATCGGAGTTAGGGGCCGATCCCGAGCCCTGACCACGTGATCAGCCGCCAGCCAATGACAGCTCATCATGTGAACAGAAGATTGTAACTTGCTCTTTTTTTTTTTTCCTCACGCTATCAGCTGATTACCGGCTTCTGTCAGAGGGACATCGGTCCCACACACGGACACCCACTGCTGCTAAGCAGTGCCCACCAGTGCCACTTAGCAGTGCCAATCAGTGCTACCTATCAATGCCCACCAGTGCTGCCAATCAGTGCCGCATATCAGTTTTGCCTATCAATGTCACCTACCAGTGCCTATCAGTGCCCATCAGTGCCACCTATCAGTGCCCTTCAGTGCCGCCCATCAGCGTCGCCTCATTAGTGCCCCTCAGTGCCATCTCATCAGTGTTCATCAGTGCAACCTCATCAGTGCCCCTCAGTGCCACCTCATCAGTGCCCCTCAGTGCCACCTCATCAGTGCCACCTCATCAGTGCCACCTCATCAGTGCCCATCAGTGCTGCCTCATCAGTGCCCCTCAGTGCCACCTCATCAGTGCCCATCAGTGCAACCTCATCAGTGCCCCTCAGTGCCACCTCATCAGTGCCCCTCAGTGCCACCTCATCAGTGCCCATCAGTGCAACCTCATCAGTGCCCCTCAGTGCCACCTCATCAGTGCCCCTCAGTGCCACCTCATAAGTGCCCATCAGTGCTGCCTCATCAGTGCCCCTCAGTACCACCTCATCAGTGCCCATCAGTGCAACCTCATCACTGCCCCTCAGTGCCACCTCATCAGTGTCCATCAGTGCAACCTCATCAGTGCCACCTCATCAGTGCCACCTCATCAGTGCCCCTCAGTGCCCCCTCATCAGTGCCGCCTCATCAGTGCCCCTCAGTGCCACCTCATCAGTGCAGCCTCATCAGTGCCCCTCAGTGCCACCTCATTAGTGCCCATCAGTGCAACCTCATCAGGGCCCATCAGTGCCGCCTCATCAGTGCCCCTCAGTGCCACCTCATCATTGCCCATCAGTGCCGCCTCATCAGTCCCCCTCAGTGCCACCTCATCAGTGCCGCTTCATCAGTGCCCCTCAGTACCACATCATCAGTGCCCATCAGTGCCGCCTCATCAGTGCCCATCAGTGAAGGAAAAAAAATACCTGTTTGCAAAATTTTATGACAAACTGTGAAACAGTTGTTTTTTTTCACAATTTTCGATCTCTTTTCATTTTTTTTAGCAAAAAATAAACCCCCCCCAGTGGTGATTAAATGCCACCAAAAGAAAGCTCTATTTCTGTGAAAAAAATGATAAAAATTTCACATGGTTACAATGTAGCATGACCGCGCAATTGTCATTCAAAGCACCCATTTGCAGTTTGGAGGAGTTTCCCCTCCGCTCAGCTCGTCCAATAAAAGCGGCACCAGTCCAGTGATTGTGAATCGCTGTGTGCGGTACGATCCCTCCACAGTCCTCCATCACTCCGCACTTCTCAAGGCTTCTCTCTGAGGATTAACCCCGGTGGTGCCTCATCGCTCCCGCCTGGGCTTCTGTCGGAATTTGTTTGGGCCCCTTTTGCAGCTTCAAGCGCACCTGTTTTGCCAATCAGCCCACATGACGGGTACAACATACACACCGTCTCCTTAATTGGCTGCCCCGCTCCCTGGGGCCTCCATATCCCAGAGAGGACCTGCGCTATTCATATCCTGACTTTTGTTCTTAAAGCTGGATTTTGTTTTACCTGGTTCCTCCCCTCCCCCCATCAACATGCTAATGACATTTTATAATAAAACCTTTTCATTTTTATTACATACATTATTATTATTATTATGTAATCACTGGGTCTCTGTGCTTCTCTATGCAATGCAGGCAGATCATGGCTGGTGGGAGGGGCCAACATTGTGCTATACACAGAGATCCCAACTGTCCCTGTCCCTCTTTCCTCCTTATTTGTCCTTCATTTTGGTCCAATCAATATAGTTGTATATAAAGTGCAATTTCCCAGTCCCACCTTTCATCCGATTTCTAAATAGCTAGATTTGTAGATTTTAAAAGCCAATATAAATGAATAGCAGTGGTAAAAAAAAAAACACTTGTAGATTAACAAATCATTTTTTTTGTATAATTCTCCTTTAAGGGGGCGTGGCTTTTGCCTACATATTTTTGCTAATAAGTGTCCTTCATTCACATCTCAACAAGTTGGGAGGTTTGTATACACAGCTTTCTGCCTCTCAGAGATGTCAGCTTTCTTTGCCATCAATAATCGTGTTCCCTGAGCATGGAATGAAAGAACACATCTGCAGCTTCCCTTTAGACTTTCATGCTTTCTGGGTGCTGCAGACTTTAGCTGTGCAATCTGCTGATCAGCTTCTTGATTACAAATCAGCAGATTGCACAGCTAAAGTCAGCAGGACCTGCATAGAGGAACATGCACGTGCAAAGGGATGCTGGGATGTGTTCTTTTATATGACGGTCAGGAACAAAATGATTAATGGCAGAGAAAGCTAATAGCAGGGAGAGGCCGAGGCTCCTCCATACTGCCCATTGGGTTCTGTAGACTGTAGCCTCTCAAACCTATTAGCTTTCTTTGCCATCAGTCAACTTGTTCCCTAAGCACGAATTGAAAAAAAACACATCTGTAGCTTCCCTTTAGATTTGCATGCTTCCTGGGTGCTGCAAACTTTAGTTGTGCAATCTGCTGATCAGTTGCTTGATTACAAATCAGGTGACTGAGCAGCAGATTGCACAGCTTTAGTCAGCAGGACCCAGTGGCCTGCACGGAGGAGCATGCACGCCCAAAAGGATGCTGGGATGTGTTCTTTTTATAATCTTTAGCAACAAAATGATTGATGGTAGAATAAGCTAATAGTTGTGAGAGGACAAGGATCCTCCATACTGGTCACAGGGTGCTATAGACTGTAGCTGTGCAATCTGCTGATTAGTTGCTTGATTTGTAATCAAGCGACTGATCAGCAGATTGCATAGTTAAAGTCAGCAGGTCCCAGTGACCTGCATGGAGGAGCATGCACGCCCAAAAGGATGCTGGGATGTGTTCTTTTTATATATATTGCTCGGGAACAAAGTGAATGATGGGAGAGAACGCTAATAGCTGTGAGAGGCTGAGGCTCCTCCATACTGACCACTGGGTAGTGTAGACTGTAGTTGCACAATCTGCTGATCAGTTGATTGATTACAAATCAGGTGACTAAGCAGCAGATTTCACAGCTAAAGTCAGCAGGACCCAGTGCCCAAAAGGATGCTGGGATGTGTTCTTTTTATAATCCTCAGGAAACAAAATGATTGATGGCAGAATAAGCTAATAGTTGTGAGAGGACAAGGCTCCTCCATACTGGTCACAGGGTGCTATAGACTGTAGCTGTGCAATCTGCTGATCAGTTGCTTAATTTGTAATCAAGGGACTGATCAGCAGATTGCACAATTTTATTCTGCAGCACCCATCGAGCATGCAAATCTAAAAGGGGTGCTGATGAGGTGTTCTTTCAATTGATGCTTAGGAACAAGGTGATTGAGGTCAGAGGAAGCTGTGACAGCTGTGAGAGGCACAGCACCATGCTAGCCCCTCCCACCATCCACGATCTGTGTGTACTGCATAGGGAAGCACAGGAACCCAGTGATGACATCACAATGAAATGATTTAAAAAAAAAAAAAAAAAAAGTAACTGCATGTTGACCGGGGGGTGGGGCTTTAAGAAAACTCTACACAGTGCTGGGGCTGCTGGAGGCCGCCCATGTCTTGGAGGCCGGCTGGTGCTGGAGGCCGCCCGTGTCTTGGAGGTCGGCTGGTGCTGGAGGCCGCCCGTGTCTTGGAGGTCGGCTGGTGCTGGAGGCCGCCCATGTCTTGGAGGTCGGCTGGTGCTGGAGGCCGCCCATGTCTTGGAGGTCGGCTGGTGCTGGAGGCCGCCCATGTCTTGGAGGTCGGCTGGTGCTGGAGGCCGCCCATGTCTTGGAGGACGGCTGGTGCTGGAGGCCGCCCATGTCTTGGAGGTCGGCTGGTGCTGGAGGCCGCCCATGTCTTGGAGGACGGCTGGTGCTGGAGGCTGCCCATGTCTTGGAGGTCGGCTGGTGCTGGAGGCCGCCCATGTCTTGGAGGTCGGCTGGTGCTGGAGGCCGCCCATGTCTTGGAGGACGGCTGGTGCTGGAGGCTGCCCATGTCTTGGAGGTCGGCTGGTGCTGGAGGCCGCACATGTCTTGGAGGACGGCTGGTGCTGGAGGCTGCCCATGTCTTGGAGGTCGGCTGGTGCTGGAGGCCGCCCATGTCTTGGAGGTCGGCTGGTGCTGGAGGCCGCCCATGTCTTGGAGGACGGCTGGTGCTGGAGGCCGCCCATGTCTTGGAGGATGGCTTGTGCTGGAAGCCGCCCATGTCTTGGAGGTCGGCTGGTGCTGGAGACTGCCCATATCTTGGAGGTCGGCTGGTGCTGGAGGCTGCCCATGTCTTGGAGGACGGCTGGTGCTGGAGGCCACCTATGTCTTGGAGGTCGGCTGATGCTGGAGGCCGCCCATGTCTTGGAGGTCGGCTGGTGCTGGAGGCCGCTCATGTCTTGGAGGTCGGCTGGTGCTGGGACTGCTTTAAACAGGTCCATACACTTAAAGCTGCCTAAGCAGCCCTATCTCCCAGTGCCATAAACATGTCAGGTTGATAGCTTTAGGCTAGATTCACACTTGGGTGTCAGCTTCTTCAGGCGTCTTTTTACATGCATTTTCACACGTTTTTAGGTGTATTTGTTATTAATTAGGTCACTGGAAAGTAGGTTACTAGGAGGAAGAGACTAGCTAGACAAACATACATTACTTGCATTTTTCAGGCAGCCCATTGGAGTCTGTAGGGAGAAAAATGTGCAATCCTGCCCCAAAAAAGTGCCTCTACCTCTTCGTCACGACATACAGCTGCACAAACCAGTAGATTAAGTTACGTGGTGTCTGAGGTCCAAAGGCACCTCATCCCACCAAACAAGTACAAGAAACATATAAAGAACAACAGGATTTTCAAGGTGCCAACAAAATGTAACAATAACATTCAAAAATGTTATTGAAATAAATGTATATTTAAGATCAACAATTTCATAAAAAAAAAAAAAATCACAGAATATCCATGTGGCTATGATACATATGCAGTAGTTTCAGCTTGACATGTTTCGCCAATCGCTGGCTTCCTCAGGAGACTCTTTGGAAAACTGCACAAAATGTCACTACAGATAAAAACATAAGTAAACAGTAAACATATGCAGCAAATCTAAGTATATGATTTGATACAATATAAAAAAGTTACTTTAACATCTATCAATATAAATGTACAAAGGTATGTATAGATTGCTTGGAAGGCTCTTCCACCTAGGGTGCCCAAGGATGTTTGATAAATATCTATATCATGGATGCGCTGAATATGTTTATTGTTTACTTACACATTACGTTTTTATCTGTAGTGACTTTATGTGCAGAATTCCAAAGAGTCTCCTGAGGAAGCCACTGATTGGCGAAACACGTTAAGCTGAAACTACTGCATATGTATCATAGCCACATGGATATTATGTGATGGTTTTTATGGAATTGTTGATTTTAAATATACATTTATTTCAATCAAATGCTGGGATTTTATATTACATTTTGTTGGCACCTTGAAAATCCAGTTTTTCTTTTATTGTTGAGCAGAGGGTCTCCAAACTTTCTAAACAAAGGGCCAGTTTACTGTCCTTCAGACTTTAGGGGGACCACACTGTGGCCAGTGGGGGTAGAAAATGGGGGGGTAGGCTGTGGCAAGTGGAGGTAGAAAATGCCCAAGCGTCAATGGAAGTGCCCCATCATTGGTTTTTCGTGAAAGGACTAGTGCCCTATTGTTGATATCAGTGGGAGGAACAGCGCCCCATCCTTGGCGTCAGTGGGTGGAATAGTGCCCCATCATTAGTGTCAGTTGTGGATGGAATAGCGCCCCAAAGGCAAGCAAAGGGCCACATCCGGCCCCAGGGTCACAGTTTGAAGACCACAGTTGTTGAGCGTTGTCTCCAGAAACACACAACAAATCGCTCCAGTGTCAATGGGTTTGATCTTCCAGTACAAGCCTAATTTCAACTTGCAGCTGCCTTGGGGACAGATTTTGAGGGCAGAAGCAGTTTTCGTTCGTTGCACTCACATCGCCCTGCGCCCAGAATAAAAAACACATGAATAGAAGCGCTAAACGAAGCCTCCCAGCAGCAACCAGTCATGTGCAGGACCACCCAGGGTCCCTCTGATGGACAGGCCACACTCAGCCGGGTATGACATTAATAAAAATATTCTGGACGCTCCCGTAATTCGAAACAGTGTGAGATCTGCAAGCGCTTAAGCAGACTCCAAGAACTGACAACAATTAAGCCAGGGCGATGTTTTTGATGTTCTTAATTTTTTTGTTTTCCTTTCATTTAGTCTTTTCTCCCCCAGGCCTCCTCAGGCGGCGTGGCCTTACACGACCACTCGGTGACCTCTCTCACACATGGATGGCTCGCCATAAAAGAAGTTTGCTTCTGTTTATTCTCTTCCCCTATCGGCTAATAGAGCCTAATCATATGGTCTATTGATCATGTGATTAATCGCCTGCCTAAAAAAAAGGCAGCGGGGGGGGGGGGGGGGGGGTGCGAGGCCCTCCCTTGCCTTTGGTGCATGCCTTTAACCTTTAGCCTTTTATACAAGCTGGGCATAGATGAAGGGTTGGTCAGTGTCCATGCATGCTACTACAACTGGAGGAGGCAGAGTTGTTATATAAGCTGAAAAACCATCTAGGCAACTGTTCTGCCTTTACCCCCAAGCACCCAGGGAATTATGGGAAGACAATAAGATTGGTTGCAGTGAGACAGGTTGCTCTAGGCCAAGGGTCTCCACACCTGCTAAACAAAGGGCCACTTTGCTGTCCTTCAGACTTTATGGGGGGCCAGATTCTGGCCAGAGAGAATACAACATTCCCCCGTGTTAGTGAGAGTAATAATGACTCAAGCTTGGTGGTCAGCAGGAGTAGAAGTCAGTAAGAGAAGGAATAGTGTCTCATTATTGGTATTAGTTGGAGGAATATTGCCCCATCATTGTTATTAGTGGGAAGAATAGTGGCCTATCATTGCTATTAGTGAGATGAATAGTGGTTCATCATTGGTCTTAGTGGGAGAAATAGTGGCCCATCATTGATATTAATGGGATGAGTAGTGGCCCATCATTGGTCTTAGTGGGAGGAATAGTGGCCCATCATTGATATTAGTGGGATGAACAGTGGCCCATCATTGGCCTTAGTGGGAGGAATAGTGGCCCTTCATTGATATTAATGGGATGAATAGTGGCCCATCATTGGTCTTAGTGGGAGGAATAGTGGCTCATCATTGGTCTTAGTGGGAGGAATAGTGGCTCATCATTGGTCTTAGTGGGAGGAATAGTGGCTCATCATTGGTCTTAGTGGGAGGAATAGTGGCCCATCATTGATATTAGTAGGAGGAATAGTGGCCCATCATTGGTCTAAGGCTCTGTTTCCACTACTGCGAGTTATTGTGGGACTTGACACATGTGAAGTCACACTGTAAATCTTTGGGGTCGCAATAATGGAAACCTAGCCTTAGTGGGAGGAATAGTGCCACACCATTGGTTTCAGTGGGAGGAATAGTGCCACACCATTGGTTTCAGTGGGAGGAATAATACCCCATCATTGGTATTAGTGGGAGGAATAATGCCCCATCATTGGTATCAGTGGAAAGGATAGTGCCCCATCATTGGTATTAGTTGGAGGAATAGTGGCCCATCATTGGCATTAAAGGATTGGTGCCCAATCGTTGGTTTTAGCTGGAGGAATATTGCCCCATTAGTGGTATAAGTTTGAGGTATAGTGCCCCATCATTGGTGTCAGTGGAAGAAATAATGCTCCATCATTGGTATCAATGGGAGGAATAGTCAACCATCATTGGTATTAGTTGGAGGAATATTGCCCCATGATTGGTATTAGTTGGGGGAATAATGGCCTATCATTTGTCTTAGTGGGAGGAATAGTGGCTCATCTTAGGTATTAGTGGGAGAAATAATGCCCCATCAGTGGTATCCATGGAAAGGATAGTGCCCCATCATTGGTATTAGTTGGAGGAATAGTGGCCCATCATTGGTATTGAAGCATTGGTGCCCCATCGTTGGTATTAGCTGGAGGAATATTGCCCTATGATTGGTATTAGTTGGAGATATAGTGGCCCATCATTGATCTAAGTGGGAAGAATAGTTTTGGAAGGTCCCATCGTAGGTCCCAGTGCAAGGGGTTCTTCCCTCCTGTTGGTGTTCAGTGGGAGGAATGGTGCCTTGTAGCGGTGGGGTAAGTAGTGCCTGCAAGGGCTGAATAACGGCAAAAAGGCGGCATCTGCCCCATGGGCCCCAGTTTGGAGACCACTGCTCTAGGCTATTGTGGTGGAGATATGTAAATCACTAGACCGGCTGAAAAGAACTGGGAATATTTCGGCAGCTGAAATATTCTACATATATGCGTTTCAATTGTAGTTCTGCTTAAATGTTTAAAGGAGAACTAGAGGAGAAATGCCGTGTCAACAATGATCCTTCCTGTCCGCTCGCAGCCTTCTGTATAATGTACGCTGGAAGGCCATGCAGCCATTGCTGAAGTGCATGTAGACAGGAAGTGGATGCAAAGAGGCTACAGGAGATCAGCAGCACTGAGATGTAACAATAGATGATAAAAAGGTGGAAACAGTCTTTTAGTTTAAAAAAAAAAAAAATACAATTATTTCTGAATTTGTCGGGGGGGCATGTCCCTCAGAGGAAGCGGACGGATAGAAAAGCCTGACTGGTTCAAACATTTTTTACTGGAGTTCCATTTTAATGCTCACCCCTCCCCTTCCGCAGGCTTGTGACGCGGCTCACTGATGGCTCAGAGTCGTCATTCTTTGCTGTACAGGGATGACCTCAGGGCAGGGAGAGGTCAGCACCTTTATCACATCTGGCCTTTGTACATACACTCCCCCCCCTCCCCTGAGTTTCGTAGAGCGGCAAAGCTGGAGAGCTTTTGTTGCGCAGAAAGTGACGTCGCAGTTCCATGGTATTCATTTCTTCTGTTTCATTATTTTGCTGACGGTTTCTTCTTTCTTTTTGAGTCTGTATTGCTGTGGGGTGTTCATTTGGGAGCCCTCAGCTTGGGTGACGTCTTACGTATTCGAAACGCGTCACTAACGCCACTCATTTTGAATGAGAGCGCACACCGTCTCCTAAGAGCAATTTGCTGCTTCCGACACCCATAATCATTAAAGCTGAAGTTTCATTTGCTTATATTATGCTCTCCCTGATTCCTCCTTCATTAACACGCTAATGAAATCTTTGAATAACATACCTTATTTTGGCCCCGTTGGTGCCAAGGTCTCTGTGCTTCTTTATGCAATGCGGGCATATCCTGGCTGGTGTGAGGGGTCAGAATGGTGCTATGCATAGCTTCCCTCCCTCTCACAGCTATTAGCTTTCTTTGCCATCAATCATCCTGTTCCTGAGAATTGAATAAAAGAACACATCCCCGGCATCCCTTTAGATTTGCATGCTTCCTGTGTGTTGCACACTTTAGTTATGCAATCTGCTGATCAGCTGTTTGATTACAATTCAAGCAATTGATTGCGCAGCTAAAGTCCTCAGCATGCAGTGGCCAGCAGGGTGCTTCCTGAAACCATCACAGTACCCTGCTTCAGTACTCCTTGTCAGGAATCAGCGGCAGAGATGGTCAAATCTGTGTAGCTACACTTAGGACATAGCTCCCAACTGTCCCTGATTTCAAGGGACTGTCCCTGATTTGGAGCAATGTCCCTATGTGCCTCTTTCCTCCTCATTTGTCCCTCATTTTGGTCTGATCTATATATCTGTATATAAAATGCACTTTTTGTCTTTCAAAAAGGGTTTCCCACTGCTAAACCTTCCATCCAGTTTATAAGTTGCTGCATTTGTACATTTTAAAAGCCAATATAAAGGAAGAGTAGTGATAAAAAAAAAAGCCTTTGTGGATTTACTTAACCTTTTTTTTGGTTAATTCTCCTTTAAGGGGGTGTGGCAGGGGGCGTGTCCTATGCCTACATACGTTTGCTAGTAGGTGTCCCTCGTTTCCATCTCAAAATGTTGGGAGGTATTTTAGGAGACTGAGACCAGACTGTGTATGCTTTAGATGAGAAGTATGGGGTTTCTGTTTATTTTGCAGATTTATACTTACCTAGGTGGATGCAGCGCATCTGTCCCCCCCGGCGCCTCTAACACTAAGAACCAAGCGATCTAACACCACAGATCGCTCAGTTCTCACCGCTCCCCGAACAGAGAGCTGGTGTCAGTCACCACTCTCTGCTCTGCCTCGTAGCGCTGGGCTATGGAGGTGGCGGGAGTGGCCAGCTCAGCCTCCCAGCGGCTCGCTGAGAGGCTGAGCCGGGTGCCGGTGCAGGCATGTGGGAGGATCCCGAGTCCATGGTCGTGATCTTGTCCGAACCTGGACTAGCTCTGTGAAATGAACTGTACTCCTGTGATCCATAGGAGGAGTACAGCCAAAGAAGCTTTGGCTGTACTTCCCCTTTAAGTGAGATTTATTTACAGTGAAACATAACCCATCCAAACACCAGCAAATAGAAAACACAGCAAACATAAAAGTGAACATACCCCAATTACAGATATCCAACTATCAACCTAACAGAAAACAATATTATTATTACGGATTCTTATTTAGTGCCATCTATTTGCACAGCGGTTTACATGTATTGTACAGTCACATCAGTCCCTGCTCTCAAGGAACTTGCAATCTAAGGTACCTAATTCTCATTCATACATATACTAGGGCCAATTTAGACAGGAGCCAAGTAACCTACCAGAATATGCAAACTCCATGGAGGTAGTGCCTTAGTTGGGATTCAAATCGACGACCCTATTGCTGCTAGACGGAAGTGCTAACCACTTAGACACTGCGCCTCCCCCCCAATATACTATATACACAAAATGGGGAACACAGATCAACCTGGTAAACAGGGAACATATGGGAAGGGAAAACTAGGGAAAACTAGGGCTTGGAACAGGAACAAGAGGAGCAGATAAGAGGCAGTACGCACAGGATGCAGGGCAGGAGCAAGATCAGGGTCAGAATAAATGGAAGTCTCTGGCAGCAGAGCAGAACACTGGAGAAAGAGGCATTCGTAGGGAAGGAACTAAATACCCTCCGAGCAGCCAGCATCAGGTGCAACTGATTACTGGGATCTGCTGGGAGGCACCCTCTTGGGAACACAGATCAACCGGATAAACTGGAGATGCAGGGAACATATGGGAAGGGAAAACTAGGACTTGGATCAGGAACAAGAGGAGCAGATAAGAGGCAGTACAGCACAGGATTCAGGGCAGGAGCAAGGTCAGGGTCAGGGGCAGAATAAATGGCAGTCTCTGGCAGCAGAGCAGAACACCGGAGAAAGAGTCATTAGTAGGGAAGGAACTAAATACCCTCCGAGCAGCCAGCATCAGGTGCAACTGATTACTGGGATCTGCTGGGAGGCACCCTCTGGTGGACAGTGGAACTACAACCTCAGGGAAGCACAGTGCCATCAGCAGGTGACCCAGGTCCTGACACTCCTCCTCTCCGGAACCCTCAGCCTTGATGCAAGCAGTGGGCTGGCCCTTGGGAGGAGTTATGCAATTATCAAAAATGCCTTGATGGGTGGATGTCAGTCTGGAGGAGAGGACATTTCTAGGCAGGCTGTTTTTGCATGTAAGACTGCTCTAGGTAACACCCACACATGATTCTGAGCCTCCATAATTGAAAGCACCAAAATCCAATGAAAGAAAGGGGATGGGCCAGTGACAATCAGGCTGGGGGGGGGGGGCTAGCCAACAATGCATAGTAATACGTGGCACTCTCTGCAGCACAAGTCCAATGACAGAAGCAAGTGCCTGTTGCGAGTGGCAGTATTAAGAGTAACAGTTCCCTAAGGTCTGAGGAGTTCAACCATTATAGTATGCAGCTTGTCTGTTGGCTGGGTAACCTCACTGCAGCAGAAGATTGGACACAACACAGGCCACAGCGACACGGTGCAAATCAAACACTTCATTACCTAAAAACACTAAAATAAATATTAGTGACTCCGACTTTCTTTCTCAAAGGCGGTCCGGAGAGATGGAACTTGGTCCTGGAATGCGTTCAACATTGACATTCCAGCTCCATGGCGGCCTCTCCCCATTGGTGGTCTTAGAAGGAACAGCAGGATACCGGCTGTGTTTTGGAGGCTCAGCATTTCCAGTGGATGGAATTTTCTGGATCATATGGACAAAATGACTGTGCAACCAATTGTTTTAGATTCATTTTGGATAGAATAGAAACCCCTGCAAGTTAATTTACTTGAATGTGACCTGGTGTCAGCCCCTCGCAGTCCCTGTACAACAGAGCTCAGACTGGGAGAGTGGGAGAGGGAGAAGAAGCACAAAGAGCCAATCAGTTTACATTGCTAACAAGAAGCATGCTGATTGGAGGAGAGGGTAGAGTGACAGAGAGATGAGCTCATCACTGTGCTGCTTTTCCTTTTACAGCCTAGTCACAGGCTGGGGGGGGGGGGCGGGTCCAGTACAACCTGGGCTCAGAGGAAGTGGATTGACTGATGCTTGCCAGAAGGCTGAGGACGTCTAGTGATGGAAAAAAGTACTGCAGGGAAATCTTTATATTTGAAGCTGAATATCGCAGCCAAAGCTATTTTTTTTTTATTTTTATAATGGACAATTAATTTTTACTTTGCTATTTGTAGTCCTTCTTTAGGTTCACTAGGCTTTTGAATGTTCATACTCCTTCTCAAACCTGAAATAGCAGCAGTATGCATTTCTCTGTAGTGTTATTTTTTTTTATTAATATTATTTTTACTTGCTTTTGAACTTTACTGAGGACACAAAGAGACAGCGGACTTTGTGTTTGGCTCTCTGTAAATAAAGATCAGCAAACAGACAATGTTTAATATCCGTAGAAAAGCATCTAATTTTAGAAAAACAATGATGGATTCACGCATTAGGACAGCAGAAGCTCTGCCCTGGGTATACAACATATTGACACGCTTTGTTTGTAAAGTTAAAAAAAAAAAAAAAAAAAGTCTTGTATGAGTCACAGGTGAGAAGAGGTGATTAAAGAGAACCTGTCATTTTGCCCATTGATTGTAAAGTGACAGTGTCTTTTACCAGTCAGACCTCTGACCTCCGTATTTGTGCTCACCATCGCCACGCTCCTCTGGAGCTCAGTGCTGTGTATGGGGACGCAGCGTTAGGACCTTTGCGGCCATTCGCCAGACTCCTGACAAGGATGAAGATTTCATTAACCCAGCGTAAGCTCCAGTATTATCCAACATGGAGCTTACACGGTTGTTGACTCTTGGAGGGATAGAGCGTTGGGGTAGCATAGGGAAGGTGGTTATTAGTATACACTATAGGGCCAAAGGTTTGTGGACACATGACAATCTTACTTATATGAGCATGTTGGACATCCCATTCCACAACCATGTTTATTGGAGTTTGGACATGAACGTGGAGTTCCCCCCCCCCCCTTTGCAACTATACTTCTTCTGGAAAGGCGACCCACAAGATTTCGGATTGTGTCTGAGGGCACTTGTCCCCATTCACCCAAAAAAGAATTTGTAAGGTCAGGTACTGATGTTGGGTGAAAAGATCTGGCAGTCTACAGTCTGCATCCAATTTATCATAAAGGTGTTCAGTTTGGTTGAGGTCAGGGTTCTGTGTAGGCCATCCAAGTTCCTCCACATCAACTTGGTCAAACCATATCCCCATTCAACCAAAAAGGCATTTGTAAGGTTGGGTCCTGATTTTGGATGAGAAGATCTGGCTTACAGTATGCATCCAATTTATATTCTGGGTGTTTGGTAGGGTTGAGGTAAGGGCCCAATGTAGGCCATCCAAATTCCTCCATATCAAATTGGTCAAACCATGTCCCCATTCAACCAAAAAGTCATTTGTAAGCTTGGGTCCTGATGTTGGATGAGAAGACCTGGTTTACAGTCTTCATCCAAGTTATCTTCAATGTTTTCCGTAGGGTTGAGGTCAGGGCTCTCTGTAGGCCATCCAAATTCCTTCACATCAGATTGGTCAAACCATGTCCCCATTCAACCAAAAAGGCATTTGTAAGGTCATGTCCGGATGTTAAATGAGAAGACCTGGCTCTCAGTTTTCATTCAGTAGGGTTGTGGTCAGGGCTCAGTGCAGGACACTTGAGTTCCTCCACACAAAACACATCAAACCATGTCTTTATGGAGCTGACCAGGGAGACACGAATGCTGGAACAGATAGGGGACTTCACCAAACTGTTATTACAAGGGCTGGAGAAGCACAATTGTCTTTGTATGGTATACCATTAACAGAACGCTTGTTGAACATCCCATTCCAAAGCCATGGGCATTAGTATGGGGTTGTCCCCTTGTGGCTATAACACATAAGATTTTGTAGTCTGGGGAAATTATGCCCATTCAGACAGAAGAATATTTGTGAGGTCAGGTACTGATGTTGGATGGCAAGACCTGGGGTTGAGGTCATGGCTCTGTGTAGACCATCCAAGTTGCGCCACATGAAATTGGTCAAACCATGTCCCCATTCAACCAAAAAGTAATTTGTAATGGCAGGTACTGATGTTGGATGAGAAGACCTGGCTTACAGGTTGAATCTAATTTATTCTCAAGGTTTTCAGTAGGGTTAAGGTTAGGGCTCTGTGTAGGCCATCTGAGTTCCTCCACACCAAATTGGTCAAACATGTCCCTATGCATCCAAAAAGGCATTTGTAAGGTCAGGTCCTGATGTTGGGGTAGAAGATCTAGTTCTCAGTTGTCATTCAGTAGGGTTGAGGTCAGGGCTGTGCAGGACACACAAGTTCCTCCACACCAAACTCATCAAATCATCTTTCCTTATGGAGCTGGCTTTGTACACAGGAGTACAGTCATACTGGAACAGAAAAGGGTCTTCATCAAACAGTTACCACAAGCCCACAATGAAATTCTTGTGTATACTGCAGTATTAACTGTACCAAACACCTTAACCCAAATATTTGGAGGATTGCCCAATTACTGTAGGCCTAAGGGTCAGGTGTTTACACATTTTTGGTTATAATTCATACAAGTGGCCAATATAGACTATTGAATGGAAAGCTGTTCTTTTAAAGGCACAGAGGACACAAGGGTTCAGGTTGTGGTTGTAAGATACAGGGTTGAGCAGCTGGGAAAAGGTCTCTTTAAGAGCTGTGCTATACAGTCTGCCTCCTTATCCACACATGGTAAAACACTGGTTGAGTGATTACTCTTAGATGCCACAAATTGGACCACACTTTAAGTTATGAGATTTTTTTTTTTTGCCTTTCTCTGGATCAACTAAAAGCCAGAAGAGGTTCAGCTTGAAGGACATGTGGCTTTTTTCAAAGTAAGTCAGGCTTTGTAAACATTACAATCTGTGGCAACATTGTAACAACCGGTCTTCATTTTTGGGCAGATGTTTTCACTCTGATACAAAGTAGCACAGATTGGCTCCACCTGTAAATTGTAGCAGCCAGCCCTTGTCTCTGGGCATGCTGGGAACTGCAGTTCTGCAACAGCTTGAGAAGCCGCAGGTAGCATTCACCTGTTAATAAACTACTCAGCTGTTTAGCTGTTCTGCTGTTTTTTTTTATCTATTTATTTATTTATTTTCTTTTATTTATGTATTTGTTTATTTTTTTTTTATTTATTTTATTGTATTTTTTATTTATTTATTTTTTAAATGTTATTTTATTGTTCTAAACACAGATACATGTATTTCCTGTCTCCTTATTTGATTATAAGTTCTTAGCGGCAGGACTCATAATTATTATTATTCAGGATTTATATAGCACCAACAGTTTGCGCAGTTCTTTACAACATAAGGGCATACAGTACGGTTACAATACAATTTAATACTGGAGTCCTTTTGTTTCAGTTATTGTTATGGTTTTTTTTTATGTCATTAATATAGCCGTTAGATTTCCTCTTTGTACAACACTGTGGAATATGCTGGTGCTATATATAAATGAGTCATAGTAGGAAATATTAGTGAGTACAGGCTCCTTATCACAATGAGCAGAGAAGTAACGACTTTTGAAGTTGGTGATTTCTCTGTTTTGCCTATATATATATATATATATATATATATATATAGGCAAAACAGAGAAATATATATACACACATATATATATATATATATACATATACATATACACAGTATGTAAGACTTGCCCTTTGAATTACATTTTGTTCCTTTGTGGATTCATTTTACACATTGATAGATGACTCTTACATGAAACAACCATTTCTACCACCCTCGGCATTGGTTGTATGATGGATGGGGCCAAACTCTGAAAATTTCTTATTCAATATTGCTGCCCCCGAGAGTCCTTTTGTGAGTTTATTAGATTTAGCGCCTGGTAACGGTGACAGGGGCTGAATACGGTGCAGGCATGTCAAGTATTGTATGTATGGCTTTCCCCGAAATGTGGGAGAGTCTGTGCTGTGGATTTTATATCAGTAATTTTAAATGGGCTTGAGTATCCCCCAAATGGTATACTGGGTGGTGATTCAGGTAATAAAATCCAAAAATCTTTATTATTTTGGATTGTCGTGCATTGGGGAGCGATGTCATGGTCCATTTAAGTTCCATTCAGAGTGACTGAGACTAAGGCAGCAATGCACTGCAGTAGTGTAAGGCCTCATTCACATGGACGTACTTAAAGCGGTATGAGGCCAAAAACCCCAAAAATTATTATATTGGAGACATATACTGTATTAGATGTGGTGGCTGCATTCATTTTCATTTTTTTAGGCTTTTTTTCTCTCCTTTCACCTGGTTATCTGGCCAATAACACACTTCCTGTATTAAAGTGTAATACTGTATACAGTATTCTTCTCTTCTCCTCTCCTCTCCTATTTTCTCTTCTCTTCTCTCGTCTCTTCTCTTCTCTCGTCTCTTCTCTTCTCTCGTCTCTTCTCTTCTCTTCTCTCTTCTCTTCTCTTCTCTTCTCTATTCCGTTCCACTTTTCTCTTCCATTCCTCCTTCTATTTTTCCTTCCTCTCCTCTTCTATCTCCTCTCTTCTCTCTTCCGTCTCCTCTCTTCTCTCTTCTCTCTTCTCTTGTCTCTTCTCTTCTCTTCTCTATTCCGTTCCACCTTTTCTCTTCCGTTCCTCCTTCTCTTTTTCCTTTCTCTTCTCTTCTCTTCTCTTCTCTATTCCATTCCACCTTTTCTCTTCCATTCCCCCTTCTCTTTTTCCTTCCTCTCTTCTCTCTCCTCCCTTCCATCCCTCCTTCTCTTTTCCCTTTCCCTTTCTCTTTTCCCTTCTCTTCTCTTTTCCGTTCCACCTTTTCTCTTCCATTCCTCCTTCTCTTTTTCCTTCATCTCCTCTTCTCTCTTCTCTCTCGTCTCTTCTCTCTCCTCTCTTCTCTCTCCTCTCTTCTCTCTCCTCTCTCCTCTCTCCTCTCTTCTCTCTCCTCTCTTCTGTCTCCTCTCTTCTCTATTCCGTTCCACCTTTTCTCTTCCAGTCCTCCTTCTCTTTTTCCTTTCTCTTCTCTTCTCTTCTCTTCTCTTCTCTTCTCTTCTCTTCTCTTCTCTTCCATTCCTCCTTCTCTTTTCCCTTCGCTTCTCTTTTTCCCTCTTTTTTCACCTGGTGATCTGGCCATTAACATACTTCCTGCATTAGAGCCCCCCCCCCCCCCCCCTCTCTGGTTGAAGGAGCACAGGGGGCACCTTTTCGACAGCCACATTATCAGATTGGGCTTAGGGGAGTGTTAGATTTACTCACAGATTTAGATACGCTGACAAATTGAAGCCTAACTCCAGCTCACACTGCAGCTACAGCAACATTTTTGTTTCCTTTTACGATAAAGGTTTTACATAAATAATAAAAAAAATCTGATCATTTACCCCTGCCAGTGGTATATGGTTTGTCTCAACCCTCTAACTAATACATTCTGCAGGACGGCTTGTTCTTTTGAAAACAGCAGACTTACTGGCCAGATCACCAGGTGAAAATAAAGAAAAGAAAGCTTAAAAAAAAGAAAGCTAATGCAGCCATCAAACATGGTAAGCTGCAATATAATAAGTGTTTGCTTTTAGGTTACTTTTCTCCAGTTGCAAATATTTCTTTCAACTTTTGTCAGATCACCAGTTACAGTCATTCTTTTTTTTTTTTTTTTTTTTTTAAATTTTATTTGGAACAAAATCTGTTTGTTTGCCACGCTCGCCATGTCTGTTTATTTTTTGGAATAGCGAGCACGAGTTGGATGAGTTGTAATTTTTCGGTTTCTGTTGGGTCACCCTCGGATAAGCAACGCAGCTTGTCAGTTTTAAAGTGTGGAGATTAGATTGGAATGCAGAGGCTGAAAACGTGGCAGCTCAGAGTGCTGTGTATGGTTTAAATTATCCTCAAGAAAAAAAAAAAAAAAAAAGTCTGAGCGCGCAGAATTGCTCGGGGTCACATTTAGGAGGAAAGCTGCAGAGAGTTGGGTTGGTTGTGGTTTTTAGCTTCTTTTTTTTCTTTCCTCCCTTTTCCTTACCATATGACGGCCTCACTTTCCCATGTTTTAACACAGAAAGCAGCTCTGGGCTGTCTCCGACCGACCACACAGCCTTTCAGCTGACCACAAAAAGGAAGTTTGGCAAAGATACTATAGGATTAATGCCCGCTGTCTCTTAACCCGTCACAAATGCCAGCGTTTTGCAGGAAAAAAAGGCTTTTCCCGGCAAATGGCACCCAAACGTCACCATTTTTTTATTTATTTTTCTTGTTTGTGGTGGTGTTTCCTTTTTAGTTGCCATAGGTATGTAATTGTGTTGTGTTTGGGTCGGAGGGCGCTGACAGCTGTGGTGCCGAGTGGCAGATTTTTCCAGATGTTTTGCACAGCGAGGAGAGAAAACCTTAAAGAGAACCAGTTATGGTTCCATTTATGAAAAATATGTGACTGTTCGGTTGTAAATTATTAGAACTGTGCTGCATTACGTATGAAAGGTTTATGTTTGCTCACTTCGTCTAAAGTAGATCTATAAACCTCAGCAGATTACGTCGTTTGCTAAAGCAATGTATATCATAAACACTTTTTTAATATAAAATACTGCTTTTATCAGTTTTTTTTATCCTTTGTCCTTGATCTCCTTTTGCCCCCCCCTCATCCACCTCCTGTCTACATGCTCTAACAGTTGTCACCCTATACAGGAAGTGCTTGAACAAGGACCTTCATGGCAGGATCACCATGTATTCTGTAATGAAAGCTGTCTACATGCTTTTACGCCAGCATCGGCTGCACATCATTGCTCTGGAACAGCTTTCCTGGCCACTTATAGTTCCCACCAAGGTGCATGTGACAGGGTGACAACAAAAGAACACAGTTTGCTGACAGTTGTCACCCTATACAGGAAGTGCTTCAACAAGGACCTTCATGGCAGGATCACCAGGTATTCTGTAATGAAAGCTGTCCCTTCCTGTCTACATGCTCTCACTCCAGCATCGGCTGCACATCTCTGCTCAAGACCATTTATAGTCCCCACCAGGGTGCATGTGATGGTGACAACAAAAGAACACAGTTTGCTGACAGTTGTCACCCTATACAGGAAGTGCTTTAACAAGGACCTTCATGGCGGGATCACCAGGTATTCCATAATGAAAGCTGTCCCTTCCCGTCTACATACTATCACGCCAGCATCGGCTGCACATCATTGCTCTGGAACAACTTTCCTGGCCACTTATAGTCCCCACCAGGGTGCATGTGACAGGGTGACAACAAAAGAACACAGTTGGCTGACCATTGCCATCCTATACAGGAAGTACTTGAACAAGGACCTTCATGGCGGGATCACCAGGTGTTCTTTAGTGAAAGCTGTCCCTTCCTGTCTACATGCTCTTTCTCCAGCATCAGCTGTACATCATTGCTCTGGAACAGCTTCCTGGTCACTTGTAAACCCTGCAAAGATGCATGTGACAGGGTGACAACAAAAGAACGCAGTTGGCTGGCAGTTGTCACCCTATACAGGAAGTGCTTGAACAAGGACCTTCATGGCAGGATCACCAGGTGTTCTACAATGACAGCTGCCACCTTCTGTCTACATGCTCCCGCTCCAGCATTGGCTGCACATAATTGCTATGGAAAAGCTTCCTGGCCACTTGTAGACCCCACCAGGGTGCATGTGACAGGGTGACAACAAAAGAACACAGAAGCATTTCCTGTATAGACTCCAACAAAAGAACGCAGTCACCTGACTGTTGTCACCCTATACAGGAAGTGTTTGAACAAGCACCTTTATGGCAGGATCACCAGGTATTCTGTAATGAAAGCTACTACTTTCTGTCTACATACTTTCACTCCAGCTTTGGCTGCATATCATTGCTCTGGACTGGCTTCCTGATAGTGACTGTGGTGGACCCTGCTTGCCCAATGTGTGGCCATGGGTAGTTTCCACCAGGATGACAACAAAAGATCGCAGTTGGTTGACAGTTGTCACCCTATACAGTAAGTGCTTGAACAAGGGACCTCATGGTAGGATCACCAGGCATTCCATATTGAAAGCTCCCACTTCCTGTCTATGTGCTCTTGCTCCAGCATTGCTCCAGTTGCACATCATTGCTTTGGACCGGCTTCCTGGTAGTGACAGCGGTGAACCCTTGCTTGCCAAATGTGTGGCCACAGGTTGTTTCTACCAGGGTGACAACAAAACAATGCAGTGGGCTGACAATTGTCACCCTGTACAGTAAGTGCTTGAACATGGACCTTCATGGCAGGTATTCTATAACATATAATTCTGGACCAGCTTCCTGCTCAGTGACAACGGTAAACCTTGCTTGCCCAATATGTGACTGTGGGCAGTTTCCACCAAGGTGACAACAAAAGATTGCAGTTGGCTGACAGTTGTCACCCTATACATGAAATCCATGAACAGGAGCCTTCATGGCAGGATCACCAGGTATTTTATAATGAAAGCTACCACTTCATCTCCTCTCGCTCCAGCATCGGCTGCACATCGTTGCTCTGATCCCGCCTCCTGGTAGTGACAACAGTGGACCCTGCTTGCTGGCCAACATTATTGGACAATCCTGGGGTTTCTTTATCTGTTCCTCCATGTATTAGATATCCGCCTGGAAACACCTTGCAGGCAGTATTTGTCTTTCAGCAAGCCACCATAGATATTTGATAGAAGTGCAGTAATCCTTTAGTATGCTATTTATTGCGCTTCATGTAGACTGTTCATGGTGACATTAGAGGCCGGTGAACGAGCTGCTACAATTAGAGACGTGGAAGTGGATGGCACTCTTGAGAGTCTTATAATTAAAGTGAGATTTATTGTACAGGTTAATTTTCCATCCCATTTGCAGCGTGCAGGAAGACGACTTCTCAGGTATGGTACGTCCAGGAAGCATCTGTCACTTCTGCTACAATCTCTATAGGATGTCTAAGAATCCATGTAGTTGTAGATATCAGCATTGGGGTCTGAGATGTGACAATGTGGGGGACTTGAAATTTCAATGCCCTGTAGGCTTGCGTCATACGTTAGTGTGAGTTCACATGGCGGCATACAGACCACGGAGAGGAAAGTGAGCGTTCATGTCTGCAATGCTTTCAAAGCTGGCAGGATCCCGATTGACAATGAGCACCATCTAGCTGGGCCAATAGATGGGCAGAAGAAGAGGCAACCGGTCACTGCTTCTCTCTCTCCTTGTGCAGAGTGGCCTGGACTTTCAGTGTTAAGATTAGTTTATTATGGGTCAGTGGGAAGAATGCTCCTTACATTTGTGGTCAGTGGAAAGAATGTTCCTTATGTTGGTGGTCAGTGGGAAGAATGTTCCTTACATTGGTGGTCAGTAGGAAGACTGCTCCTTACACCGGTAGTCAGTGGGAAGAATGCTCTTTACATTGGTGGCCAGTAGAAAGATTGCTCCTTACATTGGTAGCCTGTAAGAAGACTGTTCCTTACATTGGTGGTTAGTAGGAAGAATGTTTCTACATTGGTGGCCAGTAGGAAGAATGCTCCTTACATTGGTGGTCAGTAGGAAGAATGCTCCTTACATTGGTGACCTGTAGGGAGACTACTCCTTACATTTGTGGTCAGTGGGAAGAATGTTCCTTACATTGGTGGTCAGTCGGAAAATGCCTCTTATGCCCCGTACACACGATCGGAAATTCATCCAGCAAAAGACCGATGAGAGCTTTTGGTTGGAAAATGCGACCGTGTGTATGCTCCATCGGTTCTCAATTTTTCGGTCAGAAAAAGTTCCTATCCGAAAATGCGATCAAATTCCGACGCGCAAAATTTCTACGCATGCTCGGAAACAATTTGATGCATGCTCGGAAGCATTGAACTTCATTTTCTCGACTCGTCATAGTGTTGTACTTCACCACGTTCTTGACGGTCGAAAGTTCAGAGAACTTTTGTGTGACCGTGTGTATGCAGGGCAAGCTTGAGCTGAATTCCGTAGGAAAAATTGTACAAGTTTTTTCGGACGGAAAATACGTTCGTGTGTACGTGGCATTACATTAGTTATGGTAAGTGGAAAGAATGCCCCCATTATAGTGGTAGTAGAAAGAGTCAGTGCAAAAAAGAACGCAGTAGTAGTTAGATTGGCAGAGGCGCCTGATGAGGTCCTTCAAAGCATAGGCATGAGTCGTCTGCTTTAGTAAAACATTCAGTTGCTTTATTTCATCAAATAAAATGCATTTTGTAGCTTTAAATTGCCACCTCCTCAGTTCAAGGTGATAATATTGGTGTCTAGTACCAGCTGGTAGTGAGATCCATTTGAGGAATAGTCTTTGTTGGCCACTAGGTGGAATGTAGAGCTTGTGGCAGTGATGTCATCTAGGTGGGTCACATGAGGCTCTCCCGCCTCCCTCCCCCCCCCCCCTTTTTTTTTTTTGGTTGAAAAATCTGAGCTTTACCAGAAACCCCTGGCCAGCTCCTCAGGATCTTTTGGTCCACAATCTACCACCATACCCGGACCCCATTATAGTGATGGCCAGAATAGCTCCCTTGCATGCAACATTGGACTGGAGGTCAGTTAGCCACAGCTCAAGGAACCCCTAGCCACCTGTGGAGACCAGCAGTCTTTGGATGCAACAAAAGATTAAAAAGGTGAAAATACTTTTTTTTTTTTGATACATGGTGCTTTCACTAAATAAATGTTCCGTTACAGTTCCTACAGTACAGTTCACCTCTACTTTGAGATCAGTTGTTCATATTCTTGTCTACGCCTGATTGTGACAGGTGCTCTTTTAAGTCATCCAAAGTCACGGCTCCTTTATAAAGCCAGTAAGATCTCGTTTATCTACGGGGTCTCTTTTAACCTGATAAATAGTCAGCTGTTGCCGCTTGTCGGAGCAGAGTGTTCCGTCGAAATTAAAACAGATTAGTTTGTATATCGCACGTTGTGCGCCCTTCATTTTAAATGGCTTATCAAATCAGAAGAGGCATTGTTTATAATACATCATGATAAGTCTCCCTGTCCACACAGATCCGGCGTGGACTGAACGCGGACCTGAGCGAGCATGGGGTGCTTCTTCCCCGGCCTCTCGCTGTTTCATGTGCGCCGCGTGGATACTGGACGCGGTAATGATGCTGGAAACATCAGCTGCAATTAGCAGAAGTGTGTTGTAAAATGTAATTATTTTTACATTTGTGCCGCCGAGCGACATCAGAATTAATTTTTGAATGAATATGCCGAGGAGAAGACCTAATTTATTGTCATTAGCAAATGAGTCTATTATTGTAATGTTCCCTCATTCGAGGCCGTTGGGTTTTTCGGCTGCCCTCACGTAAAACTAGGCTTTAAAAGATTTGGAACGGCGCTAGCCGTATCGCCAGGCCGGGAAGAGGAGGAGAAAGCGCCCCGAAGATTACCGGGCTGTAATCGGCCTCAAAGTCATTAGCAAATTATCGCTCGTGTGCAAAGGCCGCAATCAGCTTGCGTCTGCCCTTTTTATGCCCTTAATCAGGAAACCAGGGATTGGAGGGTAGGAAATATTTTGTTAGATTGTATTGGGGATAAACTTAGAAGCTTGGTGTGTCCGGTGTAACAAGTCTTCAGTTGGTAGGAGCAATTTTTTTGTTTTGTATAACATAAGGAATGGTTAGAATCCCATTTTTTTTTTTTTTATATGCATTGTGGAAATTCTCCCTCACTTCCTGTTCTAAAAACACAACAGGAAGTCAGAGGAAAACCTTGCGAAATGAGGGAAAGCCCCTCTTAATACAGGATGGTTAAATAAATAGTAAGAAGGACTGATGTACTTACCAGTAGTGGAGAAAAATCCGCTCCTAGATCCTTCTGGCACCAACCACATGTTCCCAAGAGTAGGCGTTTTATCGTGTGATCTCTGTTGTAGGGGAAGGTGGGAGTTTTAAATTGACTAATCATCCTCTGCAGCAGAGATCAAGAGTTTCAGTGGCTAAGTTGTGTGTTTTATGGTCAGCACTGGATAGAACCTGGACCAGAATTTTCTCCAAAAGAGGTATTTCCTCCCTTATCATATGGATAAGCTACACGGGCAATTGTAATCTGTGTCTGCCTAAAGATCTAAAGTGAATCCCAGGTATGGATATTTTACATAGATACACTGGTCCAGCTTGGAGCAATGTAACTATGCATATACACATGCATTCCCCAAGACTAAGCTCCGTAGGTGGAGTGAAACCCGTTGGGGCGCGGCCTGGTTGGAGCCTCGGCTGAGGCTGTCATACATCTTCTTATGGGGTTTTGCAGAGATATGCAACTTCCAGGACTTTTCCCCTTTCCATTAGATGTCTAGAGCTGGGACGAGCTCTGTCCTTGTCTGCACTTAAAGCAGTTGCTACATAGATGGACCTGGTGGAGCCTTGAGCGGTCATTATGCATATACAATACCGGGCCAATCCCCATAAAAACTACCCTAATTCCCCGAAAATAAGACCTAGCGTGATTGTCGGTGATGGCTGCAATATAAGCCCTACCCCCCCCAAATAAGCCCTAGTTAAAGACCTTGTAGGTCTTATTTTCAGGGTAGGGCTTATTTTCGGGGAAACAGGGTAGGGCTTATTTGGGGGGTAGGTCTTATATTGCAGCCATCACCGACAATCACGCTAGGTCTTATTTTCGGGGTTAGAAATTACTGTACTAGGCACCACTATGCCAGTGATCTCCACTAGCTTCTAGGTCAACGAGGTTGCCCACTTGGCACAGGGCCATTCAGAGAACACTTTGCAGACTCTTAATGAATGCCAAGCATTTGCTAATTGGACAAAGTGGGGATCAAGACGTCACTGCCCTGCTTCCCCACTTCATCCAGTGAACGATTTACATTCATTGAGAAGATGCAAAGTGTTCCCTAAATGGCCCTGTGCCAAGTGGGCAACCTCGTGGACCTGGAAGCTAGTGGAGATCACTGGCATAGCGGTGCCTAGTTCAGTGATTTCTAGTTTTTATGTGGATCGGCCTGGTATGTAAGTGAGCAATCACTTGTGTTCTCTAAGCAGCAGGGCAGCTGCTCGGGATAGGACTTGGAAGCTAGTGGGGATCACTGGAGTAGTGGGGTCCACTAGAGTAATTTTTAGCTTTCAGAGGGATCCCACAATAACGGCATATACATTTGTCCAAGCTGGACCTATGTAAGTATATAAAAATAAATAACCAACCAGTCTGTCCCCAATGAGCCAGAACATTTGTCAGGCCAGGTACTGATGTTGAATGAGAAAACCTGGCTCACCATTGGCATTCCAATTCATCCCAAAGGTGTTCAGTAGGATTGAGGTTATGGCTCTGTGAAAAACACTCCAGTTCCCCCACACCGGACTGGTCAAACCATGTCTTTATATTATTAATTATCTTATAGTTTCAACTGAACTTTGTAGTATAGGTCTACTCTTAATCAGAAGATGTTTTATGTCTTGGTTCCTCAGCGTGCCATTTTCATGTTAAGTAACCAATCTAGGGAGCCTTGCACTTAGAGATCTCTGTAAACAATAACCATGACCTCCTGGGAGGACATGACCTCAGCTGGAACACTGCTCAGCCTGCATTGACTTCTAAAATGACCTGCCTTAGTTACCTTAAAGGGAACCCATCATCATAGAAGTGCAGGAGCTGCCATTGCTGGCTTGTTTGTGTAAAGGCAAATTCTGGGGCTGTCATTCTAATTTTAACAAATCACTGACCTGGAACCCGCGCACGGCCATGGAAGTCTGAAAGGTTTGTAATGCCAGTCCTGAACGTGTGTTTCAGGAGGGTGGCTCACCAGGATCAGGACACGGCACTGAGATTAGCAAAAAAAGGCGACAATGGCACGAAATGCCTCTCCTACTTCTTCTCACAGGTCCCCTTTAAGCCAGCATAGGATTTCGTTTTATTGGTCTTTTAAGTGCTCCCTGTTTAAATGGAATTTGATTCAGATCGCAGGTCCTTATGAGACTTAACTCATGCATTAAAAAATGCTGAACATTCCTTTTTTCCAGAACATTATGACGGTCAAGGCGTGGTGCTCAAACCTTCTTAATGAAAATTCGACCCTGGTATTGCAAAAGGCACTTAGCTTTCTCTTTTTTCCATTGAAATATGAAGTACCTAAATGCTAAAAGTACTTCATCCTAACAGTGTGCGCTGCATCTTAAAGCTGAATTTTACACTGCTAATATTTTTGCCTTCCTTATTTCCTCATTTCTTCCCTCATCAACCTGCTAATATCATTTTTAGGCCCAGAATGGAAGGGTGGGCACAGTGCCCATTGCCCACCCACAGCTTATCGATATAGTAATAAACATTTCAAATAAAACCTGTTTTCATTACATACCTTATTTTAAACCCAATGGCATCATCACTGAGTCTTGTGCTTCTCTATGCAATGCTGGCAGATCATGGCTGCTGGGAGTGACCATCAGTTGTACTGAAAACATCACAGTACCGTGCCCCAGTACTCCTCCCAAGAGCCCTCAGCCCTGATGCAAGCAGTGGGCCTGGACCTAAATACCCTCCCAGCAGCCAGCATTAGGCATAACTGAATACTGAGATCTGCTGGCTGCTGGGAGACACCCGCTGGTGGACACCAGAACTACAACCTTTCGTTCTGGGAAGCATAGTCCAGGTGATCCAGGTCCTAACATCCCTCTTCTCAAGAGCCCTCAGTGCTGATGCAAGCAGCGGGCTGGCTTTTGGGGGGAGTTGTGCAAATATCAAAATTCCTTGATGGGTGGTTGTCAGTCTGGAGGAGTGGGTGTTCTGACGCAAATTGCATGCAGACCATTCCGGGTGACATCCACATGTGATGCTGAGTCTCTGTGATTGAAAGAACTGTGATTCAATGAATAAAAGGGGCAGACCAGGCATTGTGAGGCTAAGAAGACTGCTGTTGGATGACGCCATCTTTGATGTGATGTCAGCAGCTCAAGTGACACTTTATAGTCTTTACCTTTGCCCCCCCCCCCCTTGCAGATACAGAAAAGGTTATGCAGGAAGGTGAGGGGAGGAGCAGAGGAGCTGGGTCAGCATAGACAGTAATTAAAGGAGAAGTACATCCAAAACCCGTTTGGCTGTACTTCTTCTGTGGAGTCTAGCTTGTTCTGCACTCCTTTGACCTGTTTTCAGCAGACAGCGGGCTGAAACCCGTTGTCGGCTGACGTCACAGAGCCGGTCCAGGCTCCGGCAACATCACGAAAATGAAGTTGGGATCCACTCACATGCCTGGAATGCCACCCGGCTCAGGCTCCCAGCGAGCCGCCCACTCCCGTCCCCTCCACAGTGAGCATGGGGGGAGGGGTGGGGGGCACAGCAGAGAATGTTGACTGACAGTCACCAGCTCTCTGCTCACGGAGCACTGAGAATCGAGCGCTCGGCGGGTATTCTCTTTTAAACACTTTTAGAAGAGGAAAGGGCTATAATGTTTAATGAGGGATGGGGCTGTATTAGGGAATTCCTGAAGTTGTCAAACTTTCCAGCAAGGTCAAAAGCACACTGCAAGCAAATACAATTTTTTTTTCTGTGGTTTTAGCTGCAGTTTTCTAGGCTGGTGACAGGGTCTCTTTAATGACATCTGGAGGTATTTTTAAGTCATTCTCTTCAGTCATTGTACAGAAGAATGCTACTGGAAGCTTCGTAGATCTGACAGAATAAATCTGAATCAAAACCCATCTGTTCACTATCTGCCTTGTTGTTTTTTTGTTTTTTGTTTTCAAAGTAACTGAAATAAGAATTAAGAACTGTCCTTGCTGCTCATCGAAGCCAGTCAGACTTCCCCCTCCGTTCTCCTAGTATTGCTCATATTGCCATTACGGCTAAAAAGGTCCAGAGATTGGCAAGGAACGGTAACTGCTTTCATCCTCAGTCAGAAATGACAGTATTGATATTTATGTCAGTGTATGTTTTGATTGAAATGTAATAAAGTGACATTTCCTCGAAACTTGTGAAATTTTTAAAATGAAAATATTGTTTTCAGCTTCTCTGTAAGGAGAGTGACTCATCTCGCGTTTCTGTTTAATGTGTCATCTTTTCTTCATTGATGTTCCTGCACCTTCGCAGAAAGCTTCAGTTTCCGGTGTTTGACCACATTGGTTCAAAATCTGTAATTCTGGTATTGAAGGAAGTTACCCTCTAAGAATGTTCTTCTCACCTTTTCAGCTGAGATTTACTGTACAGTCTGGCTTTTACTGTTCATGTGTAAAGTGGTAGATACAACATTGCTTGACTTTGTTCATGAACTCCTTAAAGGGTCAGTCAACCCAAGAGTCAAGTTTTACCCACTTGAAGACCCAGTGTTTTCTAACACTTTTTGTGTATATATGTATATATATATTTTTTTTTTAGCAGAGGATCTAGAGAATATAATGGTGGGTTTTGCAATTTTTTTATGTCGCGTGATATTTGCACAGTGGTTTTTCGAACGCGCATTTTTTTTTGGAAAAAATACACTTTTTAATGAATTTTAATGCACAAACAAAATATAATACCCAATTTTTTTGGTAAAATATAAAATATGGTGTTACGCCGAGTAAATATATACCTAACACACCATTCTTCAAAATTGAACACACTTGCGGAATGGCGCTAAACTACGGTATTTAAAAATCTCCTTAGGTGACAATTTAAAAGCCTTTGCAGTTTACTAATGGAGAGTTACATGAGGTCTGGTGCTAGAATTATTGCTCTCGCTTTGATGTTTATGGCAATACCTCACATGTGTCCTGCAATCATTGTATACATATGCGTGCAGGACTAATGTGGGCATTCTCCTTTGCCTGCAAGGTGCTCTTAAAAAAAAAATATATATATATTTTTATTTTATTTTTTTTATTTTTTATTTCTTTTTTTATCACTTTTATTGCTATAACATGGAATGTAAAAATCCATTGCGACAGCAATAGGCAGTAACAGGTCCTCTTTATAGAGAGATCTGGGGTCTATTAGACCCCAGATCTCTCCTCTGCCCTTAAAAGCATCTGATCAAACCAAGATCAGTGTGATCAATGCTTTAAATTTTTAAAAATAGCGTTGGGAAAACCAGAAGCGAAGGAAATTCTCATCGCTTCCGGTTTCTCAACTCCAGTCCTTGAGGCCCCCCAACAGGTCATGTTTTCATACCTTCCATTATTTTCCACAGGTGATCAGTTTCACTGCCCTAGTAATTACCACAGCTGTTTCATCTGAGGGAAATCCTGAAAACATTACCTGTTGGGGCGCCTTGAGGACTGGAGTTGAGAAACACTGTCCTATACCATAGAGTTGATAAAGGACCTTCCAGTCCTTGAAAAGCTCTATGGTAAGCTGGTGGAACCATCAGCTTCCTTTGTGGGATCACCGATGGGATGGCGAGCCTGGAGAGGCACTGGCGGGGGACAGGCATAATCCCGGTATAACCACTTGAAGTACCGATGAAAGAGTAATATTTTACTTATATGGGTGCATGGCATGATGTAAGATTTCTCGGTAACTTCATGCCTCCATTGACAAGCCCTTTCCTTTAGAGAATGCAGTAGATACATCTTGTTGGAGGCCCAGAGTAGACAGGAATCAGAAGTCAGGAACTAATTTTTAGAGGCAGCTCTCTGTTAGCAAAGGGTCCCTCAAATAGTATAGAGCAGAAGTCTCTAACCTTTCGACACAAAGGACCAGTTACTGCTCTTCATCATCATTTTAAGGTACCTGGACTGTGGGCAGTGGGAGCAGAAAATGCCCTGACATTGATGGGAGTAAACAATGCCATAGACTTGGTGGTCAGTGGGAAGGAGTAGCAGGAGTAGTGCTCCGTTTTTGGTGCCTGTGGAAGGGAAAAGTGCCCCAAGGGCTGGATAAAGGCAAGCAAAGGGCTACATCCAGGCCACGGGCTGCAGTTTGGTGACCCCTGCTATAGAGTAGAGGGATGAGAGGGCCACAAAGTTTGAGTACATTCAACATGAGGAAGGCCTACACGTTTTGGGGGCTCAAAACTCCTTCATAAGGGCTTGTGTGCTGGCAGTTCAAATCTCTACTGGACCACAACTTCAAAATAAAACCGGATATCACCAAAGTACCCTGGGTCACCAAACTGATAATAGGAAGAGAAAGACTTTATTATTATGGTAATGGGTGGAGCGAGGAAATCAGGTGCAAAGATTTTTTTTTTTAACAGAACAAGTGCAAAGAGCTTAAAAAGCTTTAAAATTATTGTAAATTAAATATGGAAAACTACATTATTGACTTGTTTTTGAAGGTGCAATGCTACTGTCATCCTTATCCTTTACCTACTACTTGATGAGTCAATAGCCTGGAACATTTGCTGCACATGTGTACCCTAAGTATAAGTGTTTATATTTGTGATCAGCCATCTAAATCGGATATATCAGTTTTGGGTGGACTGGCCCTTTAAAATGCCTTATTTTCAAACTCATAATCTTTAGTAGAGACTTGTTTCCATAGCCAGAGTACAAGCTTGTTGGAGTTTTAAGTGACTGGCCGTATGTTTGGCGGTCATATATACAGTATTTCCTATAATGGCATCAGGTTGAGAGTACAGAAACTATTACAAAGTGGTTTCTTTTTTCCCCATAAAAGGGCGGCCTGTGATTTTCCTTTAAGAGAAACGATCCTTTGTCTGTGGCAGGGGTCTCCATTTTGGTGGCACAATGAATGGGGCCTTTGTTGTTCGGAGAGCCTAATGGTGTCTTGCCGCCGCTTGCAGGTTACACAATTGGACTAGAATTACCTCGGCTTTCTACAGTGGTATCTAGCTTTATATTTCATATTTCCCCTCGCGCATATAACAGTCTGAATTAATAGCACTTTGGGGGAGATCAGGGGGAGCGTATAATTCAACCCCTGCTTAAAATTTATTATGGTAATATACAAGCCCAATTTTTGCAAGCATTGCAACCGTTTTGAGCCTTGATAGAGGTGCTTAGCAGTTTAGTTAACGCTTCAGAGTGAGCAAGGAGAATGTTTGGCGTCAGTCATTCCGGTCTTCTGGCAAGTTGGAAAATATCTTTAAGAGTAACTTCAAAATTAAGAGTAAAGAAATAAGAGTTTATAAATATAGCTCTAGCTTCAAACAGGGTGCTTCTTACCTGGGCTAGGTTATGTAGGCTCCCCACTGGTGCCTGTATTCGTTGGGGTGATTGTCAGGAACAGCATTGACCAACAATGCAATTAATATGGCCGATAGCACATCAGAACTGCACTTTATTACAAAACCTTGGGGGGGTATAGTAAATGTCCAAAAGCTTTTGAACTTCTGATCATCATACCTATATGAGCTTGTTGGACATCCCGTTCCTAAACCATGAGCATTAATATGAAGTTTCTCCCCCTTTGTGGCTATAACATCCTTCCATTCTCTTCTAGGAAGGTTTTCTGCAAAATTTTGGAGTGGGTCTGTGGGCATTTACTGATCATGTACTGATGTTGGACAAGAAGACCTGGCCCACAATCAGCGTTCCTAATCCATAAGGTGTTCAGTAGAGATGAGGTCAGGGCTCTCAAGTTCATCCACACCAAACTCAGCAAACCATGAGAGTCTTTATGGAGCTGACTTGAAGGCTTGTGCTTGAGCCTTCCCCAAAATATGACCACAAAGGTTGGAAGTGCACAGTTGTCTAAAACAGCCTTTCTAAACCTTTTCAACATGGAGGAACCCTTGAAATAACTTTTCGGTCTCAGAGAACCCCAGATAATAATTACTATATCTACAACTCATGATACATTAGTGTGATGGTCAGTGGGAAGAATGCTCCTTACATTTGTGATCATTGGGAAGATTTACCCCCTCATAGATAGCTAAAAAGATTAATGGTGCCAGTGGGAACTTATCTTAGAGACAGAAATTACTCATTGCTTAAGGAACCCCTAGCAACATTTGGTGGAACCCTAGTTGGGAAATCCTGGTCTAAAATATCTATGTACGTTGTAGTATTACTCATCACTGGGAATATATAAGCTCAGTCATTCAGAGAGGTGTGCACATGCATTTGTCCGCAGGGCCGGGACTAGGGGTGGGCCGGGCGCAGTGAAGCAAGGGGGCAAAGAATTGATGGCACAACTATTCTACATCATGTAGTAACAGTGGGGTAAGGGGGCGCAATTCTGGGTCCTTGCCCTGGGCACTGGACGACCCTGTCCTGGTACTGTTTGTCCATATGGTATACTCTGTTGTTGGTTGGAGGAATTAAAAATACAAAATCCTCACCTTATCACATAAAAAATTGCTGAGTGATTTTCCTGTTTGTAATCAGGTGTCAGCTTGCGCTATTCTTTAACAGTTTATGGGTGGCAATTGCTGAAACATTTTGCACCCTTGAAAATCAATTAAGAAGTCGCAAAAGTCTTTGTCAGTGAATAAAAAACTGTTTGCAAGAAAAAGATTATCCGTCCATGTCATGCAAAATCGTATTAATTAGCAGCTGTTAACTATAGTTTTCAGAAAAAAGAAATCAGAGGGAATCGGCTCCATTGCCCCCAGTGCTTTTGTTTGGCCAGCCTACAGTCCTTCAGGGGCAGAGGAACTACAAGTCCCGGTTGGCAGCTTTACAACCCATGGAGGAGATTGTGCTTTGCCTGAGACGGTTTTAACACCAGCTTCTCTACCTACAGTCTGTTCTGTCATGTACACACCGTCCTTGCGAACAGTTAACTGACACCGCTCTGCTTAAACCCGATCCCCAGACTAACCCCCCGGGGTAGTGTCAAGGTCAGTTCTTGGAGAACAGCTTCACAGATCCCAAAACCAGTCTAGCAGCTGCTACAAAGCCGGGCCCAGAGTCTGTGAAATGAAGAAAATGCAATATACTGTATGTGTTAGGGACTCGCCAGGTTTGCAAAAGGATTGTTTTGTAGGCATTTTGCTTTGTGCGTAGGGACTCTGGACAAACTTGGGGGGCTTTAAGGCAGCAGGAATCAGGCAGTTTTTTTTTATTTGTTAGAATGAAACATAACATATTTGATAACATTTTTCCAGTGTTTTTAAACATTTATCCCAGGAAATTTTCATACCTTAAAATGACAGTAATTTTTATTGCACACCAACTATAGCACAAAAATCCCAATTTTTCTGCACGGTAGAGCAGAAATGGATAGACCCCTAACAATTCATTGCAAGAAAAATGCCTATCCGCAAACTTATCCCATGACACCAGGATTGTTGAGAAAGTCTCTTTGACATGGTTGATGGTGTTAGCAGTACACACGGTTACAGCAGTTAAGTATTCACTATCAGTCCCTATCCAAAAAGATTCCTAATTTCGCCACATGACACTTTTATAAGGTAAGGTCACCTTTGCTCTTTACTGTTGGCTACAATTAATAGGTTAGTCATTTCCAAGCACTTTTTTTTTTTTTTAATCCAAACATGTATATTTCAAATTAAACTCTCTCTATTTTTCCTGTTTACCATCATCACCAAGTGTGAATGAGAAAGAAAATCCCAAATTTTGAGATGTCCCTAGAACAGGAATAGAGGGTAAAACTTCCAATGATGATACTAGTTCTAATGACCCCGGTGGCAACCCGGAATTCCTTCACTTTGAAGGGATTTCTTCTCACTTCCTGTTTCAGCTAAGGGGCTCGACGTGAGGGGAATTCTCCCCAATGGGACACAGATGGCGAAGAAAAACCGACAGTGGTTATACCCCTCCCTGATTCTATCCAAAATTTAAAAAAAATGTTTTGTCCTAATTCTACGTTAAAACATCCTTCACCATTTTGTTTGCCCGTGTTTTCAAGCTTTAACTTTTCAGCGCCTCCTTGGTCTGCTTTATTGGAGCAAAAGAAGCTTGACAAAGATTTTATTTATTTCCCTTATCAGCTGCAGGTATTTGATCAGCCAGGTAAGGCAACATATGCAATGGTGACTGCAAGATGACTACCATATTAGTGAAGGTGAAAGCTATTACTGGGCAGTTCTTCCTGTTCCTAAACCAGTCATTCTCAACCAGGGTTCAGTGGAATCCCAGGGTTCCTTTAAAGGTTGGAAGAGCTTCCTTGAGCCTTAAGCTGATTGACTTCCCATCTGATGGTGTCTACATTCCGGATCTAACGCCATTTGGCAGAGACAGCAGCAAGCTGCCAATGAACTTTTTAACTGGAACTGGAAGGGTGTAATTCTGACCACCACTGATGTAAGGGGCATTTTTCCTCACTGACCAACAATGAATTGTTCCTCTGAGACCTAAAAAATCATTGCAAGGATGCTTCTGAAGTAAAAAAAAAAGTTGAGAAAGGCTATCCTAGACCTTGCCACCAATGAAACTATTAATGTTGTCCATAAGCGGGAGTGGGAGGAATGTGCTTCTGATGATGTAAACTCTTGATGGCCTCCTCTGATGATGATTTAATGGTCGACCCATCTGAAATAGATATTTCAGGTTGACAGCTCTGGCAGCAAGATCTCTACATCAATGTTCTTATCTCTTCCACCATCCCTCAACCATTATGAGTTGCTCATCTTCCGAAGTTTGTGTTACGGGGATACAGCAAAAGTTTTGAGACTTCATGGCGGTAGTCTAGAGCTGGATTACTAGTAGGGATATTTTACCATAGGAGACCTTCAGAGATATTAGATGCAGGTCTGGATTATGGAAAGCCATCTTAGTATAGAGCAGAGGGATTTTATCAGGGTGGCCAAGTGCTTGTTTTATTATTCTGTTCACATATCTTTCTTATATAAGTCTTCAGAGAAGGAAATCTCATACAATGAACATTCTCCCACAGAAAAATACACTATTATGGTATGAATTGTATAGCATGGTGCAGCCAAAAAGATTAGAGCAAAACAAGCCCATGTGATTCAACGCTCTCACATCCATTAAAAGTGGAACATTACTTTAGGTTGAAGTGTCTTTTTTTAAAGTTTCTGATGTCCCAAAATTATGTAATAGGTTGGGACGGTCAATGGGCACCTGTGTGTTGCAATTGTTTTTCTTCTATGCTTTGTCTCTCGGGGTGAGATTAAAACCGTACAGAGAAAAATAAACAGCATTGTGCTGCAAGAGCCGGGAGACAATAGCAGCGGTGGAGACGGTCTTCAGCGAGACACAGTGCAAGCTGTTGTTTGGGAAAGGGGAAGGAGATTCCTCTAGAACAATAAGACCTTTTATTAATGAGTTGACTTGATGGCTTTTTTTGTTGCTGGGCTCTTCAGACTGAGACAAGTGTATGGTGCAGACATGAGGTTACCTAAGGCAGAGTACGAGTGTGTACAAGAGGTGGCCTGTTTACAGTTCATCATCATTATATTATATTTCGGCTCCCGGGATTTCTGGAAAGGCCACATTGCCTGTTGTCTAAATTTTCTACCCACAAATCTATCTTCTCTTTACAGTCCCATATAACCTTCCCTGTTGAGACCCCTCCAAGTTATTGAGTTAAGATGCACAAAGCCAGCTCCCTATGGCCATAGTTTCATGAGTCTGGTGTTGAGGAACTCAAGCTCATTCCTACTGAACACCTTTGGGGTGAATTGGAACACCAATTGTGAGCCAGGTCTTCTTGTCCAATATCAGTACCTGACCTCACAGATACTTGTTTTGCTGAATGGCCACAAATTAGCCCAGACACATTTCAAAATCTTGTAAAAAGTCTTCCCAGAAGGGTGGAGGCTGTTGTACTGTAGCAGTAAAGAATGGCCAAATTCATATTAACGGCCTTGGTTTATTTAAAGAAAAATACAAGGTTGTATACATGTGAGGATCAGGTATCTATAAACTTTTGGTCATAAAGTATACACAAGACAACACTTGCAAAACTGTGGCTGATTTCTTAGATCAGGGGTCTCCAAACTTTTTGAGCCAAGGGCCAGTTTACTGTCCTTCAGGCTTTAACTGGGCCAGACTATGGCCACTGGGAGCAGAAAATGGAAGAAAACAATGTTCCATCATAGGTGTTAGTTGGATAGCGGAGAACGGCCTCAGCCTCGGCTCCTCCTAAGCCACGCTTTGACGCGTTTCGCCCAGGGCGAAGCCGAGGCTGAGGCCATTCTCCATTATCATTAGAGATTGTGCTGTCAGGAGTGTGGTGTTTCTACACTACTTACAAGTTTGAAGGATCTCTGTGGCAGTAACACCTGGAATTATTTTAATGAAAGATGCAAATTTTTTTTAAAAATTAACAAATTACTTTTGAAAATACTTTAACTTGTTAACCGTTATGTGAAATTTTAGCGGTTAGGTTTATACATTTATTGAGTGCATTTTTTTACTGGATGCCTTTATTGGATAGCATTTTTCTTGGGGCCTGGAACCGCTCTTTAAGATTGTTTGATGAGGCCCAATGGCTGGTCAACCTTGTGACTTCGCAGCTGTGTGGAGGTTTGTGCCCAGAGCCTGCCTGGAATTCTGTTTTCATCTCTGCTTCTCTCCTTTTCCTAAAAACAGAGCCCCTAGAATAATAGAAAGCAATCCTTTCCGACAACTCCCTTAACAGCGGGGAGGCGATGAGAGCTTTGTGTAGCTGCGCCCACACCTCGGCCGTCTCTTCACACAGGATCGGAACACTCGTGCTGTAACTTCCTTGTGTTGTATTGTTAGAGCACAGGCTGAGATGGAGGGAACAATGTGACAAGAAGAATCCAAATTGTTACTCACAGGATTAGCCCCAGTTGCTGAGAATGTCCTCAGTCCTGGCCTTGCTGGGACCTGTAGCTTTTTTCCAGCAACAAGAGCTCAACAAGCCACCTGGGCCTGGATCGTTTTGCTATTTTTTAACGCAGGGTTCTCCAAAGTGTTTAGTATGAGGGCCACATCGTATTTTTCACAAATACTCATAGGCCAAAAAAAAAATCAGTTATATAATTTAAAAAAATGTTAATTAATGTATAAGTTTTACTTTGAATTTTTTTGCAATCATCAAGCTATAATTCAGAACAACGGAGAGGAACTTCAGTAAAACAAAGCAAAGAAATTCCAGATAAGCTGGAGCACATCAGAACCTTACATGATTGACACCATCAGAGTCCCCCCTTAAATCAGGGTCACCATCAAAGCTCTCCCTTATCTCAAGGTCCCCATCAAACCTTCCTTACATCAAGGTCCCCATCTGAGCTCCCCCTTACATTAAAGTCCCCATCGAGCCCTTTCTTTCATCAAGGTCCCCATCAGAGTCCCCTCTTACATCAGGGTTCCCATCTGGGTCTGCCCTTACATTATTGTGCCCAACAGAGTTCCCCCTTACATCATGGTCCCCATCTGGGCCCCACTTTACATTAAAGTCCCCATCAAGCCCTTCTTTACATCAAGGTCCCCATCAGAGTCCCCTCTACATCATGGTCGCCATCAGAGCCCCACTTTAAATTAAAGTCCCCATCAAGCCCTTCTTTACATCAAGGTCCCCATCAGAGTCCCCTCTACATCATGGTCGCCATCAGAGCCCCTCTTACATTATAGTCCCCAAAAAAGCCCTTCCTTACATCAAGGTCCCCATTAGAGTCTCCCCTTACATCAAGGTCCCCATCAAGCCCTTCCTTACATCAAGGTCCCCATCAGAGTACCCCTTACATTACAGTCCCCATCAGAGCCCTCCTTTACATCAAGGTCCCCATCAAGGCTCTCTTACAACAAGGTCCACATCAGAGCTCCCCCTTTACATTACAGTCCCTATCAGAGCTCCCCCTTACATCAAGGTCCCCATCAAGCCCTTCCTTACATCAAGGTCCCCATCAGAGTACCCCTTACATTACAGTGCCAATCAGAGCCCTCCTTTACCTTAAGGTCCCCATCAAGCCTCTCTTACATCAAGGTCTCCATCAAAGTCCCCCCTCACACACGTACAGCATGACTGGGAGCCACCCTCCTCTGATTGCTGTGGCAAGCGCATGATTGGGTTGTTTTGTTTAAGATTCTCTATTAAGGACCCATTTAGACATCTCTTTTTCCAAGGGAGAAGGACGAGAGCAGAGGTGATCACCATTGACTCTCCCTGGAGAGGTGGAGATCAGTTTTGGCGTCCCCAACACACCTGTCCCTTCTACAAGCAAAACCCCCCTTCTACTTCAACCATCTACTCCTCCCTCACAATATCCCCTCACTCTAGGACCTCAGATGCTGGGCAGAGTGAGGAAAGTCCTCCCAGGTCTCCCTTTGGCTGTGATTATATGAGATATAATAGCCAAGGAGGATTTCCTACGATTTAGCATTCACATTGTTGATCCGATCTGAGATCTAAGAGGAGGAACGTTGGGGCTGGTTGACATCTACTCTTCACCTGCTCACAATCGATGCGTAGAACGTGATAAACAGGTGGCAAACTCCCAGTCTAGCCCTTCCACACTCTATCCAAAATGAAAAAAAAAGTTGTGCCCTTCCATACAATTTAACCTTTTCATGTTGCGATTTGTAGTTCCTAGCAAGTGGTGTGTTGTAGTCGGGTCCTGTAGCTGGCTCTTTCCCGAGACCACACTCTCTCTATTTGGCAGCCGACACCTCGTCCCCCTCCCCTAAATTGTTTAGGTTGTGAGGCGATGTTTGTACAACAATACGAAGTGTGTTTGTGTCTCGTGATACGCGCCGTATTCTTCTCTCAGGACATTTGGAAACAGCTCAGAAATCTGCTTATTGTTATTACTCAGATAAACTAGGAAGAAGTCAACTTTGTGTTCTGTAAGTCCACACCATAAAAATGACAGATGCCACCGGGTAATATTGGTCGTCATAAACTATTGGAAGATAATGTCCAAGCTATAAAAAAGGTGAAAAGGTCTTTTTTCTGGATGTACTGGTTTGTTCAGCGACTTAATGCAAAGTGCTAAGTGCATCATTCATGGTAACCAATCAGAGTCCACCTGGGTTCGGTCTTCAGTAAAGTAAATGGTGGTTGTAGGAGGCTGCCCTGTGTTCCAAGCGGTGTTTGTTGAATGGAATCCACCATCCTTAGCTGTCATTACCCAGTGGATAAAAATGCTGGAAAAGTTATTATTATATTATCGAGCACATCAAGATTTGTTGCATTATGAACTTTCCTAAGGCCCCGTTTACATATCAAGTAGTGGGAACAAGCTTTCCCGCCCGTGATTTTTGTTGAGCGTTTTTTACACAATTCTGTGTGTCACGCATAAGGCAGCCCATTCACTTCGATGGACTGGCCTATGCAAGCTTGTCGCCCAAAATAAGCTCTTGCTCCTTTTTGGGCGACAAGCTTAGTGCAGTTTTTAAAACCTGCATTTTGCTGCGATTGTTACATTACAAACTCACATGGCAATCGTGTAAAAATGCGTGTTTAAACATTGCACAGAATTACACCATGTTTGGGCGCCATTACATATTTTTTTTATTATAAAAAATAATGGCATCCAAACATGCATCGCACATTTTGCTGCAATTTAAATGTCCAAACACGGCAAGCGTATTTTCTGCAAAACGCGCCTGACAAGAGGAAATGCATTTAACAGAGGTTAGCTATTGCCCTATGTGCATGGGGTCTTATCATTTCAGCCCAGCAATACCATCCCCTCTGAAGATGAGACACCCAACAGTGAGGAGGTGGTAAAAAATGGCGGGCAGGAAAGAGGGGGAAAAAAGTGGCAGGCAGGACGGAGGAGGTAAATAATGGCAGGCAGGACGGAGGAGGAAAAGAATGGCAGGCAGGACAGGGGAGGTAAAGAATGGCGGGCAGTCAGTGGCATCAGGAGGGGGGGGCTGAACCGGGCTATAGCCCCGAGTGGGCCCCCAAAAAGCCCCCAGGTCTCGTATTGCTCATTGAGAATTATTAGCCACAAGTCCCAAGGCCTGGGGTTGACCGGGAAATCTGGGCTATAGTATGCAGTTTGCACACACCCAGGGCCGGACTGGCCTACTGGGATAGCGGGAAATCTCCCAGTAGGCCGCCTGCCCTGGGGCCACTTTGAGCTTTGGCTGCAGCAGGGCTGATCCTGGGCAGCCCAGGTGCCAAAGCTCAAGTGCCAATGTCCTCCCCTCCCTCCTTTCCTTGTTTTACGTCACACACAGTGGGAATCTCCCGCTGTATCACGGAGCATAGGTCTGAAATGTTCGGCGGCTGCCGTAACAAAGTCCCGCCTCCTAGACCAGCTCCTGTGATACAAGTAACACCGATCCAATTTAATCAGTGTGATGTTTATCATAGGAGCCGATCTAGGAGGCAGGACTTTGTTATAGTGCCCGCCAGGATATTTAAATCCAAGCTCCAACCGTGACACAGCGGGAGATCGCCTCTCTGTGTGTGATCCATCCAGGCACTGTTAGGCTGCATTGGTGGGCACTGCTAGGCTGCATTGATGGGCACTGGTGGGCACTGGTGGGCTGCATTGGTGGGCACTGGTAGGCTGCATTGATGGGCACTGGTAGGCTGCATTGGTGGGCACTGCTAGTCTGCATTGGTGGGCACCATGAGGCTGCATTTGATGGGCACTGATGAGGCTGCATTGATGGGCACTGGTGAGGATGCATTGATCTCTTGTATCATGTCTGCAGTCTCTAACTATCCCTTGTATCATGTCTGCAGTCTCTAACTATCTCTTGTATCATGTCTGCAGTCTCTAACTATCTCTTGTATTATGTCTGCAGTCTCTGACCATCTCTTGTATCATGTCTGCAGTCTCTGATCATCTCCTGTATCATGTCCGCAGCCTCTAACCATCTCTTGTATCATGTCCGCAACCTCTGACTATCTCTTGTCTTTTATCATGTCTGCAGTCTCTGAGGGGGAGTCTGGAGAGGAGTCAAGAGTGGGAGTGCCGCCGGGATGGGGGTCATGGGAGAAGTCAGATGTGTGTGGACTGTGGAGAGGAGACTATAGGATAAAACCAGAGCCACCAACCTGGAGCCGTCTGACTGAGCTCTGCACGGTGCACCTGAGAGGAGGTCAGTGACAGCGCTGCCAGGCCAGTCTGAGGGGGGGTCACTGATGTAAGGGGGGAGTGAATACAATAATGTAAGGGGGCACTGATATAAAGGTTCCCCCCATATATTAGTAACCCCCCCTTAGTGTATTTTTTCTGCGGAAGGTGGTCTCTTGTCACTAGAGTCCCCACCACATTCACAGAGTTCCTGGGGTCCCCCTTGATGATTGCTCCCCTTTTAGCCCTATGTGCTTTCATATATGTCTTATCTATATATAATACACTCTTCAAATGTGCTTTAAAATGCATGGTTTTCCCCTTTATGAACAAGAAAATAATGACGTTATGCTGTTGGGCTGGTATAATAATGCTATGGGGCTGGTATGAAATTATTTCCAGGGCTGGTTTTTATTTCCAGTCTGGCCCTGCACACATCACCGCTCACTCACCAGGCAGTTCCCAGAACGAGAATGGCAGCAACCAAATTAAAAATGTATTGGAGGGGGGAAGGGAGGCTGGTTACACCGGCTTTAGTGTGGCCTCCATCCAATTCCGGTTCCGGCTTCCAGGTCTGTTTTAAAGCCCTCCCCTCTGCACCTGCCGTGCTGCGGTCTGCCAGACACCGGACAGCACAGCAACAGGCCGCAGCAGCACGCACTCCACAGCTAGCTCAAGTGAGCCCTCAGCCCAGACTCAGTGGACTGTCACTGAGGCCCAACAGACAGCACTGGAACAGGCCGCAGCCCAGCTCCCATTGGGCAGGGGTAGGGGGGGGGGCATTGGGTGGAGCTTGGGATGGACTTACTTTAAAATGTGGGAGGGGTTATCAAATTTACCTTCGGGCTGAAGCCCCTGGTAATTTTCCCGCCTAGCAGGCAGGATGGAGGTGGTAAAGAATGGCGGGCAGGACAGGGGAGGTAAAGAAAGGCAGGCAGGACGGTGGAGGTAAAGAATGGCGGGCAGGACGGAGGAGGTAAAGAAAGGCGGGCAGGACGGTGGAGGTAAAGAAAGGCGGGCAGGACGGAGGAGGTAAAGAGTAGCAGGCAGAATGGAAAAAGGTAAGTAATGGTGGGCAGGACAGAGGAGGTAAAGAATGGTGGGCAGGACGGAGGAGATAAATAATAGCTGGCAGGACGGTGGAGGTAAAGAATGGCGGACAGGATGGAGGTGGTAAAGAATGGTGGGCAGGATGGAGGAGATAAAGAATGGCGGGCAGGGTGGAGGAGGTAAAGAGTAGCGGGCAGAACGGAAAAAGGTAAGTAATGGTGGGCGGGACAGAGGAGGTAAAGAATGGTGGGCAGGACGGAGGAGATAAATAATAGCTGGCAGAACGGAGGAGGTAAAGAGTAGCGGACAGAACGGAAAAAAGTAAATAATGGTGGGTGGGACAGAGAAGGTAAAGAATGGTGGGCAGGACGGATGAGGTAAAGAATGGTGGGCATGACGGAGGAGGTAAAGAATGGCGGGTAGGACAAAGGAGGTGAAGAATGGTGGGCAGAACGGAGGAGGTAAAGAATGGTGGGCAGGACAGATGAGGTAAAGAATGGTGGGCAGGACGGAGGAGGTGAAGAATGGTGGGCAGGATGGAGGTGGTAAATAATGGCGGGCATGACGAAGGAGGTAAAGAATAGCAGGTAGGACAAAGGATGTGAAGAATGGTGGGCAGAACGGAGGAGGTAAAGAATGGTGGGCAGGATGGAGGTGGTAAAGAATGGCGGGCAGGATGGAGAAGGTAAAGAGTGCTGGGCAGGACGGAGGTGGTAAAGAATGGTGGGCAGGATGGAGTTGGTAAAGAATGGTGGGCAGGACGGAGGAGGTAATGAATGGTGGGCAGGATGGAGGAGGTAAAGAGTGCTGGACAGGACGGAGGAGGTAAAGAGTGGCGGGCAGGACAGAGGAGGTAAAGAATGGTGGGTAGGACGGAGGGGGTAAAGAATGGCGGGCAGGACCGAGGAGGTAAAGAATGACGGGCAGGAAGGAGTTGGTAAAGAATGGTGGGCAGGACGGAGGTGGTAAAGAATGGTGGGCAGGAAGGAGTTGGTAAAGAATGGTGGACAGGATGGAGGAGGTAAAGAGTGGCGGGCAGGACAGAGGAGGTAAAGAATGGTGGGCAGGACGGAGGGGGTAAAGAATGGCGGGCAGGACAGAGGAGGTAAAGAATGGCGGGCAGGACGGAGGAGGTAAAGAATGTCGGGCAGGACAGAGGAGGTAAAGAATGGCGGGCAGGACGGAGGAGGTAAAGAATGTCGGGCAGGACAGAGGAGGTAAAGAATGGCGGGCAGGACGGAGAGGATACTGGATGTATGTAAATAATTTAGTAAGAGGAGAGAAAAAAAAATGGACCTGTTTGAAGGGAAGAGCGATAGATGGCAGCCGGCGCGCTCGCGGGTGGGTACCGTATCCATCACAGGCTCAGCAGACATCAGTCAGCGAGGCGCGGATCAATCATCTATCAGAAATTCACGTTGGACAGAATAATTGTTTTATAAATTATTGATGTTTTATTAGGAGATTTATGTTAAACAAAACACAATTTAAGCAATCTCATCCGTCAGGATGTCATCTTCACAACGCCAGCCGCCAATTTAGCTTTTAAAAGGAGACAGACAAGAAGGGGAGGGAGGGGCTTGGAATGAGCGAGTGCCAAATCCTAAAGTTACCTTTTATCTCCTGCTATGATATCGGATGGAGATTCAGCAACACACCCAAGTACAGACTCCTCTCCTGGACTGAAATGGCTTACTGTGATTTCACTGCACACTGTGAGCTTCTCACAATGTTCATTAGAAGCTGCAGCAAGTCAGATAGAGCCCCGCCTCATTTCCTGGTTGGAGGACATCTCACATCATCTAGCACTTTCATCCACAGCCTGGCTGGCCTTGGCCCGTATCTTTCATTCATAGAAATTCAGAATCATCTAGGGTGGTCTGCATGCAAATCCAGCCTACCCATGAATGCCCACTCCTCCAGACCCACATCCACCCATCTATGCTATTTTGTATTTGCAACTCCTCCCAAGAGGTAAAAGCGGTAAAACCGTGGCTGAACCATGGGGTTTTACCTCCCCTCCAACCCCATGTGTGAACAGGCCCTTGTGTGCTTTCTGTAAAAAGAAAAGTCACTTTTTAGCCAATGTTAATACATTGAAAATGCGATAAGGGCTAATTCACAGTGTGCATGGTAGCCAATCAGCTTCCAGGTTTTATTGTCAAAGCCTAAATGAACAATCTGACATTAGAAGCTGATTGGTTACCCTGCACAGCTGCACCAGAGTTTGCACCCTCCAGTTTTAGTAAATCAAACTCCCATAGTGTGTGGAAAATGGACAGAAATCAAATGTTACATTGTCACATTTTAATGCAACACAGTAAAAAACGCATCAAAAGCGCACAGTGCAATTTTAAGAAGATGCCTACGCCCATCCTAACCCTATCAATAAATGCGGCTTTGTGAGGGGGGGGGGGGGGGGGGTCGGGATGGATGGGGCCCCGGGCCGGTTTATACAAGGTCAGCGAGGAGGAAGAATCCACTTCTATAATTGGTTGATACTCCCGGCCCTGATTGTAGATTCCACTTAGCAGATGGAGCCGGAATCTGATTTGATTTGGAGTTCCTGAAAGTTTCATCAGATCTGATGTTTTCTGCTCCTCGCATGGAGCCGCGTGTCAGAGGAGCGGCCAGCGACCAATCTAATTACAGCCGCCGGGCTTCTGAAAATTCATTTGTTGGGGGATGTATAGATTAACCCCGCGCTGCCCGGGATCCTATGTTGTTTTAAGATGGCCAGGGATACTAAGGACATAGATAGGAAGAATTAAAAGTAGTGCTGGCAACCTGGGGCTATCCTATCGGTATAGGAGCTGTAGTGGTGTCTGGATGGGGTGAATGATTGCCTTTGTTTCCTTGATTTGTATCCTAAAGAAGAATTCCAGGTAAGGATATTATTACATTGTTCCAGCTTGGAGTAATGTAACTATGTCTATACCATACCTGTGGGATCCCTCTAGAAGCTGCAATACACTGTAGTAGACATCAATATTACACCCCTTAATACATTGCTACTACACCCTAGTACACTGCTACTACACCCCTCCTGCTACTACAGCCCTACTACACCGTGACTACACCCCTACTGCACACACACCACTACTACAGCCCTACTACACCCCTAGTACACCGCTACTACACCCCTACTGCATGCACACCGCTACTACACCCCTAGTACACCGCTACTACACTCCTACTACACCCCTACTGCACCCACACTGCTACTACAGCCCTACTACACCCCTAGTACACTCCTACTACACCCCTACTGCATGCACACTGCTACTACACCCCTAGTACACCGCTACTACACTCCTACTACAGCCCTACTACACCCCTACTGCATGCACACCGCTACTACACACCTAGTACACCGCTACTACACTCCTACTACATCGTGACTACACCCCTACTGCACCCACACTGCTACTACACAGTGACTACACCCTTACTGCACTCCTAGTACACTGCTTCTACACCGCTACTACGGCCCTACTATACCCCCTAATACACCGCTACTACACCATGACTACACCCCTACTGCAGCCCTAGTACACCTCCACTACACCACTACTATACCCATAGGTGTGCGCAGCCTATTGCATTAGGGTGTGCACCCCAAAGCTCAAACACATATGCGTGTGTGTGCATGTGTATATGTACTGATGGTGTCAGTAGATCAGTGGACGGTGTCATAAGGACAGAGATTGGTGTCAGTAGGGCAGTGGACAGTGTCAGTAGTTTTATTTTTATTATTTTTTAAGATTTTATTTTTGACATATTTTTATTTGATGAAATATCAGTGGTCTAAACAGGGGGGAGATATGCACCACACAAGGCGATTAGGGTGTGCCCAGGCACACCCTGTGTGCACGCCTATGACTATACCCCTAGTACACCGCATCTACACCCCTGCTACACAGCTACTACACCCCTAGTACATTGTGTCTACAGCCCTAGTACACCTCATCTACACCCCTAGTACACCTCCACTACTACACCCTTCATACACTGCGTCGATGCCCCTAGTACACCTCCACTGTACTCCTATCACTCTGCGACTACACCCCTACTACACAGCAGCTACACCCCTACTACTTCTCTATTACACCACAACTAGAACCATACTACACCTCTACTATGACCTTTCTACACCCATAGTACACCGCTACTATGTCCCTAGTACACAGCTACTACACTCACATCACACCACTACTACATCGCGACTACACCCCCAGAAAAGGCTTTGCATTCATTTTAATTGAGAAAATACATGGAGCCTGTGCCAAGCAGTCAACCTCCTGTGTTTACAATGTAGTAGGGAAGCCGCTCGGTAAAAAAAGGACCAGATATGTAATTTAAAGACAGATCAGTTCCTCTTATTAGCTGTTTTATTTAAATCTGACCTCCAGCCTTCCCTCCAGTCTTGCACGGTTGTACCAGCTCCTCTCCTGGACTGAAATGGCTTCCTCTGATTTCACCGCACACTGTGAGCTTCTCACAATGTGCATTAGAAGCTGCAGCAAGTCATGTAGAGCCCCATATATTAGATAAATGTAGCGCTAAATCAACTTGTATAAGTAATAAATGTGCACGTGCATATAATGTCCCAAATAATGCCGTGTGGCTGTCAACACAAAAGTCCACAATCAGGGTAAATGAACCATGGGGCGATACATGCAACTTCTCAACGATGTACTCAGAAGTCTTCAGGGTAAGTAAAAGGATGGAATACGCTTACCAGCTGTGTTGGATTCTATTGCCGTAAGCATAGAATCAGTAAGACTTTGTGCCACCAAGGGCAAAAACATGAGGTGATGGAGGCAAGGGTAGAGCCTCTATGGTGGAGGCAAGGGTAGAGCCTCTCTCGGCTATGGATGTCCCTTCTGGTCCACTAGAACTGGGTCAGAGATGGTGTCCACAGATCAATAGTTCCTTGATGCATCAGAACATGTGGAGAAAAAAGGGATACTTCCACATAGTGTAACTCCGTATTTTTATTAAAAAATCGCAGTACAGGGAGCAAAAATTAAAACGTGATCACGAATAAAAGCAGTGTATGAGGTAAATGAAACCACCCTACGCGTTTCGATCAAAACGATCTTCAACAGGGGTATATGAGACCCTCATAACACTGCCGATATTTATAAAATACAATAAACCATCAAACATATTCAAGGACCAATCGGCTGTCAAACATTGAACAATGATAAATCTGATTGGCCAGGGGTAGGGGTCATATAGCTAGCACTGATTCGCCCCCTCCTCTAAGCCTATCAGTAAACTTATGTCAAAGAAATTGGTAAGTTTCTGGCCAATATCACAGGGTGTCTCATGCTGATCGCCTGTGATTGGCACTTAGTATAGGGCGTGTATATGTTGGAAAGTCCTGAAATAAAACCGGGCTCCCACATCCAACGCCGCGACCCGGAAGTATCACAGGACGCACGTGGAGGTTGCCCAGCAACCCACCACGCTAGATGCGGAAAGCGCGCGAAATCACACCACGTGATCGCGCGGCCGTCATGTAAGACCCGGACCGCCCCACGTGTTGACAACATCCATCACGTGCGGGCAGTGCGTCCAGGTTGCTGGGCAACCCCGACGTGGCATCAGGGAGAGCCAGGAATGACGTGGAAGACATCCAGCATCAACTAGTGCTTTCCTCCCCAGCCTGACAGTCTCTGGCCCCCCCCTTTCATTCATTGGATTTAAGTTCTCTCAATCATGGAGGCTCAGCATCACATGTGGGTGTCACCTATGCAAATACAGCCTGCCTAGGAACGCCCACTCCTCTAGTGCTGAGGCGGGGGGGCTGTGATGTTTTCAGGAAGCTATGTACAGCACTTTGCCTGCCCCTCCCACCAGCCATGATCTGCCTGCATTGCATAGATAATCAAAGGGTCCCAGATGACATTACTGGGTCTAATATATGATATGTAATTAAAATGGAAAGGTTTTACAGTAAAACCTTGGTTTGAGAGTAACTTGGTTTGAGAGTGTCTTGCAAGACAAGCAAAATTTTTTAATAAATTGTGACTTGATATACAAGTGATGTCTTGATATACAAGTAGCGTCATGTCACAACTGAGTATAAAAGAGAAGAGAGGCGCTTCTAAGTGTAGCAATATGGTTACATTTAATGAAGGTACAACATTTAGCAACTCACATGGTTGATGAATAAAACAGGCACAACATCTAAGTATGCAGGTAAAGCTGTCCACATAGACCGTCCTCCGCACCGCCATCAATGTCATCCCTTCCACGATGTGCTTCGCGAGCGATTCAAGCCTCGCTTTCAGATCGCTGTACTGCAGGGTAGTCTTCCCAGTGATGGTTGCAGACTGACAGCTGTGAGAGCCGGCAGAGGACGGTCTATGTGGACAGCTTTACCCCGGATGCCTGCATACTTACATGTGCCTCTTTTAATCATCAGCCAAGTGCATTAAAAAGGAATCAACTCCAGAGATAAAACGATAATTCTCCCGCTTTACAAGACTCTGGTCCGGCCGCACCTGGAGTATGCTGTCCAGTTCTGGGCACCAGTCCTCAGGAAGGATGTACTGGAAATGGAGCGAGTACAAAGAAGGGAAACAAAGCTAATAAAGGGTCTTTACTGTAAGAGCGGCAAGGATGTGGAATTCCCTTCCACAGGCGGTGGTCTCAGCGGGGAGCATTGATAGCTTCAAGAAACTATTAGATAAGGACCTGAATGACCACAACATACAGGGATATACAATGCAATACTGACACATAATCACACACATAGGTTGGACTTGATGGACTTGTGTCTTTTTTCAACCTCACCTACTATGTAATTATGTAACAATGTGAGTTGCTAAATGTTGTACCTTCATTAAATGTAACCATATTGCTACACTCAGAGGCTCCTCTCTTCTCTTTTATACTCTGGAGCTCCTGCTGGATTTTGCTTCTAATCTCCTTGTGGAGGCTTCCATTTGTGGATGGACATTTTATGGTTACACAACCTGATCACATCGCTATAATCTTTTTATATGGACCATAAACTGAAGGATTTATGAATAAATGGTTGTGGAACGAATCATCAGAGTTTCCATTATTTCTTATGGGGAAATTCGCTTTGATATACAAGTGCTTTGGATTACAAGCATGTTTCCGTAATGAATTGTACTCGCGATCCCAACGTTTTACTGTATTTAAAAATGTAATTACCCATTTGATAAGCAAATTAATCGTTAGCTATAAAAAAATAAAAATCCTGAAATGCATCTTTAGAGGCGATGGATGAAATGTTGGTCTTCTCTATGTGGTGAGAGTTGTCAGCAGCTCTCGGTCTGGGCGTTCGGTGAAGTCGTCTGTTGCGGAATCCGCCATCCTTCTGGTGTTCAGTCGTTCTCAGGCTCTGCTATGCCTTTCTATAACTCTTCCTTTCACTCAGGACGTTTCAATCAATAACAGACACATACATCTGATATCTCTCTGATGCATAATTTATCCCGCCGCCATAAATCCACCGCCGCTGCCCCTCGCTCTTATAAAGTTAGCTGAGTTTACCAGAGCCGTGTAAACTGCACAAATGCATTTCCATCCGCGTCACGCCAATCGGAAATTTACCAAACAGTGTCCATGTCTGAATGCGGAAAAAAAACTGGTCAGGAAAAGAATCCCTGGCGATCCTGCCATCAATGTCACTTCCTTTTATAGGGTGACAACTCTCCATCCCTGTCTCCCAATTGTCCTTCCATGTTGTCACCCTGATGGTGACTATAGGGCAGTGATGGTGAACCTTGGCACCCCAGATGTTTTGGAACTACATTTCCCATGATGCTCCACTACACTGCAGAGTGCATGAGCATCATGGGAAATGTAGTTCCAAAACACCTGGGATGCCAAGGTTCGCCATCACTGCTATAGGGGGTTGGGCAGACACCCCCCCCCCCCCCCGGAGCACCCCTTTTACTTACCTGAGCCCGATCGTTCCGGCGTCGGGGACGAGCACAGCCGCTCCAGCCTGTGTCCCGGGTCCTGATTGGATATTTTGATAGCAGCGCAGCCATTAGCTCCCGCTGGTGTCAATCAAATCCAATGACGTGAGACGTGATCACCCATGCGATCCGATTCCTGCACCATTTGACAGTTCGCACTGCGATATGTGAACCGATTTGGGGGTGTCATTAACTTTCTATTGACACCCACAGCGGTTAGCATAGGGCAGTGTGAACTGTCTGCGAGTCATATGCGATGCGGGAACCCGTACTGGAATCGCACTGGTTCCCGCATCACGCTAGTGTGAACCGGCACTTAAACCCGGAGTGGGAAATGTTCACGGAAGGTGGGTCTCCCGCACCGTGTTCTAGTGTAAACTGGGTATAAAAAACACACACCTACTGGATCGCATGGTACTATTGTACCATGCGATCCAATGCAGGCAAACGCACTACGTTTGAAATGTCATTAAAGTGATTGTAAACGATCACCTTGTAAAACAACCCATTCAGTTTAAAATAGAAATGAAAGGCAAAGCGTTTTTGTATAGATATAAAAAAACATAAATACCCCCCCCCCCTTTTTTTTAATAAGCGATCACATTCCCTCTGTTCTCAGCTGCATAAGAGCTGCGGGGAGGAGAAACAGCAATGCACTGAGCTTCCCAGTGAATGGCTGTGCAAGGAAGGCGTGTCAGGACAAGTCTGATCATTACATAGATATATAGATATAAAAAAACATTATAAATACACTTTTTCCCCTTTTTTTTAATAAGTGATCACATTCCCTCTGTTCTCAGCCGCATAAGAGCTGGGGGAGGAGAAACAGCAGTGCACTGAGCTTCCCAGTGAATGGCTGTGCAGGGGAAGCGTGTCAGGAGGAGAGCATACTGAGCTCCCAGCATAGCTAGGGAACTGACCACAGTGTGTTCTCCTGCTTACTGTGGTCAGTTTTTAATAGGAAAGCAGAGAGACTGGCAGGAACACCAGGGATTTCACACAAAGGAAGCATTACAAAGAGAACAGGAGGCTTTCTCATACAAGTACTTGGTACAACAGCCACATATCAGGAATGTGAACTTTTCGGGTAACAAGCGATTTAAGATAACAATGGCAGACGCTGCAGATCGCAAGTGCAGTGCATTTCGTATGTGGTGCGGGAAACACGCATGGAGCGTGGGTTTCCTGCACCGCATTCTGGTGTGAAGTGGACCGTAAATTTTCAATGACGCCACAACCACACCTCCCAACTTTCTGAGATGGGAACGAGGGACACCTATTAGCAGAAGTATGTAGGAATAGGACACACCCCCTGCCACGCCCCCTTAAAGGAGAATTGCACAAATTATTCTTTTAATTGAAATTTACAAATGCAGCAATTTAAAAATTTTATGAATGGTTTAGCACTGTAAACCACACTTTTTGATAGATAAGTAGTGCATTTTATATACAACTATAGAGATCAGACCACACTGAGGGACAAATGAGGAGGAAAGAGGGAATGAGGGACAGACCCTCTAAATCAGAGACAGTCGGGAGCTATGGCCACAACACATCTTGGCAACACGCTTATGAATGCGCGCACCAAAACTTTGTTAACAAAAGTACCAATGCGTTTTGGATGCGTTTTGGTGAGGCACCGTTTAAAAGAAAAGGGTCATACCCTTTTGCATGTTGAAATGAATGGGCCGCTCTAGACTAGGGTTGCCACCTCATCCCTTTAAACCCGAACACATATGAATTACACGGGTTCTGTGGCTGATTAAGGTGGTAATTAAACTCACTTGGCGCCTTATCTGCATTTAATTAGCCTCAGAACCCGTGTAATTTGTATGTGTTCGGGTTTAAAGGGATGAGGTGGCAACTCTACTCTAGAGACGAGGCGCAAAAACACATGTGCACCGTTGCACCTGCATAGGTGTGAACAGAGCCTTGGGGGTGCTTTTAAAAAATGAATGGGACCGCAATGCTTGTCCTGTGCGGTAACGCACACATTGTCGCAATTGTTGTGTAATTGGGCCGTCCGATTTTGTTGCCCGCCTCCGGTCTCCCTTATCTCATTCAAACTTTCATTATGATGAAAAAGTTTTGGCGCCATGTGCTAAATTCTCCGCACCAAAGAACAGAAAAATGCGCAGTATCCGTAAATTCTGCGATGTAACCATTTACAGGATTAGGGATGAAGAAAGCGGCAAGGGCACCTGAGCTGACAGCCATGAATTTTTGCAGCTTTAAAGGGCTACTCCTCGGGCCTGGACGGGGGGGGGGGGGGGGGGGTTGCGTCCGCGGTGAAGTGGTGGTTTGGCTGCTGTGCGGCGGGGAAGGAAAGAAGGAGGGAGGGAGGGAGGGCGGCCCCTTCCAGGTCTGGCCACATACAATGGGTAATTGTGAGCTCTTGTTGTACAGATGCTGCTGCAGATGGGATTCCTGTACCTGCGTGCATTACAAATGAATGTCTGTGCCAGGCCGGCTTTAGACATCATAAATATGTAATTTGTTCAGCTGTTGTAATTAAATATGTATGTGTGAAACAGCCACTATTCGGGTCATTAATGATGCGCCGTGCCAAATTATAGCTCGCAGACGGTAACGCGTACCATGGCACAATGGGGCACGGGACTCCGTCAAGAGGAGGAATCAGAGGCCTTTGAAGTGGTGGCTTTTTATGACTGTAATTTGGTGGTGTTCACATGGCACGCAATACGGGGGTAATGCCAGGTTACCGAGATGCGGGTAAGAGATCCTCACCGCGCTTTTTTTTTTTTTCTTTCCCATGAGTTCATCTGCTTAATTAATCTTCATGGGAATAAGATGGAAACCCTCAGTGAGTGATATTTAGTTTGCTAAGGCTGGGTTCGCAGTTGAAAAATTGAGCGCATTCCCGCAACGCACAACGACACGCTCTACTTTTGTACTTGCATGGTGGTGCAATTAATGCTTAGCGGCCAAAACGCAAAGTAACAAAGAACCATTTGTGTAAGTGCTGTGCAAACGGTTGGCACTATAAATACTGTATAATAATAACCCGCTCATTCATGTCTTTTTAGACCTTTCTTTGTGCGCTGGTCCAAACCATTTGGTGGAGGGGGGATTATGGTGTGGGGGTTGTATTTCAGGGGTTTGGTTTGGCCCCTTAGTTCCAGTGAAGGGAACTATTAAAGTGATTGTAATGCCACGTGCACACGAGCGGACTTCTCGACGGACTGAACTCGGAAGGACTTCTCGACGGACTGAACTCGGAAGGACTTCTCGACGGACTGAACTCGGAAGGACTTCTCGACGGACTGAACTCGGAAGGACTTCTCGACGGACTGAACTCGGAAGGACTTCTCGACGGACTGAACTCCGAAGGACTTTCCGACGGAGTTCCAACTAAACGGACTTGCTTACACACGATCACACATGATCAAGTCCGATCGTTTCGAACGTGATGACGTATGACCAGACTAGAATAAGGAAGTTGATAGCCAGTAGCCAATAGCTGCCCTTGCATCGTTTTTGGTCCGTCGGACTAGCATACATTGGAAAGTCCGTCGGAAAGATTTGAAACTTGTTCTATTTCTAAGGTCCGTCAAATTTTTAGACAGCAAAGGTCCGATGAAGCCCACACACGATCGAATTGCCCGACGGATTCGTTCCGTCTGACCTTTTGATGCCGAAAAGTCCGGTCGTGTGTACGCGGCATAAGGGTTCTTTTTTTTTTTTTTTTTTTTTTTTTTATCTTAAAATAACAAACATATCATACTTACCTCCACTGTGCAGCTCGTTTTGCAGACAGTGGCCCCCGAACTCGCTCTTCTGGGGTCCCCCCGGTGGCTCTCGCGGCTCCTCCCCACATCTGATAACCCCCCTAGGAGAAGCACTTCCCCGAGGGGGTTACCTTGCGGGCGCGCTCCCGAGTCCAGCATTTGTGTCCATAGACACGAATGCGGGACTCGGCCCCGCCCCCCCCAGTGCCTGCGTCATTGGATTTTATTGACAGCAGTGGGAGCCAATGGCTGCGCTGCTATCAATCTATCCAATCAAGAGCTGAGGATCAGTCCCCGGCGCGTCAAGTTCCAGGGCTCAGGTAAGTAAAAGGGGGGGGCTGGGGGGGGGGGGGGGCGGTCACTGCCAGGTGTTTTTTCACCTTAATGCATAGGATGCATTAAGGAATTTCCGACAACAAAATCCGATCGGTTAAATTCCTATCGTGTGTACACAAATCCGACGCACAAAGTGCCACGCATGCTCAGAATAAATTAAGAGATGAAAGCTATTGGCCACTGCCCCGTTTATAGTCCCGACGTATGTGTTTTACGTCACCGCCTTCAGAACGATCGGATTTTCCGACAACTTTGTGCGACCGTGTGTATGCAAGACAAGTTTGAGCCAACATCCGTCGGAAAAAATCCATGGATTTTGTTGTCGGAATGTCCGATCAATGTCCGACCGTGTGTACGGGGCATAAGACTGGGATGCAATCACAGTTCTGGTGCGTGTAAAGGCAGGCGTCCCAATACTTTTGGCAATATAGTGTTTATATATATATATATATATATATATATATATATATATAAAATATATAGTGGTTTGCAGCATTTTGCAAAAATGCCATGCGTGCACAGATGCGATGATCGCTGCCCCCTGGGATAGGTGAGACGTAGCAATCCCAGCAGGCTGTGGGGCCTGGCCTAGGCTAGAAAGCAGGAAGCGCTACCTTGCAGCACAAAAAAGTACAAGGAAGGTAAAAATTATATTAAAATGTATACCCATTTTTGGAAGAGGGAAGCCACCTGATTGGTTAAAGTAATGCTATCCATACACACATAGATTTTTGAATGAGGATATTCGTACAAAAATTCTTTGTACATTCGATAAATGAACGAATATCATTAGAAAATTTCCCTTGGCTTTCACAATCAATTCTAAAACGAATGTAATTTCTGAATGAAAACATATGTTGTCCAAAAATTCATAGATCAAGAAAACGTTTCTATTCCGCTCTTTCGAATTTTCCCATCACTGCGGTCAAAAAAACGATTGTCTATTTGTCCCTGCTAACTAATAGAAAATCAAACAAATGTGATTAACTACTTCCCACCCGCCCACAATGTACTGCGGACAGGCAGCTGGTGTAGGCGAAGCAACGTACCCATACGTTTCTGCCTACTTTCGGGTTTAGGGCGCGCACATGCACCTCCCACCCCACCCCCCCGGCCAGCGCCATGAATCATTGGCCGGGATTGGCTGATAGGCTCCCACTGTGTACAATTACAGCGGAACTTAGCAAGTCCCAGCCAATGATTCACGGCCGGGACCTGCTGATTGGCTGCGTCCAATCACAGCCCAGAGCCCTGTGTTGACAATCAACACAGAGCTCTGTACAGAGGGAACGATCTCTCTGTTTCTCATCCCTGCAAAGCATGTCTGGTTCCGCTCTCCCCCATCCTCCTTTGGTTTGACGGAGGTTTCATGAAGAGCTTCATTAGAAACATCTTGCACAATCTTTGCAGATGGAAAGTTCTGGAGAATGGGGATGAATCCGCAGCATGCGGGCCCTGACACCGCCATCACAGTTCAGATGTCTCACACCAGAAGTTCCCGGCGCTGCCTCGTGTCTTGGCAGCCGACTAACCCGAGCCTGAGAATAATCTTTCCACGCAGATGAAGCGTCTCGGCGATGCCATTTCCAGAACGCAGAAACTTTGTGAAATGATCTCATGATGCTGCTCACATGTGTGACTTCCTCTCATTTATTTTCCTGATCTGTGTGATTTAACCCCCCCCCAGAGTTGAACTCCAGGCAGATATAAAAAGATGCAAATTCAGCTCTGTGTTCAATAATACATCATTCATGGTATTATTATTTTAAACTGCAAAGAGTGAAATGAGCTTCTTGCAACCCCTGTGCAGCAGAGCTCAGACAAGGGAAGAAGGAGCCAATCAGTAGTGCTGCAATGCAAGTAGCATGCTGATAGGAGGAACGAGCAGAGTGACAGAGAGATGAGTTCATCAATCTGCTTCTTCTCCTTTCACTGTCCAATCACAGGCTAGGGGAGGGACAAGACCTGTACATGTTGCTTAACTTCAGCACGCAAAAATCAGGTCTCTCCCCCCTTGCCAGAGAGGGCTGTGTGATGGTGCAGAGGTTCCACGAAGTAGACCTTCACCCTACATATAAACTTGCCTTCTCCCTGCTCCAGTTCTCATATTTGGATATATATTTTTTTTTAACTTTACTATGCCTAGGCAAGAGTGACATTCACATTCCCCTGCATGGATTTTGCACATGCCCAGTTGTGCCGGAAAGCTTTAGATCCTGGCAGAGCCCTGTGCATGCATGAAGATGACCCGTAAGGAAATTCCAACACTCAGCATGTATGGAACACTTCCTTACCCCCAACAATGCCCAGATGTGCCACAGGGCTCTACTGGGACCCGAAGCCCAGGACTGAATGGACAGAAAAACAAAACCTTTGGCAGGTAACACAGCACCCATATATGTAGCCTGGAGTGCAGCTTAATAAGAGAACCCTATTTTCAGTATGTCTCCCCTCATGGGGTCATGGCCCAGCAGCTAGTTTCTAATCACTGTTGGTCTGATATAACTTCATTGGCTAGTTGGTGTTTGGACCCCATAGACACACCAGGTTGTCTTTGGACCCCGTAGTCACACCAAGCTGTCTTTGGACCCCATAGACACACCTTGTTGTCTTTGGACCCCATAGACACACCATGTTGTCTTTGGCCCCATAAACACAACACTTTGTCTTTGGACCCCATAGACACACTACATTGTCTTTGAACCCCGTAGACAAACTACGCTATCTTTGAACCCGATAGACACACCATATTGCCTTTGGACCCTGTAGGCACACCAAATTGCCTTTGTACCCCATAGACACACTACATTATCTTTAAACCCCATAGACACACCACATTGCCTTTGGACCCCATAGACACACCACATTGTCTTTGAACCCCATAGACACACTACGTTGTTTTTGGACCCCGTAGACATACCCCTTTGAAACACCACATTGTCTTTGGACCCTGTAGACACACCAAGCTGTCTTTGAACCCCATAGACACACATTGTTGTCTTTGGACCCAGTAGAAACACCATTTTGTCTTTGGACCCCATAGATACACCACATTGTCTTTGGACCCCATAGACACACTATGTTGTCTTTGGCCCCATAGACACAACACTTTGTCTTTGGACCCCATAGACACTACATTGCCTTTGGACCCCATAGACACACCCCATTGCCTTTGGACCCCATAGACACACTATGTTATCTTTGAACCCCATAGACACACTACGTAGTCTTTGGACCCAGTCGACACACCCCGTAGAAACACCATGTTGTCTTTGAACCCTGTAGGCACACCACATTGTCTTTGTACCCCACAGACACACTACGTTGTCTTTGAACCCCGTAGACAAACCGCATTGTCTTTGCACCCCGTAGACACACCCCATAGACACACCACGTTGTCTTTGGACCCCGTTGCCACACCAGGTTGTCTTTCCTATTTGAGTGAATGACAGGTCCTCTTGAAGTCAGGTTAGTTCACAGGAAGATGAGGGTTAGTAGGGATGGAGGTCATCACATGCCATTGTTCTCTGTATCTGCTCAGCAGATAATCCGGCTGACGTTGGCTGCCGGCTAGGTAACAGAAGGAAACCTCATCCCGGTTAATTCTGTCTTGTTCAGAAAAAGAACAGAACATTCCCGGGTGATCCTCTTTCACACGGTTCTCTCAGGTCGCCGGCCAAGCCAGGCTTTATACGATTACTGCCGGGGCTTCCGAGAGCTAAACTGGACAGACACCTGTGACATCCCGCCGGGGACAGCGGGGAGCAGGACATTAACCCTTTCCTGCTTGCTCCTGCCGGGGCATTCTTCTCGCTTACTGTATCTCCACCAATGTAAGGAGGGCATTCTTCTCACTTACCACCACCAATGTAAGGAGGGCATTCTTCTCACTTACTGTATCTCCACCAATGTAAGGAGGGCATTCTTCTCACTTACCACCACCAGTGTAAGCAGGCATTCTTCTCACTTACCACCATCAATGTAAGAAGGGCATTCTTCTCACTTACCACCACCAATATATGGGGGGCATTCTTCTCACTTACCACCACCAATATAAGGGGGCCTTTCTTCTCACTTACCACCACCAATATAAGGGTGCCATTCTTCTCACTTACCACCACCAATGTAAGGAGGGCATTCTTCTCACTTACCACCACCAAGGTAAGGAGGACTTTCTTCTCACTTACCACCACCAAGGTAAGGAGGGCATTCTTCTCACTTACCACCACCAATGTAAGCGGGCATTCTTCTCACTTACCACCACCAATGTAAGAAGGGCATTCTTCTCACTTACCACCATCAATGTAAGAAGGGCATTCTTCTCACTTACCACCACCAATATATGGGGGGCATTCTTCTCACTTACCACCACCAATATAAGGGGGCCTTTCTTCTCACTTACCACCACCAATATAAGGGGGCCATTCTTCTCACTTACCACCACCAATGTAAGGAGGGCATTCTTCTCACTTACCACCACCAAGGTAAGGAGGACTTTCTTCTCACTTACCACCACCAAGGTAAGGAGGGCATTCTTCTCACTTACCACCACCAATGTAAGCGGGCATTCTTCTCACTTACCACCACCAATGTAAGAAGGGCATTCTTCTCACTTACCACCATCAATGTAAGAAGGGCATTCTTCTCACTTACCACCACCAATATATGGGGGGCATTCTTCTCACTTACCACCACCAATATAAGGGGGCCATTCTTCTCACTTACCACCACCAATGTAAGGAGGGCATTCTTCTCACTTACCACCACCAATGTAAGGAGGGCATTCTTCTCACTTACCACCACCAAGGTAAGGAGGGCTTTCTTACCACCACCAAGGTAAGGAGGGCTTTCTTCTCACTTACCACCACCAAGGTAAGGAGGGCTTTGTTCTCACTTACCACCACCAATGTAAGGGGGTGCATTTTTCTTACTTACCACCACCAATGTAAAGAGGGCATTCTTCTCACTTACCACCACCAATGTAAGGAGGGCATTCTTCTCACCATCACCAATGTAAGGAGGGCTTTCTTCTCACTTACCACCACCAATGTAAGGGGGGGGGGGTCGTTCTTCTCACTTACCACCACCAATGTAGGGGGGGGTGGGCATTCTTCTCACTTACCACCATCAATGTAAGGGGGGGCATTCTTTTCACTTACCACCACCAATGTAAGGTGGGGCATTCTTCTTACTTACCACCACCAGTATAAGGAGGGCATTCTTCTCACTTACCACCAATATAAGGAGGGCATTCTTCCCACTTACCACCCCTAATGTAGGGGGGGGCATTCTTCTCACTTACCACCACCAATGTAAGGGGTATTTGCCCAATCACCCCTGCATGACTAATCTTAGGTTCCTCTGAGGTAAAAAGGTCGAGAAATGCCACTTTATGGTATTCCGGTTCACCCCTCCCTCCAGCAGATACACAAAAGGTTATGTAGTGAAATGAGGGGATGGGCAGAGGAGCTGGGCCAGCATAGACAGTAATTAGACCCTTCCAGAAGAGGAGAGAGCTATGACTGCAAGGAGGGAGAGTGCTGTGCTAGGGAATTGACTCTTTCTGGAGTAGTCACATTTTCTAGCAAGTTCAGAGGCACATTGCAAGAGAATTAAAATACATTTATGGTAAGAAAAAATGCTGCAAGTAAGCGTTTAAAATTCTAGATTGTTCTGTGCTTTTTTTTCCTTGCAGGGTCTCTAACTAGGTGAAGAAGCTGAGCTCCCATGATACATTGAGGTGTTTTCCTGTTCTCACATGGCATGTGCTGTCACCTCAATAACACATTGCCGCAATGTTTGTTAGTTTCTTGTGTGGTTTCCTTTTCTTCTCTTTTTGTTGTTTTGTAGTCTTTTTTGGTGGCATCTGAGGACGGTCCCGGCCATGGGGTCCGCACAGGAGCCGGCTTCTTACACTTTTCCAGCAAAGCAGTTGCATATGCTCAAGGAGAGAGTGGAGAGGAGGCAGTGTGTTTCATGGGAAGTCTATATATCACATTGTATCCAACCAAAATGAATATAGTTGCTTTTATTTTCTTTTTTCCTGAGACTCGTATTGCTAGTGTCGGTGTAATTCCCCCTTTGTCTCCCTCTTAATATTCCGCTCGGCCTCCCGCCTGCTGCCTGGAATTTTATTGCCGGTTTTGATTTTCCAGATTGAACCTGAAATTCGCCGTCTGCACGCCGGTTTCGGGGAACGCATGTGAGATTTAAAAGGAGCTCAGCTGAAGGTTCAAAAGTTCCCACGGGTCCATTCATAGAAGAGGAGGCTGCCACTTTAAATTAGGAACATGTAGGCAGCCTCCCCCCCAGATGGTTGAGGCCGGACTGCTCCCCCCACCCTTGGCTTATTGTTCCCGGGATCGGTGACGTGCTCCTGACACCTCTGGAACTCAGCAGGCGTAGGAGCGCACTGTGCGTTGCTTGTGCCACGATGAGGACTGTGTGTATTGTGACACTTGTAAAGCTACAGCGGTGAGGAAACCTAAATGGGCCCCTGAGTGTTCTAAATGCTCCCCTTGTATTTTCTCAGCCGGTGTACCCCGTTGGGGTCCTTCTTAAAGGGGAACTCTGGGCCAAATAAAAAATTAGATATGATACAATCTGTCACCAGTAGACTAACTATATTGGACTGGTATTAGATCGAGGCACCATATCCTAAATTAATTATAGAGAAAGTATTGCACCGAGGGACTTCATAGGTGTCAGAACAATACATTCAACATGTATAGAAGAGTTGAAAATAGTTTCCTTTTATTGCTCATATATTAAAACCACATAAAAAATACTTCATAGATTACAGCGGCATTGCATAACCTTTTTTTGCGTCACGGCACCCTTTAAAAGTATGCAAACTATCCAGGTACTGCAGTCTAAACTGAGAGGTTCCCCCATAATATTACTAAAGATCAGGACACTACAGAGTCCTCCCTTCACATCAGAGGTCTCCTTTTCACAACAGAGCCCCCCCCCTCCGACATCACATCAGAGGTCCCCCTTCACTTTGGAGCCCTCTCTTCACAACAGAGGCCCTCCCATAACATCAGAGCCCCCCCCCCCCATCACAACAGAGGTCCCCATCATATCAGAGGTCCCTCTTCACTTCAGAGTCCTCCCTTTACAACAGAGCCCCCCCCCCCCCCCTTCACATCAGAGTCTTCCCTTCACTTTAGAGGTCCCCCTATCACATCAGAGATCCCCATATCACATCAGAGGTCCCACATCAAATTAGAGGTCCCACATCACATCAGAGGTCCCACATCAAATTAGAGGTCCCACATCACATCAGAGGTCCCACATAACATCAGAGGTCCCACATCACATCAGAGGTTCCCCTTCACTACAGAGTCCTCCCTGCACAACAGAGGCCCCATATTACATCAGAGGTTCCCCTTCTTTTTGGAGCCCCCATAACATCAGAGGTCCCCCCCATCACACCAGAGGTCCCCTCATCACATCAGAGGTCCCCCTTCACTTCAGAGTCCTCTCTTCACAACAGAGCCCCCCCCCCCATCAAACCAAAGGTCCTCCATCACATCAGAGGTTCCCCCTAAACATCAGAGGTCCCCCTTCACTACAGAGTCCTCCCTTCACAACAGAGGCCTCCATCACATCAGAGGTTCCCCTTCTTTTTGGAGCCCTCTCTTCACAACAGACCCCCCCCCCCCATAACATCAGAGGTCTCCCCCATCACATGAGAGGCCCCCCTTCACTTCAGAGTCCTCTCTTCACAACAGAGGCCCCCTCCTGCATATCAGAGGTTCCCCTTCTTTTTGGAGCCCTCTCTTCACAACAGATCCCCCCCATAACATCAGAGGTCTCCCCCATCACATCAGAGGTCCCCTCATCACATCAGAGGTCCCCCTTAACTTCAGAGTCCTCTCTTCACATCAGAGGCCCCCCATCACATCAGAGGTCTCCTATCACATCAGAGGTCCCCCTATCACACCAGAGGTCACCCTTCACATCAAAGTACTCTCTTCACACCAGAGGTCTCCCCATCACACCATAGGTCCCCCATCACATCAGAGTCCTTCCTTTCACAACAGAGGCCCCAATCACATCAGACGTTCTCCTTCATGTCTGAGCCCTTCCTATACCACAGAGGTCGCTCATCACGTCAGAGGTCCCCCTTTACATTAGAATCCTCACTTCACCTTTCAGGTCCCCCCTCACATCAGAGATCCTTCCTCACGTCAGCGTCCCCCTTTCATGTCAGAGGCCCCATTACATTGGAGTCCCTCCATAACATCAGATCCCCCCAATCACACAGTCTCCTCATCACAGTCCCTTTTTCACATCAGAGTCCTACCTTTCTTCTCCTTCACTGGTCAGGGGGTGGAGAAGTGGAGGAGGTCTGAAGAAGGCAGACCTCCATCTTCTCCTGAATTCTGAAGGTGACCCTGCTTGGCGGCTGCCCTGGATCATTGCCATAGTGTGGGCAAGCTGGCCACCATCACCATAGCAATAAATTACACCATGCATCCTGGCCCTAGAGCAGGGGTCTTAAACTGGCGGCCCTCCAACTGCTCACAGTGACCACCATGACTCCCACAGGCAGAGGCATGATGGGACTTGTTGTTTCGCAACAGCTGGAGGGCCAAAAGTTTGAGACCCTTGCCCTAGTGCGCCATTGCTTGTTATAATGCAGGCTGGGGACCCGCACCCACATGGATGTCAGATTGGGAGCAGTAGAGGTCCCAATTCACATCAATGGGACTGCCTGTACTGGCATGCATGAAACACCCGTACATCTGCCCTGCGCAGGCCTATGCTTTAGTACACCCCATGTGAACAAGGCCTAAAGGTTCCTTTGGGGTAAAATGTGTTGGGTAAGGCTGCTGTAGAAGTTTTTGGAGAATGGTGATGTGCTGCAGTAGACAGAGATTATAAGAGACTGCTAGAGAGAGGCTATTACTGGGCATTAGAGAAACACAGATTACTATCTGCAGAGGACACATAAATAGGACCGAAGGGCTGCCTATGGCCACCAGGCTGCAGATTAGGCACAAGGGTTCTAGAGGCTATCTGAGAGGTTCTATCAAGTGTTGGTGCCTGCACAAGGCCTTATAGAACTGAGATACATGTCCACCCTGCCCCACAGCTGGTAAGGCATGCTGGGACTTGTAATTCTCAGACAGATGGAGGTCTAATCCCCCTACCCTCAACTCCAGCCAACATAAAAACAAACACGCTAATTCCGTATTGCAGAGATTGATCAATAAAAATCCACCCTTTGCTCTTCTGGCTTTAGTGATATCCAGTCGCTTGCTGAACGTTGCGCCTTTTCCTTTGCGTTTTGTGTCGCTTTTTTTAACGCCGTCCTTTAACTTGCAATTTTTACAAATTTTTTTTTTTTTTAACCAGGAAATCTTCACCTTCTGTTTTCAGGCCTGCTGAATTCTCCCGGCACTCAATTGGTTATCTGGGCCGGCCTGGTCTTATGGCGTCACGCCAGCGACTTTGTGATAGAGCGGCTGCAAGGCCCGGTCAGCTGGCCCCGATTGTTCCGCTGGCATCCCTCTCTCCCTTTTCTGGCCGCAGCCGGAGAAAACACTTTCTCTTGAATGTTGATTTGCTGTTGTGTCTGGCAGGGACAGAAGGTTTGAAATTTCGCCAGGCTACGAGCGACTATTTTTACATACGAGTGCGGCGCTCGACTAGCCAGGCCTTGGATCAGGAACGAGCCGTCTGCGACTCTGCCAGAGGTTTTTTTTTTTTTTTTTAATGACTTTGTATGACATAGCGAGACAGGATCACATCTGGCCGGATTCACGTTAACCATGTATGGTTTGTACACTTTGCAACTCAGAGAGCGCTGTCCGTGCGAAGAGTGGGGGGGGGGTTGGGGGATTTCCTTTTTTTTTTTTTTTTATGCCGAGATCCGCAGCCTTCTCTCTCTCTCTCTCGATTTTTTTTGGCTCTTGGAAAGTTTACAGTTAATATACTCCCTGGAACACAGTCAAGTTTTTGACAGTGCCTGAGTGTACGTTGAGCTGTGAAATCGAGACGCAGAGCAAGTTGCAAGAAATCTGTTTCTACTCAAATCTGCAAAAGGTTTATAAAACTCCAAACGGAGGAGGGGAGCGCGGGGAAAAAAAAAAAAATTAAGGAAAAAGGGTCCCGGATCGTTTCTCTCCGAAGCGCTCCATATCCGCCATTTTAAGAATTCAGCAAAAGGAGCAGGCATTAGCTCCTTACATGGCGGCTGTTTTTACTGCAGCCTCGGCCAATCGTTTAAACGGTGCCAAGTCACGTGACGTGCCACGAGTGCAGTCACAGCCATATCCGTCTTCCAGAAAAAAAAAAAACAACATTACCTCTGCAGATTCATTCACCTTGTGTTTCCTTTTTTTTTTTTTAATGGCAGATTCGTCTCTCCAAAGCAGATTGGCATTAGTCCATTAAGTTATTTTAGTAGGTTAAAAAAAAAAAAAAAGTGTGAGCGGCGAGCTGTACGCATTCTTTATGTAAAATGGATTTCCCTAATTGGCCATGGGCCAGGAATAAGTAGCTGGGCAAAAGAGCATTCGTCTGCAGGGAAAGTAGTGGACTGACAACCCTCGACGGTTTTTGGCTCTCTACCAAACAAGCTAGGAGCATGCCAAAATTCAAACCGAAATAACGCATTATTCCGTAATGGGAAGATCATGACAATTACAGCAGGCGGCTAGGTGTTTATCTTGCAAGGGAGAGTATTACAAAAGGTGTCAGAATAAAAAATATCGCACGTTTGTAAAACATTTTTTTTTTTTTTACGTAAAACTAAAAACACTTGGAAACAAACTTTTTTGAAACTTCTTTTTTTTTAAATACCTGTATACAAGTGGTGCCAACTGGTTTTAAAAAAAAATATATATATATACAGTGTGTGTGTGTGTGTGTGTCTATATATTTATTTATTATTATTATTATAATACAGCATTTATATAGCAGTTTGCACAACGTTAGGGGCAAACAATACAGTTCAGTACAGGAGGAATCATGGGGCCCTGCTCATTAGAGCTTGCAATCTAAAAAAATATACATATAATTTATATATATATATATATATATATATATATATATATATATATATATACTTTAAATGAACTGTATACGGTGCCACTTGGTTTACTATATATATATACAGTTCTAGCACACATTAAAAAGAAAATGCCTGGCTGCTCTACACATATACATTATAGATGGGCTCAGAGTAAATGAGGCCCTTATGGGGCTTGGCATGAGGAACCAGATAAAAAGTACAATTTATTGCGTGTTCGATGTTTCCGCAGGACGCAGCCCACCATGATAAAGGTGGGTTGCCTCCCTCCAAACATAAATCGTGCTTTCTCGTGCCAAGCCCTAAGAGTGCCTCGTCTACTTTCTGTTTTATACAGTATATATATATATATATATATATATATATATATAAACATATGTATGTATGTTTATATATTTATATATATATATATATATATATATATATATATATATATAGAGATAGATAGATAGATAGATACATATATATATATATATCTATCTATATATATATATAGATAGATAGATAGATAGATATATATAGATATATATATGTTTATACATACATATATATATATATATATATATATATATAGAGAGAGAGAGAGAGAGAGATCTATATATATATATCTATATATATATATATAGATATATATATAGATATATCTTTATCTAATTAAAAGTAGAGCTAAAGGCAATTTATCTTACATTTTGGATAGGGTAGTGTAAGGGAGAGTTATAACCCCTGAGAGGGAAAAACAAAATATATATCTGTTTCCCATTGGGGAGATTTCCCTTTACTTCCTGTCCCATAGCCCAGACAGGGAGTGAGAAGAAATCTCTCCAAAGTGAGGGTCACCAGAACTAGTGTCCCCATTAGAAGATTTCCATCTGTTCTTGTTCTGGGGCCAGCCCAAACTTTGGAATTTTCTTTTCACTTTCGGTGATAACAGTAGATATGACAAATAGAAAAGGTAAATTTCCCTAATGAGGGGTACAGACAGCAACTAAAAACCTGACAGGGGTGCCCTACCTTTAGGGAGGAATATCTGTACACACTGTGTATTGATACCTTAAGTTTCTACTTTGATTGTCTACTGCTTCTAATTCTCCTTTTTTTTTATTGCCAAACGTTCAAAACATTTCAGTAAAAGAAAAACCCGACAGGGGTTCTAATCCCTCTCCACTCTATCCAAAAATTAAAAATAGAAATTTGGCTTTAGGTATCTTTTAATTTTGTACGTAGTAAGGCAGGCCATGGATAATGCGATTTTATTTCTTTTAACCACAGGTTGCCTTCCCCACCTGGCAGAATACAATGATCTCTATAGCTATAGCCGCTGGCAGTGATCAAGAGAAAAAACAAAAATAGACAGGCTGGTTGAACTGAGGTCTATTGATAGATCGACTTCAGTACAACCAGCCTGCTATTGAGGAATATATTTAAAAGAAAGTTTTCGTATCTGGAGTTCAGCTTAAAGTTGTGTAAATTGAGTCTACATTTTTTGTGTGTGCCTCTTTGTGTGCACCAAAAGCCTTTGAATAACCAGATATTACCTTGTAAAGTAGCAGTGACATTATTACTATGCTGTACATAGTCTGTGCAGACAACAGAGCTGGAGGGGCCCAGCAAGCTCCACCCCCTACAGGCTGCTTGCAGAAAACCACAGGAGGGGGGTGTAGACAAGACCAGTCACCCTGCATAAGTGGAGAGAGCAGTGGGAGGGACCCAGCAAGCTCCACCCACTACAGGCTGCCTGTAGAAAACTACAGAAGGGGGTGGAGACAAGACCAGACACCCTGCATAAGTGGAGAGAGCAGTGGGAGGGACCCAGCAAGCTCCACCCACTACAGGCTGCCTGTAGAAAACGACAGAAGGGGGCGGAGACAAGACCAGTCACCCTGCGCAAGGGCTGAGAGCAGAGCTGTGGGAGGGGCCTGACAGGCTCCACCCCCCTACAGGCTGCTTGCAGAAAACCACAGGAGGGGGGCAGAGACAAGACCAGACATCCTGCATAAGGGAAGAGAGCAGAGCAGTGGGAGGGACCCAGCAAGCTCAACCCACTACAGGCTGCCTACAGTAAACGACAGAAGGGGGCGGAGACAAGACCAGTCACCCTGCACAAGGAGAGAGAGCAGCAGTGAGCGGTCTTTATTACAGAAAGTCTCACACTGGATTACTGCACAGATCTGGAAGAAATATACAAAGCTCACCGAGGTTCAAGGAAGAACATGTACAGTTCTTGAATTTAGACAATATTTTCTTCCCAGAATTGCCATTTTCAAATCGAATTGAACTTTTTTACAAAAGAAGGATCTTTATTCTGGTTTTTGGCTTTGTGAATTGAGCTTATAGTCTTTATTTAATTTGTGGAAGCATGTGAGTGCTTAAGGAGGAGATCCAGGATACATCAGAAAAAATTAAAAGTCAGCAGTTACAAATACTGTAGCTGCTAAATTTTAATATTAGGACACTTACCTGTCATGGAATCCAGTCCTCACCCCAGCCAATTTTTTCAATCGACTCTTGGGTGCTGCCACCACCTTTTCGGGTAAGGGAGAACAGCCGGTTCCCTACTGCGCATGCACCGGCCCGGTGGCAGGGGAAGGAGGAGGGGGGCCGAACTTGGGGCAAAGTCCCCAGGAAGTAGGATACCTGTTAAAACAAGGTACCTGCTCCCCTCAGCCCCCCCCCACCCCCGAAAGGTGCCAAATGTGTCAGCGGAGGGGGGAAGGAAGCAATCAAGTGGAGCCTCCAATTTTGGGTAGAGCCCTGCTTTAAAGACAGAGAAAAAGACACTAGGGAGCAAGAAAAAAATATGCAGTACATCTCTGCAACACATGCACATTTCCTGTGTTTTGCCTCTTTAAAAAAAAGCAGCATCCACTTAAAAAATTCCAGTTGATCCTGCCAGAAATCCAGCGAGTTCATAACTTTTTGTAGTGAAATGACAAAGCCGCCTCAATTCCGGACAGTGTTGTCAGCCTTACCCAGTCCTCTTCTGCTGGACTACAGAATCCCACCGCCCCCCACCACCACCACCACCACCATCGTCATAACATAAGTTCTAAAGTCTAGCGGGGGGAATTCCTGACTGGGCTGACAACATTGTTTGGGATTTCAGTGAAGCAGATTCTGTGTCGTCAGCCTACTTGCAAGTTAGGAGCTCACTGGATTTCCGGCAGAGGAACAGGTATTTTTTTTTTTTGCCAAATGTACACATTAAAGTAGCGAATTCCACTTTAGAATTGCAAGATGTTGTTAAATTCCTAGAAAAGCCCCCGAAGAGATGTAAAAACATTAGCCAGAAGAGCGTGAATTCCCGTATGGTCCGTGTCATCCAGAAATGAAGGTGATAGATAACATAGTATCAGTCATTTCACACAGTGATCTAGACCAATTAAAAAGAAAAATGTGTTGTTTGAAAGGCGGGAAAAAAAAAAAGAAAGAAAGAACACCGTCGTATAAAAATTGATTTGTCAGTAAGTAAAACTCTCCGTTTCATTGCACGAGATTCATCAGTCATGGTTTGTTTTATGTATGGATTTTAGAAGGACGAGATTGTTCCTTTGTATGTTTTGTGCTAAAATTAATACTACTTAGACGGAGTACAAACGCGCGGTGACAGGCTGAAAAGGAGGATTACACAAGCCAAAGAATCTGTTATGCTACGCAATGACCTTTTTGCAAATTCTTTTGATAGATATTCCTCCATTTATTTCGTTACGCAGAATCAAATTTTCCACTTTGGACAATTGTCATGATCCACCATAACCTCGTACAGACAGGGGGGGATGAAAGATGCAAAGACTTTTAACTTGGAGCTCTTTGATCATAAATTTCAAACTCCTATACCAAAGCCTACATTTCCTCTGCCGCTACCCCTGCAGTCTGACGTATTGCGTTGCCCCACCCTCTGTTATGTCGCATGCCAAATCCCGTTATTTATTTATTTTTTTGCACCTGGAAATTCCTTAAAGCTTAAATCCAGCTTACACTAAAAAGTAAGCTAAAATAAAGAATGCAACTGTCGCTGCAATTCCCACCTTCTCACCGGCACTGTCGAGACTTACCATCTTCCCCATAAATTGGATGGGTATAGAGGCAAGCCCAGTACGAAAGGTTTGTCACAAGCAAGGGTATATTTAACAAGTTTATTGAAGATATCAGTTCACAGGTATCAGATAAAGTCAACTTGTTTGGGGTAAAATGCCCCCCCCCCCCCTCTCGTCAGGGTTCTAATAGTGCTCATGATTAGATCTGGAACAATAGGTGTAACTGGAACAGTTAACGGTTGAGTGGCATGCTTCAATGGGACAGCTTATAACAGGCCTAATTTTTATGCCGCGTACACCCGACCGGACTTTCCATCGGAATGAACTCTGACGGTCTTTTCGACGGAGTTCCGACGGAGTTCCGCTGAAACGGACTTGGCTACACACGATCATACTAAAGTCCGATCGTTTAAAACGCAATGACGTACGACGGGACTAGGAAAAGGAAGTTCAATAGCCAGTAGCCAATGGCTGCCCTAGCGTCGTTTTTGGTCCGTCGGAATAGAATACAGACGCGCGGTTTTCCCGATAGGAATTGATTCCTGTCGGAAAGATTTGAAACATGTTCTATTTCTAGGTCCGTCAGAATTTTAGAAAGAAAAAGTCCCATGAAGCCCACACACAATCAGAATGTCTGACGGAATGATTCCGTCAGACCTTTTCTGCCGGAAAGTCCAGTCGTGTGTACATGGCATTAGTCGCTATGCTGCTCCAATTACACCTATTGCTCCGAGTTTTATCACAGCCACCATTATAGCCTTGAGGAAGGAGAAGGCATTTCCCCCAAAACATGTTGGTTTTCCTTGATAGGGGTGTATTTGGTGCAAAGAGTGGCTAGTGTACACAAGAAGGGTTAGTAAGATCAGCTAAAGTCCGTAAAGTCCTATTGGAACATCAAGGAAGACTCTCTGATGGCCTCAGACACCCCTTAGGAGACTGAAGAATCCCTGAGTGAACAACCAAGGAGACCAAGAGGAAGCGATCTGCTACCAGCCTAAGTATCTAAACTGGACAGGTAGAAACTATTATTTTACATCTACTAGAAAAATGTTCCACACATCAACTACTCTTTCATATTTGGAACATTTTTCTAGTAGACGTAGTGAGTCACTTAACAGTAAGTACATATTTTAAGTTGGCCCTCTGTTTACTAAATTGGAAAAGGCTCCCAAATATTAAAATAATGAACAGTACTGGTTGACTATCTCTTGGTGCCAGGCTAGTGGTTTTATCACCGGGATAAGTATCCAAACTGTACGGACAGATAGTCTTATTTTATTGAAAGTAGTTGATGTTTGGAACATTCTTAAGTTATTTTAAACATACTTTTGGCCAAACACACATTTATACTCGGAAAAAAAAGTGCAAAAAAATAAAAATGTTGGCCAAACTTCATAGACCACTTATGCCGCGTACACACGGTCGGACTTTTCGTCTACAAAAGTCCAACGGACGCCGACGGACTAAAGCTGGCTGGTAATCCGATCGTGTGTGGGCTTCTCCGGACTTTCAGCAGACTTTTTCAGCCTCAAATCCGACGGACTTTAGATTTGAAACATGCTTCAAATCTTTACGTCGTAACTACGACGGACCCCGAAATCCGCTCGTCTGTGTGCTAGTCCGACGGACAAAAACCCATGCTAGGGCAGCTATTGGCTACTGGCTATGAACTTCCTTATTTTAGTCCGGTGTACGTCATCATGTACGAATCCGTCGGACTTTTGTGTGGTCGTGTGTAGGCAAGTCCGTTCGTTAGAAAGTCTGCTGCAAGTCCGCCGAAAGTCCGCAGGAAGTCTGTCGGACAGGCTGTCGGACTTTTGTAGACGAAAAGTCCGACCGTGTGTACGCGGCATTAGTCTTTTTCTGCTGTTACTGCTCTATGATCCTAGACTTTGGCCATCCTACATTTCCAGACAACTGGAAATCATAGAGAGGTCATCATAGAGACTTAAGGATGGTTTGATGTGTTGGTGGGACCTAAAACGGTCCCAAACAGGAAATTTTGCCTGTCAAGAGATAAAGGAATACACATTGCAGACATCTCCAGCAAGGTTCAGACATCTTCAGTGGCTCTCACTATTGTCTCCAAGGAGCTTCAGCCAACAAAGCTGGCACCTAAAAGACATAAGACCGGCTAACTGCTATGTCATGCCTGTGGGTACTATAAGAATCTTCTCCAAGTACACCAAATACAGAATTCCTCTACACACCCCTATCTATGATCCTGGTCACTCTCATCTCTTCGGAATACCTTTAGGTGTCTTTCTGGCAATTGTATATGAACAATATAGGCATATACCAACACAACGCAAACCTAAAAAAGAATGTAGGGGTGAACTTTATAGGCAATTATGCTTTTATATGGAGAGAAATATCATAAATCTGCATCATGCAGAACATAGCAAAACATTTTTTAAAGATTATTAAGCAATGATTTAACTTCGTATTACTTTTCAATTAATATAAAAGCAAAAATAATATATTGCTGGCTGGATCGGGTCCATTCTGTGAATTGCATACAACTGTATAATCTTATTAGGAGGAAAAAAAACTCTTTTTTTTTTTTTTTTCCCTCTCTCTCTTTGGCTTGTAAATTTACGTTAGCGGCAGGGGCTTGGCCTGGCCTTGAGAAGTCAACACAACTGCACCATTAAAACTACAAAACTCCAATTAAAAATCTGCCAGTGATCTTTCTTTATGTTCTGCCTTCATAAAGATATACTGTACCGGGTGTAATTGGGATTTTTTTTTTCCTGGGTTGTAAAATTCTTGAATATCCTGTGAGCCCTGTGTCGCTGGATCAAAACGATGGATTTTATTTCAGGAAATTATTTTTAAAAAATTGTCTACCTTTTTACTGCTTTTTGGTAGTGGTAGCGTAGATATAGAAATTATGTTGTTTGGCCAGGTATAGGAGCCGCTGCAATATGATAAGTGCTCTGCCTTTGCAAATGTTGTCAAATTGAATTTAGGTTGGATTTTCAGGTCTTGTCTTTGGGAGTCTAGTCATTAAATCTCATTGGAGTTCATACCTCCCAACTTTCTTTATGAATGAGGGAAACCTATTAGCAAAAGTATGTAGGCTTAGGACACACCTACCATGCCCCCCTTAAAGGAGAATAAAAAAATGATTGGTTAAACCCACAAGTGTTTTTTTATTTTTTTTTACCACTACTATTCCTTTATATTGGCATTTAGTATTTCCAGGCTAAGCAATTTAGGAATTGGATGAAAGGTTTAGCATTGTAAAACACTTTTTGATAGATAAATAGTGCATTTTGTATACAGCTATATAAATAAGACAGAAAATGAGGCAGGGCTGGACTGGGATAAAAATTTGGCCCTGGACTTCATCCAGACCGGCCCACTTTATTTGTGCAAACAAGCACAAAAACAGTATATAAACTATACGCAATTGTGCAAAAAAACATAAGTAGCATAACATAAGGAGTCCTCACTAACCTCTTTTACTATTTCACTTATTCTCCTCTGTATTTTTCTCATCTTTCTCACATCACTGTGTGAAGTTGAGGGCGAAACCAAGAAAGCCATTACTTTGACAGGCTGTCACTGAAACCAGCCCACTGAGCCATCGGCCCACTGGGAAACTCCCTGTAGTCCCGATGGCCAGTACAGGCCTGAAATGAGGAAGAAGTGAGGAGGAAAGAGAGACAGAGGGACTTTGTTCAAATGAGTGACAGTCCCTTGAAATCCGGGACAGTTGGGAGGTATGTATAGCTTAATAAAGATTAATGAAGACCATAACATGCAGATTAGGCCCCCCAACACATTTTAACTAGAATGTAAGGCAGGACAGTAACTTCCGTAGTTATAAAATACTGATAGAACGTTTAAACGCCATGAACTCTACGAAGCAACCATCCAACTAGCCACCTAGTAAATTGTGTGCATGCAAAACAACACAATCACAAATACACAACATTGCTAAGATAAAACAACAGTAAGTTGGTCCAGGTGGCCATGGAGCCTCTTTCTCATATTGTGTAATAAGTAAGGCTCTGTCAGCAATCATATATTACAACTGTCCCCTATAGGGGACCCTGCTCCCAACATTATACCCAGGAGAGTCTGGGTTGACAGAGAAGAGGAGAAGCGAGAGAGCTATAGAAGCACAATACCAAGATTTGGCATGAGATGAAGAGATGAAAGAAAAGAAGGAAAGAGAGAAGAGAAAAGGGTGAATCCATCCGGGAATCCGTCACTGCTGAATTATAACAAATATATTCATTGGTTGGCATGGGCTACATCCATTTGCTTCCCATCATTTCTACTGCCTTATTGAATAGGGAGTTTAAGGGATAGTTGCATATAGTCAGCCTTACGTTTCTGGTTAAGTGGCCTCTGAAGTTGCATGTAACTTCAAGTGCAAAAATAAACCTTCACTGGTAGTCACAAAAATACTTTATGTGGTCAAATGTTGACATTTGATCATTGCTCTCTTATAAGCTTGATCAACATACAGTTCCAAAACCATGACTGTTAATATTGAGTTGTGGCAATAACAACCTCCACTCTTCTGGGAAGGATTTTGAAGTGTGGTCTGTGCCCATTTAGCCAATTGTGACAGCAGATACTAATATTGGACAAGGAAACTTGACTAGCATTCCAAAGCAGGGTTGGAAGTCCGGGCTCCAACCCTTTCCGGGGCAAGCTCCCTTTCAGGGCTCTGTGTAGGCCATTTGAGTTCCTCCACGCCACACTCATTGAAGCATGGCTTTGCTTTCAGACATCCAGACGGATGGAGACCCTATTTTCCATCAGTCTGGAGTATTGGATGGGATCAGATGAAAATGGAAAGGGGTCTGTTTTCATCCGATGTCCCCATACATCTCTGCACAGTGAGCGGAGACGGACCTGTCATCCGCCTGCTTAGCGTGGATCAGCGGATTGATCCCCTGCTAAGCAAAGTGGGGTCCGTCGGGCAGACGACCCGTGTGAAATGACCCTTTGTTGTTAATCATGACACTATCATAGGTAGGAGATCAAATGACGGGATTTGTCTGACTTGCATCGGCTCAATGAAGCATAAGACCCGTCAAAGAGCATTACGTAACAGATCCGATCACAAAGGTAAGTAAGACCAATGAGGTCTAAGGCACCATCAAAACTTAACTTCTATTATATCATCTGTAGGGTAGTAATACACATAGCTTGTGTTATGAAATACCAAAACCTATAACCAACCAACATCTTAGTCATTTATTGGGGTCCAATGTTTTTTTTTTTTCCTATGTTGGTTGAACTGGATGTCTTTTTTTTTCAATCAGATTAACTATGTAACTATGTCAACAAGCTTTTGGCCATATTGTGTGTATGGTTTGACTGGTCCCCTTGTGGGACAGTGTTTTTTTGCTTTTTGTTTCACCCTCCAGTCACACAATACATTTGTATATACGAATGGTTAGTCATATCCTACTTTCCGGGCCTGAGTCATTCAGTGTTTGGCTAGCAGTCACATGACCAATGAGTGGCTGAAGCTAATTTGGAGGTTACATGAGTGGGAAAAGCAGAACATTCTGTGTGGTTTTTGATGATTGTAGATGGCCAACGGCATCCCCGGCAGAGACTAACGTTACACAAAACCACAAAGCATCGGGTCCTGTGACCACAGAAAGTAAATCAGTTTGGTCCTCTCTTCCAGCTGGCAGGACAGCACAAGGGTTTTTCTTTCGTGTGTTGTGTCTTAATAAATGGATTGGCAGGAAGGGTTCCCTAGTGGAATTATAGACACATATTAAAAAGTACGCTAACTCAAATTATGATATTGACATTTTGCATTCCTCTTTCCTTTCCTGTATCTATAATGCTGCCTTTTATTTGTCATGAGATAGTACTGGACGCTAGATACCTGGTTGTCCTTCCAGTCCCCTTCATATTGCAGGGCCTCCTGCTCTATTTAGACCATAACGGATGCATATCCTGTTTTTCACTCTATCCAAGACAAAAAAAAAAAAAAAAGTTTATAAAAAAAAAAAAAAAAAAGCCATAGATACATTTTAAGGAACCTTTAGAAGTCAGCCACATATGAATAGCTCTCCAATCCATTTCTGTGAATGATTTGACCTAATTTGCCAATTTGTCTGCTGCACCTTTTTTTCACAACAACAATTTTTTTCGGATATTTATAGTGAAAGGATCCATTCAGAGGCGTAACTAGAACCTTCAGGGCCTCAGAAACCATGAAGGACCAGGGCCCTTTCCATCAGTCCGGAAGCCTTTTCCCCCCATGACTGGTGCCCTTACCTCCGAGCCGGTGCCCATCCCTGCGGGCCTGGGGCCCTTCTCACTGATCCCGGTGCCCTTTACTCCCGTTGGGGCCCAATCAAGTCACAGCAAAAAAAAAGAGCTTCCTGCACTTAATTTCTGTGACTTTGGTGTGCTTTGAATGCCATAGACTGTTAAATCACAAAAGTCACAAACAAGTTGCGCGACTTTGGGGTCACTGCAGTGTGAACCGAGCCTTAATGTCCCACAGCAGGCCCCCTCCTGTTGTCTTTGTGTACCACCATGGTGGCAGAATGCCAGGGCTCTCCGTAAGTGCGTCCTTTGCAACCCTGGTAGCTCCACCACTGGATCAATTTGAAACCAATCCCCAATTGGTTGAAGTGTTCTCCAGACCTATTTGAACTGTGGCTGAAAACTTTTGATGCCTATGACTATGATGAGATGACGATGAAACTTCAGTGCTAGATGAGGTGAATTTTTAATCCATGTGTTAACAGGACTAAGATGGTACCACATTTCTAGCCTTTGTTCCAAGAATGTGTTAGGCTATTTACAATAGGGTTGAAAAACTCAGTTCTGGAGTAATTGGGGTTGATTTACCTCAATGGACTGTTCGTTATGCAAGTGAAGTTGCACTTTGCATGGAATTTTCCCCCAGAGCTTAGTGAGTGAAGTGAAGCTCTGCTGACTTTCATAAACCAATCATATGCAAGCAAAAATTCTGTTTTCATATCTTCCTTGAGCATGATTGGCTGTTCTTTGCCATTTGAAATTTTGCCACATTCATAAGCTCTGGGGAATATTCCCTTGGACTTCCCTTGAAGAGTGAACAGCATATTTTCCTTTAGTAAATCAATCCCATAATCCTTCTGTTAACAGCACTGGGATGATACCACATTTTTAGCCTTTCTGCTAAGAGTTTGTTATACTATTTGCAATGACAAACTCATAGTTCTGAGGCGATTGTGTATAGGCTAGGAGCAATCAAATATATACTGTATTATGCCAAGTACACACGATCGGAAATGCCGCCAGCAAAACTCCGATGAGAGCTTTTTGTCGGAAAATGCGACCGTGTGTATGCTCCATCGGACATTTGCTGGCAGAATTCCAGCCAGCAAAAGATTGAGAGCAGGTTCTCTATTTTTCGGTCGGGAAAAGTTCCTATCCGAAAATGCGTTAGTCTGTATGCAATTCGGATGCGCAAAAAATCACACATGCTCGGAAACAATTCGACGCATGCTCGGAAGCATTGAACTTCATTTTCTCGGCTCGTCGTAGTGTTGTACGTCACCGCATTCTTGACGGTCGAAAGTTCAGAGAACTTTTGTGTGACCGTGTGTATGCACGGCAAGCTTGAGCGGAATTCCGTCGGAAAAACCATCCAAGTTTTTTCTGACGGAAATTCCGATCGTGTGTACGCGGCATAAGACAAAATTGACGTTATGGCGGTCTTGTCTGTGCACCTTTTCGTTGATGAGCACGCCGTTAATGTTATTGGCTCATCTATATTGTAGAGCAGGGGTCTCGAAACTGTGGCCCTGAGGCCGGATGCGACCCTTGGCTTGCCTTTATCTGTCCCTTGGGGCATAATTCCTGACACTGACACCAACAAGGTGGCATAATTCCTGACACCAACAATGTGGCATAATTCTTGCCACTGACACCAACAATGTGGCATAATTCTTGCCACTGACACCAACAATGTGGCTTAATTCCTTCCACTGACAACAAAAATTGGGCACTATTCCTACCACTGACACCAAATATTTCTCCCCTAATACCAAAGATCGGGCATTGTTTACTTCCACTGGGGACAGTGCGGCCCCCCCTTAAGTCTGAAGGACGCCTGTTGTAGAGTATAGTTTTCTTCCACACTATAATATGAATTAGGGATCAATAATTTTGCATGGCAAAATCAGAAAACTTTGGATTGCTTATCCAAAACCGAGACTCATTTCCTGGCTACAGATATTATCTATTTTATTTAAACTTCAAAAAAGACCAAAGGAAAAAAAAAAAAAAACTAAAAACATTTAAAAAAATCTGCTCTGTTTGATGAGGTGGACCAAAAAGAATTTCATATACAGTATCATCCAAGGAACCCACAAGAATATGTTCAGGACAGCTCAGCTTCCCTTTATTAGAATTGGTTATAAATAGATAGGATAGTTCCTCGGTTTATAAAAATTAAGTATGATTCCTCAGAATTTCTCATAGTGTATGAGAGATCTGTCACAATGTGTACCCAATGAACTCGCATATACAGTAGAGCGCATGTATAGATATATCTGACATCTATGAAGGGTAATATTTGAAATATAAATACCAATCCTTGCTTTCCCTGTAATCACTCTAATTGAAACATCTGTGGTATAATATACCTCCCTCATTACATTCTGAGGAATCATACTTATTATGTATAAAATGAAGATACCAAGAGGAACTATCCTATTTTTAACCATTCTAATAATATGAAACTGAGCTGATGAACACTTGACATATACATATTTATATAGGAGGCTTGTACCAGCTGTAATGCAAAAGTGGGCGTAACTTTTCAATTAAAGTGGTTGTTACCCTAGAAAAATAAAATAAAGATCTTGTTTTCTTATAGTAGGGTTAACAGCACAGTGCTTATGCTGTCTAACCTGCCCCTCTGGAAACTGTCAAAAACCTGGCTGATCCTGCCAGTTTCTGCCCTCCCCCCTGCAAACTGACCACCGTAATTATGGCTGCTGAGCCCTAACATCGTGGTCAGTTTGTGTGCCTCCATCATCCGCAGCTCTCCTCTTTGCTCTCCCCCCCTCCGCTCCCTGCCTGTCAGCTCAGGAGTCTCTGTGTCTCTGTCTCCATCGCCACCCCCCCCCCCCCCCCCCCCCCACTGCTGTTAGTAAAAAACTACAATTTAAAGAAAATGCTGCCAACCCCTCTCTCTTAGGTTGCATTTACACTTTAGCAATTTGAATTGCGGGCAGATTTGCCACGAATCTGCCCACGATTTGAAAGCGCTGATGTGTGAATGGCAAATCGCAGGACTCGCATTTGAAATGCCATTCATTTGAATGACACTTCAAATTGCAGTGCGGGTCTGCCGCGATTGTCGCATGATAAATCGCGCTGCAATTGCGGCAACACGCATCTCCCAAAAGTAGGTCCTGTACTTATTTTTTGGGCAACATGCTTCCTGCAACGCTACGTAAACTGTTGGCGCTATATAAATACTGTATAATAATAATAATAATATATATATATATATATATATATATATATATATTTTTTTATATTTTTATTTTTTTTCCCGCATATATATATATATATATATATATATATATATATATATATATATATATATATATATATATATATATATATAAGCGCTACGTAAACTGTTGGCGCTACATAAATACTGTATAATAATAATAATAATATAATATTATATATATATGTATATATATATATATATATATATATATATATATATTTTTTTTTTTTTTTCTTTTTTTTTTTTTCGCTGCAGAAAAGTTTAATATTTTGGATAGAGTGAAGATAGAATATAATAATATAATACCTGTCAGTTTTTTATTGCTACCTCTGCTCTTGTTAGGGAGATTCGCCTCTTTGTCTTGTTTACCATTATAGTTAAAAGTGAAAGTAAAAAAAAATCCCACATTTTGGGTTGTCACCAGAATGGTAATGGTGGGAAAATCTTCCAATAGGGACACTTGTTCTGGTGATCTGAGGGGCCCCAAAAGATTACCTCACTTCCTGTTTTGGCTGTAGGACAGGAAGTGAAGGGAAATCTCCCGAATGGGACACAGATGGCAAAAAAACAGGCGTTATAACCCTCCCTTACTCCAACCAAAATTTAAAAAAAAGATTTGTTCTAGTAGTTAAAGATAGTTCTACTTTAAACTTGACTACGTGCCTCTTTCACCTGAAATTTTAAACTAAATATTTAAGATTCTTACCCACCAAAGTAAGCTTTCAAACTCTCATGACTGAATTTACTTAATGGTTCTTACCAAACAGTAAGGCTCGGTTCACACTGGGGCGACTTGTCAGGCGACCTAGTCGCCTGACAAGTCGCCTCCCGTTCTGTGCTATGGAACCGTTCTAATCGGAGCGACGCAAGTCGCTCCGACTTAGAAAAAGGTTCCTGTATTACTTTGGGGGCGACTTGGGGCGACTTGCATAGACTTCTATGCAGAAGTCGTCTCGCAAGTCGCCCCGGCAGTCGTTTGCAGGTCGCCTCGCTGAGGCGACCTGCAAGTCGTGCCGCCCATGTGTGAACCGAGCCTAACTATTATTGCACGCCCAAATCATGCTTTCCTGGAAGATGAGTAAGCGAAATAAAAAAAGACGTTGGCAAGTTTAATTTTAAGATTAGAAAATGCAGTTGGATGCATATGCTAAATTTTTTACAAAATATAATAATGCATTATGCACGAGTAATGCCGTACATTATCTATGCATAATTTTTATAGGTATATATATATATATATATATTAAAAAAAAAAGAGCAAGCTTAATTTTAGCATTTACCAGAAAGGGCATATATTGCAAATATGTGTCTATAAAAACATCATAGATTTTTCAGTTTGCTCAATATTAATCTGGAAAATTATAAGCTTAATACGTGCTTACACATGCTGTAATTCTTCCTCTTCTTTAAATTGATTTAATTTAATTGGAAATTCAAAAATATTATTTTTATTTTATTTTTTTACTTCACATATTTTAAGTATATTTAATGCTTTTTTTGACCAGTTTCCCCCACCGTTCATTTTGAATACCTAATCGTATGCAAATTTTAAAAACAGAATTTTCGCTTGCAAATGATTGGATGGTTGATATGAACAAAGCTTTACCTTTTACACTAAGCGGATTGGACGTTCACTTTGTTCAGTTTTCTAGGATAAAATATACAAGGGCTGTACTGAAAGTAATGCAAAAGTGGCATAACTTTTTTTATTAACTTACATAAGTCGTTCAAATTTCACATGTTGGTAGAATAACTCTTCCTCTATAGCAGGGGTCTCCAAACTTTTCAAACGAAGGGCCAGTTTATTGTCCTTCAGAATTTAGGAAGGGCCGGGTTGTGGCCGGTGGACGCAGAAAATGTCTCGGGCCTGGCATCAGTGAGAATAAATATGGCCTCAGGGTTGGTGGTCAGTAGGAGGAGGAGTAGTGCCCCTATCAGTAGGAGGAATAGTATCCCATCATTGGTATCAGTGGAAGATATAGTGCCCCCTTGTTGGTGTCAGTGGGAGGAATAGTGCCCCAAGGGCCGGATAAAGGCTAGCAAAGGGCCACATCTGGCCCTCGGGCCGCAGTTTGGAGACCCCTGATATATAGTAACTCTTCCTCTTTTTCACTACATGTAAATATTGGCCTCCAAGCAGAAGCAATGTGCTGTCATTGAGTTCTTGATGAAGGAGGGGTGCAAGCTGTTCGACATCCATAGAAGGCTACATAATGTTTACAGAGATGACACCATTGGCAAGAATCACCAATGACTAGGGATGAGCTTCGTGTTCGAGTCGAACCCATGTTCGACTCGAACATCGGCTGTTCGATCGTTTGCCGAATTGCGAACGTTATGGGCCGTTCGCGCTAAATTCGTGTGGCGCGTCACGGCCCATAATTCACTGCGGCATCGCAGTGCATTGCTGGCTGATGATTGGCCAAGCATGCACTATGACCCGCATGCTTGGCCAATCACAGCGCCGTCAGTAGAGAGTGCTGTAATTGGCCAAAGCCAGGGTGGCTTTGGCCAATTATGGCTCAGGGGATTTAGTACACACCCCACACTATATAAGGCCGCCTGCACGGCGGCCCTGTGTAGTGTGTGTTCCGGTGTGCTGAGAGATAGAGAGAGAGAGAGACACAGTGTCATTTGATTTGAGTTAGATAGATTAGGCAGAACAGTCAGTCAGTTAGCTGCACTTACAGTGTATTGTGTATATATATATGCATCCCAGGTGTTGCATATATATATATATACACTGTATTCAGTTTAGCTAGATCCGTTCCTGTTATCTTCTATCTAGACTATTTACATTTAATGCAGTGCGTCCTGCTCACAGTGTTCAGCTAGATCCGTTCCTGCTATTTACATTTAGTGCAGTGCGTCCTGCTCACAGTGTTCAGCTAGATCCGTTCCTGTTATCTTCTAGACTATTTACATTTAGTGCAGTGCGTCCTGCTCACAGTGTTCAGCTAGATCCGTTCCTGCAATTTACATTTAGTGCAGTGCGTCCTGCTCACAGTGTTCAGCTAGATCCGTTCCTGCTATTTACATTTAGTGCAGTGCGTCCTGCTCACAGTGTTCAGCTAGATCCGTTCCTGCTATTTACATTTAGTGCAGTGCGTCCTGCTCACAGTGTTCAGCTAGATCCGTTCCTGCTATTTACATTTAGTGCAGTGCGTCCTGCTCACAGTGTTCAGCTAGATCCGTTCCTGCTATTTACATTTAGTGCAGTGCGTCCTGCTCACAGTGTTCAGCTAGATCCGTTCCTGCTATTTACATTTAGTGCAGTGCGTCCTGCTCACAGTGTTCAGCTAGAGCCGTTCCTGCTATTTACATTTAGTGCAGTGCGTCCTGCTCACAGTGTTCAGCTAGATCCGTTCCTGTTATCTTCTAGACTATTTACATTTAGTGCAGTGCGTCCTGCTCACAGTGTTCAGCTAGATCCGTTCCTGCTATTTACATTTAGTGCAGTGCGTCCTGCTCACAGTGTTCAGCTAGATCCGTTCCTGTTATCTTCTAGACTATTTACATTTAGTGCAGTGCGTCCTGCTCACAGTGTTCAGCTAGATCCGTTCCTGTTATCTTCTAGACTATTTACATTTAGTGCAGTGCGTCCTGCTCACAGTGTTCAGCTAGATCCGTTCCTGCAATTTACATTTAGTGCAGTGCGTCCTGCTCACAGTGTTCAGCTAGATCCGTTCCTGCTATTTACATTTAGTGCAGTGCGTCCTGCTCACAGTGTTCAGCTAGATCCGTTCCTGCTATTTACATTTAGTGCAGTGCGTCCTGCTCACAGTGTTCAGCTAGATCCGTTCCTGTTATCTTCTAGACTATTTACATTTAGTGCAGTGCGTCCTGCTCACAGTGTTCAGCTAGATCCGTTCCTGTTATCTTCTAGACTATTTACATTTAGTGCAGTGCGTCCTGCTCACAGTGTTCAGCTAGATCCGTTCCTGTTATCTTCTAGACTATTTACATTTAGTGCAGTGCGTCCTGCTCACAGTGTTCAGCTAGATCCGTTCCTGTTATCTTCTAGACTATTTACATTTAGTGCAGTGCGTCCTGCTCACAGCGTTCAGCTAGATCCGTTCCTGTTAAATTCCTACTGACAGGCAGGCTTGTCTGGTTACAGTATATAAAGCTACCTGAAGAAAATTACAGGTGTTCTATTTGATCCTATTAGTACCACGGTCAGGCAGCTAGACTATTTACATTTAGTACAGTGCGTCCTGCTCACAGTGTTCAGCTAGATCCGTTCCTGTTATCTTCCTACTGACAGGCAGGCTTGTCTGGTTACAGTATATAAAGCTACCTGAAGAAAATTACAGGTGTTCTATTTGATCCTATTAGTACCACGGTCAGGCAGCTAAACTATTTACATTTAGTACAGTGCGTCCTGCTCACAGTGTACAGCTAGATCCGTTCCTGTTATCTTCTAGACTATTTACATTTAGTGCAGTGCGTCCTGCTCACAGTGTACAGCTAGATCCGTTCCTGTTATCTTCCTACTGACAGGCAGGCTTGTCTGGTTACAGTATATAAAGCTACCTGAAGAAAATTACAGGTGTTCTATTTGATCCTATTAGTACCACGGTCAGGCAGCTAGACTATTTACATTTAGTACAGTGCGTCCTGCTCACAGTGTTCAGCTAGATCCGTTCCTGTTATCTTCCTACTGACAGGCAGGCTTGTCTGGTTACAGTATATAAAGCTACTTGAAAAAAATTACAGGTGTTCTATCCCAGCTTAGTGCAGCTACAGGCCATTAGTATGTCTGGAAGGCCAAGAAGGAGAGGCAGACAGTCACAAGCCAATAAGAGAGGGCAAGCAGGCTCTGTGTCTAGTGCTGGTCGTGGAGACGGTGCATCCTCATCAGCACGTGGCCATGGGACACGCTTGGCCTTTTTTTCGGCAGCTGGCCGTGTTGAGCCGCAACATGCGGAAGACTTGGTCGAGTGGATGACCAAGCCGTCCTCATCCTCCTCATCCTCTCTCACCCATGCCCAGGGTGCTTTGTCTGGCAAAGCAGCGGCCTCTTCCCTCAGCTCAATGTCATCAGTGACTCCTTCCCTAGCTCCACCATGTCCTCATGAGGATTCCCTCGAACTGTTTGACCACAGTGTTGGGTACATGCTCCAGGAGGATGCCCAGCGTTTGGAAGGCTCTGATGACGATACTGAGCTCGATGAAGGCAGTAACATGAGCACGGACAGAGGGGGTGCCCAAGAAGGACAGCAATCTGGCAGTCATGCTCCCCCTGCTGCAGCATACTGCCAGGTTTGCTCCAGTGATGAGGAGGGAGGGGATGATGAGGTCACTGACTCAACGTGGGTGCCTGATAGGAGAGAGGAGGAGGAGGAGGAGGCGGCGGCACATCACCAACGAGGCAGGATGCCCTCCAGGGGCCAGCCTAAGGGCAGCACATTGACTGCATTCCAACTAGAGTGTCTGTGAGGGGTTGCAGTGTTGTGGCACCAGCACCAGTGCCTAAGGCCCAATTTTTCTGCCCCTGTCTAACAGGGGCGTGTAATTACAATTTTTGATGCAATACTTTGCAGCAGGGCTCGTTCCTGCGTTCCAACTAGAGTGTCTGTGAGGGGTTGCAGTGTTGTGGCACCAGCACCAGTGCCTAAGGCCCAATTTTTCTGCCCCTGTCTAACAGGGGCGTGTAATTACAATTTTTGATGCAATACTTTGCAGCAGGGCTCGTTCCTGCGTTCCAACTAGAGTGTCTGTGAGGGGTTGCAGTGTTGTGGCACCAGCACCAGTGCCTAAGGCCCAATTTTTCTGCCCCTGTCTAACAGGGGCGTGTAATTACAATTTTTGAAGCAATAATTTGCAGCAGGGCTCGTTCCTGCGTTCCAACTAGAGTGTCTGTGAGGGGTTGCAGTGTTGTGGCACCAGCACCAGTGCCTAAGGCCTAATTTTTCAGCTCCTGTTCAACAGGGGCATGTAATTACAATTCTTGATCTAATATTTCACAGCAGGGCCCTGTGAGGGCTTACAGTGTTGTGGCCACAGCAACACCTAAGGCCCAAATTTCTGCTGAGTATATAGGGCAGGACCCTACTTTCAAACATCTAACTTACAAATGACTCCTACTTGCAAACGGAAGGAGACAACAGGAAGTGAGATGAAATCTACCCCTAGGAAGGGAAATTCTCTCCTGTAAGAGTTAATATGGGAAAACAATTTCTCCTTTCCACTGATGCTTTCCAATCCTTGTTCCACAAAAAAACCCAAATTTTCAAAAAACATTTTTCATTGGGACAAAAAAGTGAGGTGAAATCTTCTGAAGAGGAGGAAAGACAGCAAAACAAATGTCACAGGGGTGATAACCCTTCCCTATGTTTTCCAAAAAGCTTAGAAAAGATTTTTTGGCTGGAGCTAAACACGTTAAAAATGTTCAAAATTACAAACAGATTCTACTTAACAACAAACCTACAGTCCCTGTCTTGTTTGCACCGCCTGTATACTGCTGTTCAGAGTATATAGGGCCTGGTGGCCCCACACCTTTCCTTATTTTAATTTGGGTGCGGGGTTCCCCTTAATATCCATACAAGACCCAAAGGGCCTGGTAATGGACTGGGGGGTACCCATGCCGTTTGTCTCACTGATTTTCATCCATATTGCCATGACCCGACATGACATTAAACCCGCAAGCAGTTTTAAATGAGATTTTTTCCTTTAAAAATGACATTTGGTGCAGGGACTGTTCTAAACATGGGAAACACGCGTCACTTTACAGGCATACTATAGACACCCCCCAGGTACGATATTTAAAGGAATATTTCACTTTTTTTTTTTTTACTTTAAGCATCATTAAAATCACTGCTCCCGAAAAAACGTCCGTTTTTAAAAGTTTTTTTTGCATTGATACATGTCCCCTGGGGTAGGACCCGGGTCCCCAAACCCTTTTTAGGACAATACCATGCAAATTAGCCTTTAAAATGAGCACTTTTGATTTCGAACGTTCGAGTCCCATAGACGTCAATGGGGTTCTAACGTTCGTGCGAACTTTCGGTCCGTTCGCGGGTTCTGGTGCGAACCGAACCGGGGGGTGTTCGGCTCATCCCTACCAATGACAAGACATTGCTCTTGTCAATGGTGTCACCTCCGTAAACATTCCATAGTCTTCTGTGGATGTCAAACAGCCTGCACCCCTCTGGCAAGAACTCGTCACATTGCTTTTGCTTGAAATACATTATTTACCTGCAACGAAGAAGAAGAAGAAGAGGTACTACAGAGAAAGAGTTATGCCCCATACACACGGTCGTACTTTGTTCGGACATTCCGACAACAAAATCCTAGGATTTTTTCCGACGGATGTTGGCTCAAACTTGTCTTGGATACACACAGTCACACAAAGTTGTCGGAAAATCCGATCGTTCTAAACGCAGTGACGTAAAACACGTACGTCGGGACTATAAACGGGGCAGTGGCCAATAGCTTTCATCTCTTTATTTATTCTGAGCATGCGTGGCACTTTGTCCATCGGATTTGTGTACACACGATCGGAATTTCCGACAACGGATTTTGTTGTCAGAAAATTTTATAGCCTGCTCTCAAACTTTGTGTGTCGGAAAAACCGATGGAAAATGTGTGATGGAGCCTACACACGGTCGGAATTTCCGACAACAAGATCCTATCACACATTTTCTGTCGGAAAATCCGATCGTGTGTACGGGGCATTACCCTACCAACATGTGAAATTTGAATGGCCTGGATAAGTTAACAAAAAAGTTATTCCCATTTCTTGCATTACTTGTGGAGAAACAGAAACATACATGACCATCAAGCGCTGTGGTCAGCCTTTGGTTTTTATAATGACAACAGTTGCGCACAGATTACAGGTTTGTGCCTCTGAAGGAGGGATAGCCAAATGCTGAATGTTCCACCTTTTCTATGAAACTCAATAGTGATCGAAACAGGATGTTCGTCCCCAAAATGGTTAGGAGTTTCTGCTCTGACCGCAGAGATGGGACTTCAACCTGCCTATGGACAACGATACTTAGTATGGTTTTGACCATCACCCCTTATTAAGGAAATCCTACAGACCATTAATCTAAACCAGTGGTGGTCAACATACTAGATATAGAAAGCCACAGCCACCATCCCTGACATCCTTAAGGCAGTACACATAATTTACAATATATGTTACGCTACAGAAGATTGTCAGAGACTGCTGGAGATAGCCTGAGACTAAGGACCTGTTACAAGTGTGGTTGGAGACTGGAAATATTCTGCAAGTGACCATTACAGACTGGAACATATTCCATGAAACTGCTACATAACTGTTTTCAAAGTCCTTTTACCAATTAATCCTCCCACTATTAGCTTCTGAAGCCTGAGGGCCATACAGTAAGTGCCAAACGGCCCTCACTTGGCCCTCATGCCACAGGTTGGCCACCAGAGATCTAAAAGCACCAGCAAAGGCCTCCAGCAACAAGCTAGTTTGTGTGTTTGCTATATGTTTGTTTACTCTCCTATATAAATTAGTGAAATGAACACCTAATGAAGCATAAAGTGATATTTTGGAAGACGGTAAGCTCACCTTTGGGGCCCCCCATAATTGTTTTGACGCCAAAGCCGACAGTGTAGTCTCCAGTTTAATTGCAGTGTTCGTGTTTCTTTGACCTTAGGGATGGGATCTAGCTAATTACAGTGTGTCTGCTAATTCTTGAAAATGAGAGAAGGTAGTGCAATCCAATCCCTATAACCTGCAAAGGAATGGCATCAGTGATATTTGGAGGATCCCTGTGGACTTACACTGTGGCAGTCTGGTGTTTCCAACTTTTCCTTCCCAAGTGACATCAGCTATAAATGCTAACTGCGTATAATTGTGTACATACACAGAGCAAAAATCAGGAGGGTAAAGGGGTATCCACCCTGAAATGTCTTTCTCCAGGCAGAATGACATAAATCACAGCTCTGTATTCATTTAGATATAAATACATTTTTAAAGCAATCAGTGCAAATACTTACATTTTATTTGGTGTCAGCCTATTGTAATCGCCTGTACAGAAGAGCTCAGACTAGGAGAGAAAGAAGCAGCACAAAAATCCAGTCAGCTGTGCTGCAGTGCTCATATGCTAACAAGGAACATGCTAAGAGATGGGCTCATCTAACTGCTGCTTCTCCTTTTACTGTCCAATCACAGGGAGAGACAAGACCTGTAAATGAAACTTAAAGGAGTTGTAAACCCTTGTGTTTTTTCACCTTAATACATTCTATGCATTAAGGTGAAAAACCTTCTGTGCTGCAGCCCCCCCAGAGCCCCCCTTTTACTTACCTGAGCCCGATTGTTCCTGCTGCTGTCAATCAAATCCAGTGACACGGCAGCCGGGGGGGGGGGGGGGCGGGCCGAGTCCCGCTGTCTGTGTCAATGAACGCAGCGTCAGGACTCGGGAGCGCTCATGGAATGCGGCTCTCCGTGGGGGCACAAAACCCTTGCACAGAACAGGTAAGTATAACATGTTTGTTATTTAAAAAAAAACCCTTACAATCACTTTAATGGCACCTAGAAAAATCAGGTCCCTTTCCCCTGTAGGATATGACTGTGAATTTATGGATTTTTTACAGTAAATGCCAAATGGCAACTTTACATTGCAGGACTGCGCCACAACTGCGAACCAACCATTTGGGGGCCTTGGTGATCTCAGTGGGTGAGTTTGAGAGGCAGTGCCTCCTCTCAAACTCTGCAACCTGAGTTAAAAATGTGTACGATCCTGTTAGACGGTATTGTCAGAATTGTAATGTTCAGCTTTCACTCTGGCTGCCTTTGTGAAAGAGCCCTCAGACCATGATTTCTCAACTAGGGTTCAGTTGAACCATAGGGTTACTCCAGAGGTGGCTAGGAGTTCCTTGAGCAATGTGCAATTTCTGCCTCTTTCTTCCCACTGACACCATTGATCTTTTTAGGGGGTAATTCTTCCCAATGACCCCATGTTTAAGGAGCATTCTTCCCACTGACCATCACACTAATGTACCATGAGTTGGAGATATAGTAATTTTTAGCAGGGATTCCTTGAGACCGGAAAGTTATTTCAAGGGTTCCTCCATGTTGAAAAGGCTGAGAAAGCCTGCCTTAGACTCAAAAAATAAAAGAAAGGCTTTTACTCAACCTTGCAGGAGGGTATGAACAAAGCCAGTATATTGAAAGAAATTCCTAAAGTGGTCAATTAAAATATAATGATATCATACCCTTTCACAGTTCCACAAGGTTTGGGAAGGGAAGCTTGGGCCCAGTCTGAATACGGCCTTCCCTCTCCATCGTAAATTTCCTCCCTTTCAGTGGTTTATTCATGCATCGGCCTTAATTCTTTGGATCCTTTGCCTTATATTATACCCCTTGTTGCATATCCAGGTTTGCATTGCTCCTTATTGCTTATATGAGTTATTTTCTATTATATTTTGTACTTTTTTATGTATACTTAGTTGTGGCTTCATGTGTCCCATCATGTCATGTCTTTCACATATTGAATTGCTGTAGTTTTATTTTGAGGCCTTATGGCCTCTTAGTTGATTATTTTTTTTGGAAATCTTTATTAAAATTTAATTACAAAAAAATATATAATCATATCACCCTCCTTTTTTTTTTTTTTTATTACATTTATCTTTGCAACAAATTCAGGAATTTTTTGAAGTGTTCTTCATTACCCAATTAACCTTACCGAACTTGTTATGTACAGTATTGGCAGGAAGTAGCACATCTTAATGGCCCTGCTACTTTTTATCTGCTAGGGTTGTTATTTCATCATAGTAATTGTTTTCACATGTTGATGAAAAAAAATTAATTAATAATGTGGATGATGTGTATACCATTGGTAAACTGTAGACTAAGTCAGACCCCCCCCCCCCCCCCCCAAAAAAAAAAACGCTGGGAAAGGATCGGGCCCTGAGCCTAAAATCATAAGAAAGGTGCATGCTCACTGCGGTTATGCACTTAACATGGGACCGTTTGATTTATGTAATGAAATATTTGGTGGTTCGGAGCAGTGTTATGCAGGAAACTTTAGGACCTTTTAGATGCTAACCATGTTATAGATATTTGTGTGTGTTTAAAAAAAAAATAAAAAAATACAAGTCTGAGTGATACATTTTCCCTGATTTTTCCATGTGTAAGTGCTATAATTCACTTCAGCAAGTTCATACATCTTTGCCAAGAGTTTTCTTGTTAAAACCATGAGTTTGGACAGCAACCAAACCGTCTGCAAGGTCTCTCGTACCCTTTAACCCTGTCGTAGCTAAGCTGTTCCGTCTAAGTGGGGTCACCCAAGGTAATTGTAAGTGATATTTGGTTGATTTGAGGTGTTAAAAGTAAACAATTTGTGTTAAAAATAATTATGAAATTAAAACTAGTATTTTGAGGCGCCAGGAACATCTCTTTTTGAGTATGTTTCAAAACTTTGATAAAATTATACTGTACACGTTTTATTGTATCCACAGCAACTGGACACTTTGCAGCACCTTGTGCCTAGTACACACAATGAGAAAATCGGAAGAAAAATACTGCTTTTGGAGTGTTCGTACAATAATCTGAACGTTAGTATAGGGCAGGGATATGCAATTAGCGGACCTCCAGCTGTTGCAGAACTACAAGTTCCATACACTTGAGGTCACTGGGAATAAAAAAAAACACTTTCAGATAGCTAAATAGATCAATGGTGTCAGTGGGAACTTATCTAGGAGGCAGAAGTTGCTCATTGCTCAAGGAACCCCTAGCAACCCCTGAAGGAACCCTACGATTTCATGGAACCCTGGTTGGGGTAACCCTGATTTAGATGATTGTGCTCTTCCAACCTTGTGGTAACCATTTAGTAATAAATCAAAATAAGTGCACTCATAATCTGTGTGCAAGTTTGATCATATTAAAAAATGAAATTAATAGAACATACAAAAATTAAAGTGCCATGGATAAGATATCCTAAATGTAGTGTGCACTAGTGTGCAAAAACATATGAAAATAAACAACTTCAATATATCCAGCGCTGAATAAGGGATCGCAATAATATATCAATAAACACAACAAAACTTATTAGTAGTAAAAAGAACGTGAAGATAGTGAATGCAGTCCATAAACTGAACGACAGAGAAAAAGTTCCATAAGTGGATGTCCAATTCATGAAAATAGGAGAAGACATCCACGATTCATCAGGTCATAACCCACATAGATGAATGGAAAAGAGAGGAGTGTGTAGATGAGACTCTCTGTAAATCCAAAAATATTAAAGGTGGACCCTTACCCTAAATGCTGGACCCCCCTATTGGCAAGGTCTTACGTGTGAGCAGTAACCATTTAGTGAAGACCCTTTTCTGTTCTAGCATGACTGTGCTCCTGTACAAAGCCAGCTCCATAAAGACATGGTTTGCTGACTTTGGTGTAGAGAAACTTGAGGTACAACATAAATTTACTGCCACATATTTGATTTGTAAAATAGTGGTCCCCAGACTGCAGCCTGGGGGCCAGTTGCGGCCCTTTGCTTCCCTTTAACTGGCCCTCGAGGCACTTTTCCTCTCACTAATACGAGACACTATTTCTCCCACTGACACCAACGATGGGGCATGATTCTTCCTACTGATACCAATAATGGGGCACTATTCTTCCTACTGATATCAACAGTGGGGTATTATTCCTCCCACTGACACCAACAATGGGGCTCTATTCTTCCTACTGATACCAACAATGGGGCATCATTCCTCCCACTCCCAATGAAGGGGCACTATTCCTCCAACTCAAACCAAAGTCTGCCCCCCCCCCCCTAAAGTCCGAAGGACAATAAATTGGCCCTTTGTTTAGAAAGTTTTAGGCCCCTGCTGTAAAAGAAAACAAAAAATCGGCCTTATTGTGTTAAATGTCTGTTAGTCATATCCAATTTGATGCATTACACAGGCACAGAAAATTACCAAAACTGTAAGTGCTGTTTAGAGAATTACAATCAACCTTCAAAGAATTGTCCAATTTTTGTTGATCTCCGTTCTTGTGCATATTGGGAAGGGATCATATGTGTTCACTGGAACTTTCAGCGTACCGCCAAAAGGGTTAAGAACTTGGATGTAGGAAGGGAAAAGGTTATATTAGCAGATGGAACCTGGTTCCAATTACCGACCGTGCTTATACTGAGAATTTACAATACCTTACATAACTTTTTCCTTCATTTAAATGTTCCAGAGCCAAGGAGAATGTTTACGGTTGGTAAGGGAACAGCATGCATTTAAGAATTTCTTTATTGTAACTTGGAGATGTAAATTGCTCCAAAGGATGGAAGTTTAAATATGTTCCCGTACGAGGATGGGAGTAATGTACCACGTTGCTCTTTGTGGAGGAAGTGCCTGCTTGCATTCTATTTCTGGGCTTTGGAGGAGATCAGAACAAAAAAAAATATATCCTGAAGTTAACTTAGGACAGGAACTTAATGTAAAGCCTCCAGAATAACCGCTTGCTGTCTCTGCCGGGCACTGTGACCTATCAAAGTTTGATGGTGACTAGAGGACTCCCTGCTAACGACCTCTGGAACGTGCCTGGAGGTCCAAAAGTGTCTTTATTGATTGAAACATGGTTGGAAAAATGCCAATGTTGTTTTAAATAAATTGTCTAGAGCTCTGCTGGCTGTTTAAAAAGAACCTCTTCTTTTTTTTTTCTGAATTTGTCCATTTTGGCTCAATAAATATTTTTTAGCTATAATATTATATGTATGTTTTGCTGCCCAAAGAACCCCATACCTGGTAGTTCTTTGCATGAGGAGCTTCAACCCAAAAAACAAGGGTTAAAAAAAAAAAAAAAAAGTTTCCACCACAAACCGTGACCTCTAATGATAACCTATGTTTTTTTCCATGCTTTTACCCATACTAATCCAATCCATAATCCTTAGTCCGACCCCTAAATTAACACTTTAACCTTCCAGCTAACACTTAACCCTTAATATAACTTGGAAGCTTAACCCTTAACTTAATCTAGCCATAATCCTTAACCCATTTCCCAGATTAACGGTAAACCTTCCTATTAACTGCATTCACACCTGAACGTTTTGTAGCTTCAAAGCTTGAAGATGCTCAACAAGCAAAATCCCATTCATTTTAATGGCCCCTGTTCACATTTGAGCATGAACAGGGGCCATTGAGATGAAGGGGATTTGGTTTATTGAGCATCTTTAAGCTTTAAGCTATAAAGCACTCAGGTGTGAATGCAGCCTGAACTCCTATCCTACTCCTAAAACATAACCCTTAATAATCCCTAACCTAACCCCAAAAAAGTGACTCTTAACCTGATCCTAAAGCAGGGGTCTCAAACTGGTGCGCCTCCAGCTGTTGTGAAACTACAAGGCCCATCATGCCTCTGCCTGTGGGAGACATGCTTGTAACTGTCAGCCTTGCAATGCCTCACGGGACTTGTAGTTCTACAACAGCTGGAGGGCCGCCAGTTTGAGACCCCTGTCCTAAAGCCTAAACACTCACTCCTTTAAAACGCAACTCAAACCTTAAAGTGATTGTAAAGGTTTGTTTTTTTTAATAACAAACATGTTATACTTACCTCCTCTGTGCAAGGGTTTTGCACAGAGAGGCCTCAATCCTCCTTTTCTGGGGTCCCCCAGCCGATGCTCCTGGCCCCTCCTCTTTATTGGGTGCCCCCACAGAGAGCCGCTTACCATGGGGGCACCCGTGCGGGCGCGCCCCTGAGTCCTGCTGCTGCGTCTATTGACACAGACAGCAGGACACGGCCCCGCCCCCCTGTCTCCCGTGTCATTGGATTTGATTGACAGCAGTGGGAGCCGCTATCCTGCTGCTATCAACTTATCCAATGAGGAACCGAGACAGTGGCTGGAGCTGCTGGACTCGTGCTCGTCGCTGGAACAATCGGGTTCAGGTTAGAAAAGGGGGGGGGGCTCACAGGGGGCAGCTGCAGCACAGAAGGTTTTTCACCTTAATGCATAGAATGCATTAAAAGAGAAGTAAAGGATTTCTTTTTTATTTTGCAGATTCATACTTACCTCGGTGGATGATTCCAGTAGACCAGACACGGCATTATATTGAAGCCTACATTGTTCCTCATGTTTGACCAAATGTTAAGGTTTACATTGGCTTTAATGCTTTGTAGTAGGACAGCTTATGGGTTTATAATGTCCTTTACGCTACTTTTTTCACCTCCTCTCTTTTGCTCCCTTTGTGGGCATCAGCTACTAAGGGATCCAATTGTTTATGCAAAAAGGGTCAGGCAGAGAACAACCGCTTTTGCACTTCTGCCCTCCACAGATATTGTAAGTGTGGCAAGCTTAGATATTTCATAGCAACGTAGTTTTAAGTTTCAGTCCGTTGAGTCCTTCTTTGCTTGGTTGGCAAACTGAAGCATTGTAACCAGCGGAACAGTAAACATGTGCATTCATTTAATTATAATGTTATCCTGTTAGTGTAATCACACTCCTATCAACAGAGGCTTTTATGTGTTCACGGTAATGGGGTGTGTTTATCTTGGTTTGGCAACTAAGACGAACTCTTCACAGTTGGCTTTGCCTAAATAGATTGTGGTCTGCAGAATCCCACAATAATTCCCGTCTAACACACATATAAACTACAGTTAAAGAACAATAATTATGTTGCATGAATGATTAATGCCCCTCATTGTTAGCCAGTTGAGTGCTAAAGAGTTTGATACTGTCCATTTCTAGGTCTAGGGTGTCAGGGGAATCGAATGAATGTTGACTTGGGCGTCAAGGAGATCTGTGAAGTGTCTGTAGCGTTTCACGTTGTTTGCAAGGATGTAATAAACCTAAATGCAAACAATGGAATGAATTTTGCAATTGTTAACATTAAGTCTTTTTCACAGTGTTTTTGTCAGTGCCAGTTTACAGTTGCCTGCATTGCACAAGTTTAGATTTCACGTTTAGTTCACAGTATGAAGAAATGATAGTAACCCATTGTATTTTGGTTTTCCATAACCCATACTCTCGAGCAGCCATTTTCCAGTAGAAGTTTGAGGAGTTTTCTTTCACTGGTTTTGATTCACTGGTCAACGCTACGTTTGTGTGGGCTAATACGTTTCTCAACCAGGGTTCCTCCAATGGTTGCTAGGGGTTCCTTTAGCAATGACCGATTTTTGCCTCTCAGATAAGTTACCAGTGACACCAATGATCTTTTTAGCTATCTGTAGGGGGGAAATTCTTCCCCAAGACCACAGATGTAAGGAGCACTCTTCCATTGACCATCCCACAAATTTATCATGAGTTGTAGATATAGCCATTTTTAACAGGGGTTCCCTGAGACCGAAAGGTTATTTCAAGGGTTCCTCCGTGTTGAAAAGGTTGAGAAAATCTGCTCTAGAGGTTGATAGGCTGCATTTTGAGAGCTGACATTGGCCGTTAGTGACTGGAAAAGATGTTATTTTTAGTGAGGACTCTGGTTTCTAATGAATGGATTGGCTGCATTTTCAGCGATATCACTGGTCATTAATGAATGGATAGGCTACATTCTCAGTGATATCACTGGTCATTAATGAATGGATAGGCTACATTCTCAGTGATATCACTGGTCATTAATGAATGGATAGGCTACATTCTCAGTTATATCACTGGTCATTAATGAATGGATAGGCTACATTCTCAGTTATATTACTGGTCATTAATGAATGGATAGGCTACATTCTCAGTGATATCACTGGTCATTAATGAATGGATAGGCTACATTCTCAGTTATATTACTGGTCATTAATGAATGGATAGGCTACATTCTCAGTGATATGTATCACTGGTCATTAATGAATGGATAGGCTACATTCTCAGTGATATCACTGGTCATTAATGAATGGATAGGCTACATTCTCAGTGATATCACTGGTCATTAATGAATGGATAGGCTGCATTCTCAGTGATATCACTGGTCATTAATGAATGGATAGGCTGCATTCTCAGTGATATCACTGGTCATTAATGAATGGATTGGCTGCATTTTCAGTGATATCACTGGTCATTAATGAATGGATAGGCTGCATTCTCAGTGATGTCTCCAGTCTATGATGATTCAATTGGCTGCATTCTCAGTGATGTAACTGGTCTCTAATGAATAGATTGGCTGCATTCTTGGTGATGTCCTATTGAAGGGATAGGTTGCCTTCCTAAAGCGGTAGTAAACCGCAGTTGAAGACAAAAAAAAAAAAATCCTCTGCAAGGAAATGTCATAATGTGCTAGTATGCATACTAACACATTATCAGTGACTTACCTTAAATGAAGCCCTCCAGCACCATGCTGTCATTGCTGAGAGGGCTTTCATCTTCCCCGGTCTTCCTTCTGGGTTCACAGCTTCTGGCTACATGAGTGGTCAAGAGCGCGATGACGTCACTCCCACGCATGTGCACGGGAGCCTCCGTTTACAGCACTGTATGCCGGACCTACAGAGGGCATGTGCTTGTGATGTCACCTGCTACATGTACTTTAAACATCTCCTAAACAGTGCAAGTTTAAGAGATATTCAAGGTACCTGCCTTATTATAGGCCTACCTGTAGGTATAAGTATTAAAATTGAGTTTACTACACTTTAAAGTTGTCTCTGGTTCCTGGTGGATTTAATAAATGAATATTGTGTATACTATAATGAATTAATTTGCTAGTTGGTCGGATGATACTTAAAGTAAAACTATAGGAAAACTTTTTTTTTTTTTTAATATTTGATAGAGCACGGGAAGGTTATAACCCCTGTCAGTTTTTCTTCTCCATCTATGTCCCATTGCGCAGTTTTCCTTTCACTTCCTGTCCCATAGCCAAACTTCCTGTTTGGCTATGGGACAGGAAGGGAATTTCTTGGGGACTCCCTTTAACAGGGGGCACAGACCGCAATAAAAGCTGACAGGGGTTTCTAATCCATTGCTACTCTATCCAAAACTTAAAAAAAAAAAAAAGAAGTTTTGCATTTAGTTATACTTTAAACTAAACCAGCCTTCACAATTAGTAAATTCAGAATCGACAGGATTAATACTGAATAAATTCCAGCCATGTTGGTTATCCTGTCCTCTAGTATGAAAATGATAAAGCCATAAAACAAAAAAGAAGGGGGTTAGGGGAAACTTCAGATGAGGGAACCCCAAATAGCGGCTACTAAGGCAGCAAAGGGCGATATTAGGGTCTGATTAAGATATACAAAAGTTTATTTTATTTCAAAATAAAAACATGGCTCAAAATGCTGAAAAATAAAGTTACAAAGCCATAAAACACCCTATTTAATAAGACACGAATCCAACCCCAACGTTACAAAATTGTATTTGTTAGAAGCAAAATCCTTGACATTTTGGTGGCATTGCAAATGTCTGATGTTTTCTATTTGTTCTCTTCTGTACTAAAAAGGTTTTTTTTAAAATAAAGATTACATTAAAAAAAAAAAAAAAGTAAAATTAACTTTTCATCAAATAGCAAAGTTTGGGTAATTTTGAAAGGATAGAAGCTGTCGTAAATTTTTTTTCCCCACATTTTAATCAGGGTCATTTTGCTAGCCCGGCGTAGGTTCAGGGAAAAAAATATTAAAGCGAATCATTAATATATTGAATTGTTAGAAAGAGTTAATTTTTTTTAATTACTCGAAACTTAATATGGGAATTGTGGCCAAGGCAGACTTAGGGCTTGACGTGCTTAATTATTCTTTTATCGATAAATAAGAGTGACATACAGTTAATTTTGGCACAGTAATTGAGCGGGGCATTCTGGGAAACCGAAAATCACTGGAAGATGCAGAAATGTTTTAGAGCGTAATCAGGAGAAGAAAGAAGCCCTTTCAGGGTCTGTACGATGCTGTTGTCAGAGCTAAAGGAAAATAATGGCTTAGTAATAATGGCGCATTGTGAATATTTAAGCCTGAAAAGATTGTCAATGAATGGTTGGTCGTTGTAGATTCTCCATATGAAATAGTTGACCTTTGAGCTATGAAGATACAAATAACCGATGCATCAAATATTTAAATAAACTGTTCTGCAATGTAGACCTCTAATGTTGAGGTCCTACTGAATAATATTCAGGCACGGTATAGAGAAAGATTTACTTTTGTCTCAGCTGGTTGATAATCTCTTGATAGTTTCGAGGACAAATTGATAAAACACAATACATCCCATGCTGGGTTAATCTCTCACCAGGTACTGGCGGATTCAGTTTCTCTGCAAAAAGTTACGGGTTGCCTCCAAACGGAGCCGTTATATGTAGAATTAGCTATTGTTGAAGTAAAATAACATGTCTTCTTTAGGAAAAATCTGGGACATAGACAAAAATTGTTTTTCGATGCAAAGATTTAGTTTACTTTTTTTGATGATTTTGAAAAGTATTTGCAAACGCACACAATATTTTTTTTTTGCGTGCGTGTGGATGCTGCAGGCTCCTCTGGCCACGTTTGGGTTACAGTGGCATCTTTGCCTGCTGCGGCAGCCTGTTTCTTCATTAATTCATTTTGGATCTGCAACTTTTCTTACTTTTAACATCTGTTGCGAGTCACTGTGGCCTGATGTACATCTCATCTGCCGTAGAATTTTTTTTTTTTTTCTCGAGGTGATATTTCCAGTATAGTGCTAAAAAGAACCACACAGTATGGAGGTCTCCAGTTGTCCAAAAGCTAGACGTCCCAGAGAGATAGTTGGGTTTGACATACTGAAGCAGAAGAAGAGCCTTTGAATCTCCAGGTTTCTTCTTCTAGTTGGTTTTCTAAACTTTGCTCTGAGAACATATTCAAATTAAAAAAAAAAAAACATTTGAAAAGTTAATTCAAAAATTGTATGTTTAATAAGTCTGCTACACGCCAATTCTATCTATGACCGATCGCTGAATGGTTGCAAACTTTCTGATCATCTAATTATACTTTGTTACAGGCATGGTATGACCTCCCGCAGATTCGGAACCCTATACAGACTTTCCATTTTTAGAGAACAATGGAAAACTGGTCAAGGTGTCCTTAGTTGACATACAATTCTAAGGTTTTGTTTGAGACTAAGTTTGGGTTCTCATATGTGAGAACAGCAGGGGGGCGGTCCGGTGCGTCGCTGTTCACTGATTCAAGTGCGAATCAGGTCTGAATTTTTGCTTGAATTTGCACCTGAATTGGAAACCAAAGATGCACAGGACCCTTTCCAAATGCGTATTTAAGGGTATAGAAGCCCAGCTTTATTGAACAAAATGGAAAGTTCACATAAACATTAGTTCCCCATGCAGTGGTTATTCCACATCAACAAGAATAGTCAACTGAAAATGCAGAGCCACCTGCCTCCCTTGTCAGCTGCACCGCTGCTCTTCTCACATGTCCCTCTGACTGTATTGTCCAGCTCTTCTGGTTCTCTCAGCTCACTCAGGCTCTAGTTGCAGCACCCTACTGCAAGGCCCACTCCTGGCCTTTGGATAGGTGTTCTCCTGTTCTCCTGACACCCCAATAGGAGGCCACCTGACTTCTGGGATGAGACCTCCTGTCCCCTGGCTACTGACTGGGGCACCTCTAACCCCGTTGAAGACCTCCTGTCTCTTGGCTTCTATCTGGGGCTCATCTGACCCCCTGGGTGAGACCTCTTATCTGCAATATTGCAGCCTTGAGCTATCCTCCGGCTTAAGTATATAATGACCCTGCACACCTGTGTACTCACACAGGCCGCAGCCACCCAGTAAAATCCCGAAACAGGATTAAGGGTTCCGTCCCACCCAAGACGGTTTGGAACATCAGCTCTAGGCCCCAATCTGGAGGAAACCAAAAACACAGCTTTCTCCGCTCAGAAACGATAATCTGAAGCTTCGCATTAGGCCTTAATGCAAATCTTGTGTCATTTTCTCCATAGTGGCATGGCCTCGCACTGTCACTCTATCTATCTACTGTATCTATCTATTTACTGTATCTATCTATCTATCTATCTATCTATCTATCTATCTATCTATCTATCTATCTATCTACATGGTCACTAGAAGGAGCATTTGCACACGTATATAAAAAATACCGTATATACTCGAGTATAAGTCGACCCGAATATAAGCCGAGGCACCTAATTTTACCACAAGCCTAGGGTGAGAAATGTGCAGCTACTGTAAGTGGAAAAGAGGGTCAACAATGCCCATTTGCAGCCTCACTGTACCCATTTGCAGCCATAGGTCCCCTGAACTTTAAGGGTTCCTAGATGCCCCCTAGCTGCAGCCAAAATTTGGGGTCTCTGAACCCAAAGGGTCCCGAAATGATGTTGCTGCAGATGGACACAGTTGACCGACTTTGGGGCCCCATATCTTGGAGCCACTTGGTGCTAGGAACCCCGAGATTCGGGGCCCCAGAGTCGGTTCGGAAAATGTCATTCTCTGCTGCAGAAAAGTGCTTGACATTTTCCGAACCAAATTTGAGGCCCCGTATCCAAGGGCCACTTAATGCTAGGAACCCCAGCTTTGGATACTTTGTAGTACTAGTTGCACTGGGTTTGCAAACCAAATTTGGGGTTTCTAGCACCAAGTGGCCCCAAGATACGGGGCCCCAAATTTGGTTCGTAAAATGTCATTCTCTGCTGCAGAAAAGTGCTTGACTCGAGTATAAGCCGAGGGGGGGCATTTTCAGCACAAAAAAATGTGCTGAAAAACTCAGCTTATACTGGAGTATATATATACGGTAATAATTAAAATATGAAAAATAAGTCAAATGGAAAAAGGCTTGCCAAGAAGCTTCTTTCAGGAGGGTGTTACAACAATATCTCCAAATTTTTATTTACAGAAAATATACAATTATATTGAGCCACAGTAAACATTGTTTCCTTTTTGTATGTAGATAAAGTGCTGTATAGAAGGGGGTGGTTTTGAAGAAAGAGGGCCAAGTGTCCTTGGATCCTAAAAAGGAATAGTTGGAGCTAAGATACACATGTTCTTTTAAATATTTCCAGGGTATTTCCAGAGTTATTATGAAGACATTGGGGGAAAAAAAGACACTCAAAATAGGACATGAGAAAAATGACTGATCTTTCGGTAAAATGGAATCATGAAGCGATATTAAACGGTTGCAAACATAGAGTATCGCCTGTCTTGTGACCCTTTTCCCAGTGATGGATGGTTATGGGGTAAAGGCTGTCATGTTGTCTTCAAATTTTATTATAACCTCCCTAGAGGTACAGATACATTTGTTTGCTGGTGATTCCTCCTTTTGTAGATAGACGTTTCATGTCCTATTTTCCGTCGCAGGTATAAAATAAAATAAAACTCTGAAGACTGTAAAGATGTTCCGTCTTTAGCAGAATAAATTGTGATAAATAAAGGAAAGGAGGGGGCGTCTTTTCCTAAAATATTATTTTCTTGAAAGAGACAAGCCATTTTACCAGATGGGAATTTTAAGCTGATTTTTGCTCCTGGATGTTTGGGTTTTGTTTTTTTCTTCTTTTTTTAATATTTGTTCTGTCATTTTTGTTTAGATTTGAAGACATATTAGATATTGCTACCATTGTGGGCCTCTTTCATTGGCCATGCTCAGCTTGTGGTTTAATCAGAGACAGTGATTCAGATCGTCTGGGCTCGCACTTTTGTTGCCCGGTTACGTTATCCAGGCACCGGAGGGGTTAAAAGCCTAAGCAGGTTTAATGGGAAGCACAATGTGCTGAGAGCCATATGCAGTGGGCATTGCGCCAGCTGGTTGCCAATATGCCCAGGCCACCTGGCTGAACACGCAGCCAAATATGCCATTCTCGGTAACTCGTCTTAACCTTCCGAATGTGTTTTTTGTTGCGCGTTGCTGTGGGGCTCTGAAGACCAGATAATGGCTCTCTATTCCTCCCATGCCAGGTTTCTGTGTGCCTCCAGACAGACGGCAAAGCGAGGACAGACCAGACCTCTGCCTGCACACACTCTCACTGAGCCTCTCTTTTGTCTTACGATAGATCTGTAGAATCAAAGTCATGGGTAAAATCCGGGTATACAGCAGGAGGCAGTTTCTCTTTATTATTCTAGCAGTCAGCTGGTCTGGGACGATGTTGGTCTGACTGTCTTTGGTTGGGTGGTGGGTGGAGGGGGGGGGGGCACAGACTGTAGTTTGATTTTACATTAAAATACTTTTACAAGAGAAGCACGCTGGAGCGTTACCATGCTCTCATGAGCCTGTCATTGGCTGGGCCAAGGATAAAATAATCCACAGACACTTAGCAGGCAAGGTTTATGATGATTTATGGACCATAAATAGCTGCTCTTCCCAATTTTATAGATTTGGAAACATTTTAGAGAGTTTGTCAGTTCCAGGACATTCTCGTCTTATTGGTTGCAGTCTGTCTTCGGCTGGTTATGGTTTGTTGGGTTGCCATTTAGATACATGGGTGTTCAATACCCCAAGGCTTGGAGCAGGGGTCTCCAAACTTTCAAAACAAAGGGCCAGTTTAGTGCCCTTCAAACTTTAGGGGGGGGGGGGGCGGACTGTAGCCAGTGGGAGTAGAATATGCCCTGGCATTGTTGGGAGAAAACATTGCCATAGGCTTGGTGATCAGTGGGAGTTGAAAAATAATTACATCATTGGTGTCAGTAGAAGGAATAGTGCCCCATCATTGATGTCAGCGGGAGGAATAGTGCCCCATCATTGATGTCAGTGGGAGGAATAGTGCCCCATCATTGATGTCAGTGGGAGGAATATCGCCCCATCATTGGTGTCAGTAGGAGAAATAGTGCCCCATCATTGGTGTCAATGGGAGGAAGATTGCCCCATCATTGATGTCAGTGGGAGGAATAGTGCAATGTCATTGGTGTCAGTGTAAAGAATAATGCCCCGTCATTGGTGTCAGTAGGAGGAATAGTGCCCCATCATTGGTGTCAGTAGGGGGAATAGTGCCCCATCAGTGGTGTCAGTAGGAGGAGTGGTACCCCATCATTGATGTCACTGGGAGAAATATTGCCCCATCATTGGTGTTAGTAGGAGGAATAGTGCCCCATCATTGGTGTCAATGGGAGGAATATTGCCCCATCATTGATGTCAGTGGGAGGAATATTGCCCCATCATCAATGTCAGTAGGCGGAATAGTGCAACGTCATTGGTGTCAGTGGAAAGAATAGTGCCCCATCATTGATGTCAGTGGGAGGAATAGTGCCCCATCATTGATGTCAGTGGGAGGAATAGTGCCCCATCATTGGTGTCAGTAGGAGGAATAGTGTCCCATCATTGGTATCAGTGGGAGGAATAGTGCCCCATCATAGGTGTCAGTAGAAGGAATAGTGCCCCATCATTTGTGTCAGTGGGAGTAGTAGTGCCCCTATCATTGGTGTCAGTAGGACGAATAGTGCCCCATCATTGGTGTGAGAAGGAATAGTGCCCCATCATTGGTGTCAGTAGTAGAAGGAGTGCTTTGTATCAGTGGAATAGTGACCCAAGGGCCAGATAAAGATAAGCAAAGGGACACATCACATCCAATGGGGACACTAGTTCTGGTAACCTGGGGGGCTCCAAATATTTCCCTAATTTGCAGGCATTTCCGCTCACTTCCTGTTTGGCTATGGGACAGGAAGTAAAGGGAAATTTTCCCAATGGGGCAAAGATGGCAAAAAAAAACCTTTAACCCTCCCTAGTTCTACTTTCAGTAAAGTTCATTAACAGAACAGGACACACTGAATAAGGCAGAAATCTACCCTAGGTAGGTACTGCCTGTTCACTGCTACTGATTTTTCCTATACATGACACCTACTCTTTAATTCATGGTGGATGAAGGTAGCAGGTGACTCTAAAGTCACACGCAGAGACCCTCATTACTACAAACTGGTATAGTGCTGTGGAAACAACCACAATTTTTTTTTATTTTTTGGAGGCCAGCTTTAAAGCCCAAATTCCACCAAAACTCCCTACCTGCAGACTGAATACCCTTCCCTGCATGCATTTATTTTATTATTTATTCTGCTGAGATCCGAGGTCCTTTCTTCTGAGTTCATGGGTCTTCTCCCTGAATATTACAGAGACTGGTGCTAAGTAATGATGTGGTGGAGTTTTTGGCAGAACTGTTGTGTATGTCCAGGGTGGCTTGAAGACACAGCCCCAGGGGGAAGGTTAGTGGCACCCTGGACCCATAAGAAGTGGGTTGAACGATGCTGGCCATCATTCAAGCTAGAAGACGGCCGGTGTTCTGTCGATTACTGCAGATTATCGGATAATTTCTCCAGGAATCTGCACATGTGCAGTAGTGACGTCACGCCAGCTGATCTGCCGACCAGCTGGCATGACGTCAACGCTGCTCATGCGCAGGTTGTCCGAGGCATTATCCGACAATCAGCAAAGCGCGGAGACAGAATCTGATTGTCGGATTCTGCCTCGCTCACTCCGCGCATTCGCAAGACTTCACTGATGACATCACAGGTGGAAGACGCTGGATTTTGGGTGGAAGTCTGTGGATTTTGGGTGTGTTGCCAAAATCCACCGACTTCTGCCCAAAATCCATCGGTGAAGTCTTGCGCATGCCCAGAGAGAGCACGCTTTGCACATCATCGGATAATGCCTCTGACGATCTGCGCATGCACTACTGAGGCATTATCCCACGATCTGCGGGAATCGACAGAACATCGGCAGTGGATTGTAGAACAGTTATGTACACACGACCGGACTTTTCGACAGCAAAGGTCCGACGGAACGAATCCGTCGGACAATCCGTTCGTGTGTGGGCTTCATTGGACCTTTGCTGTCGAAAAAATCAAACGGACTTAAGATTTGGAACATGTTTCAAATCTTTCTGATGGACTCGAGTCCGGTTGAAAAATCCGCTCGTCTGTATGCTAGTCCGACGGACAAAAACCGACGTTAGGGCAGCTATTGGCTACTGGCTATCAATTTCCTTATTTTAGTCCGGTGTTTGTCATCACGTTCGAAACGATCAGACTTTGGTGTGATCGTGTGTAGGCAAGTCCGATCCGTTGGAACTCCGTCGGAACTCTGTCGAAAAGTCCTTCGGAGTTCAGGCGGCCGAGAAGTCCGCTCGTGTGTGCACGGCATAAGTCTGCAGCAGCATTAAGTTGGTTGTAAACCTCAGACTTGAAATATGAACAAAGCATATCCCTCTATATTGTGTACTTGTCTCAATCCAGGGCAGTAAGTGCTATTTCTGTCTGCTGCCTTATTCCTCTGCTATCAGCATGAGTCACTTCTGACACCAAGAGAAAAATGGTGACGGGTAGGGACCTCCAGCAGTCTCAGCTCTGTTCCTGTGTGCTGCATAGCTCCCAACTGTTCCTGATTTCAAGGGACTGTCCCTGATTTGGAGCAATGTCCCTCTGTCCCTCTTTCCTCCTCATTTGTCCCTCATTTTGGTCTGATCTATATAGTTGTATATAAAATGCACTTTTTATCTTTCAAAAAGTGTTTCCCGGTGCTAAACCTTTCATCCAAATTCTAAATTGCTGCATTTGTCAATTTTATAAGCCAATATAAAGGAATAGTAGTGGTAACAAAAGTCCTTGTGGATTTAATGAACCTTTTTTTTTTCCGGTTAATTCCCCTTTAAGGGGGTGTGTCAGGGGGTGTGTCCTATGCCTACATACATTTGCAAGTAGGTGTCCCTCATTCCCATCTCAAAATGTTGGGAGGTATGGTGCTGTGTGAAGGGGGGGGGGGTTGTCCCTTCCCTCCAATCAGGTCTCAGAACTAACTGAGCTCTACAGAGTGTAACTTCAGCTCTCCACCCCCTTTTTTTCTCAACTCTCAGACAAGCTTTATAAATTCTGCACTTTGAAGGGATGTAGAGAAGAAAGGGCTGCAGATAAACACGTACAACTTATTAGGAGGATTTGTTTCCTCTCTGTGTATCACCTGATGCCAGTCACTTCACTGGGTATATGTAACGGTTTACAACCACTATAGGTATTGCAATGAGAGCTTCTTTTATATTTCTGCATGGGTTGCCTACCTATATCAACATTCATCTGGAATTTGGCTTCAAAGGAGGTTTACTTGAAGGTTTTTATAAACTGTCATTCTTCAGGTGCAATGAAAGCGGATCTTGTCCCCGAACTGAGAAATTCAGATGTCCTCGAATGCTATCATGTGCCGTATTTTCTTGCACTTTGCCTATCTCACTGTCAAGAAGCTGCTTGTGGGCCCGAGACAGGTCATGTTGGAAGTCAAAGACTTAATCAGCTCCCACAGCAGATTGTCTGCATTCAGCGCGGATTATCTTAGGCAGACATCCTGGCCCGTTTGCAACACAAGCCTCTGATGGCTCGAGCCTGAGAAGGCCGATGTTTGGCAGCCAATAAGTCAGAGGCTTAGGGGGAGGAGGGAAAAGAAAAAAAAAAAAAAAAAGGGAAAAGAAATTCTAGCTTTCACAATTTCTTTCCTACTTGAGGCTCCTCAAGCTGGAAAATCGATACAGGGATCGATATACGGTTTTCAGTTGATCCCCACACAGTGGTGGAGTTTTCTTGTGTAAAAAAAAAAAAAAAAATATCCAGCTGCTAAATTTTAGAGATTGTAAACGGGTTAATTCCGCAAAACAAGTTGTAATTATGTCGAGAACGTTTATGAAAGGGTCTGACGAAGCTCCGAAGTCTCTGGGATGGGGAAGGAGTGACCTCTTGTAGAGCAAAAATATTTGAACAAAATACACTCCTCGGGTCATGAAGAATTCATGAGATAGAAAAGAAAAAAAAAATCACGCGCTCGCGCTTTTCCAGATGGTTGTGAATAGAGATGGGGTTGGAGCGTGTTCGGGATCCTCGTCCCAACCCACCTGCCCGATATGGTTGCCACCTCATCCCTTTAAGCCCGAACACATATTAATTACACAGGTTCTGTGGCTGATTAAGGTGGTAATTAAACTCACTTGGTGCCTTATCTGCATTGAATTAGCCCCAGAACCCGTGTAATTCATATGTGTTCGGGTTTAAAGGGATGAGGTGGCAACTCTACTGCCCGATCCTGCCAGGAAGTCGACACGGCACACCGCCAATCACAGGCATTTCCCGGTTCGCAGCTGCACAGACCGGGAAATGTCTCACTGCCTTTGATTAGCCGCGTGCCGTGCCGGCTTCCTGGCGGGATCGGGCTGGTGGGCTGGTGGGTTGGGACTAGGATCCGAACACGCCCAAGCCCATCTTAGGGTTGCCACCTTTTCTTCAAGCCAAACCTTAACACCTTAGTGGCGCACAGCAATTTTTTTGTAGTATACCCTGTAGGATTAATAGTAGACCTGGGACACCTTTAAGTGTGCCAAGGAGAGTAATAATGTGGCAGGATGGGTGGTGGACATGGGAGGGGCTGCAAGGGGAGGGGTGACCTAGGACAGGAAGTGGGGGGGGGGGTGAGTGGTGGGGGGGTGACTAGGGATGGAAAGAGGGGGTGCAGCAAAGATAGGTGGTAGGTTGGTGGAGTTGGGTGGAATTCAGACAAGGATGGGAAGTGGGGGGGAGGAATGGAATGAGACTTGCAGAGAGAAGGGAGCTTGCTCTTTAAGGTGAGAGATACGGATGGAGGTGAGCAAGGAGGCAATGATCAGGGGAGGACCAGAGTTGGTGGCGAGGGGAAGGAAGAGGCTGAATGAATGGGAGAGCGGCAGTTATGACGTGAGATGCGGCATTGCTAGTGGGAGTGAGAGATCAAGCAGCATGTAATGTGAATGAAAGACACTAATGCCGCGTACACCCGACCAGACTTTTCGGCATCAAAGGTCTGACGGAACGAATCCGTCGGACAATTTGATCGTGTGTGGGCTTCATCGGACCTTAGAAATAGAACAAGTTTCAAATCTTTCCGACGGACTCGATTCCTATTGAAAAATCGGTTCGTCTGTATGCTAGTCCGACGGATCAAAAACGACGCAAGGGCAGCTATTGGCTACTGGCTATGAACTTCCTTATTCTAGTCCCGTCGTACGTCATCATGTTCGAAACGATTGGACTTTGGTGTGATCGTGTGTAGGCAAGTTCGTTTCGTCGGGAACTAAGTCGAAAAATTCTTTGGAGTTCAGTCCGACGAGAAGTCTGCTCGTGTGTACGCGGCATTAGGTTGTGTTACAGTGAAGGTGGACCAAAGCATGGTTGGATGAGGAGCAGAAGAAGCTCAGGGAGAAGCCAAGTGTGAACAGGAAACAGTGCAGGGGGGTAGAGTGAAAAACTGAATGTGCCGATGGAGGGCGGTGAGAGTCCGAAGCTGCAGAGGATGGGGGAGAGCTGGTGGTGGTGAGCAGCAGAAGATGCAGAGGGGGTGGCTGTTATAGGGGGAATCCTGATGAGATTAGGTCTGAATAATGTGTCAGATGGACTGAAACCCGGACACACGATTCAAAACCCAAACTGTCCGGGTAAATCTCCCAGACAGGTGGCAACCCTAGTTGTGACAGTTACCAGCAAAGAATAAAAAAAAAAAAAATACAACTTAAAGCCAAACTCAAGACACAAAAACCTCCATTCAATTATATTCCTTCATGGCAACAGAGGATAGAAATCCACTTTGTATACAGGCAAACCTTGTTATTATATTGTAAAAGTAGCAGTGACATCATCACTGTGCTGCCCATAGTTTTTTGAGACCAGGCTAGTATAATGACACATCCCCGGGGAGCCGGTGTCTTGCCGAGAAAGTTACCCCGGCGGATAAGGACCCCCCTGTACTGCGCAGGCGCAGCGCTTGCGCAGTACGAAGGACTAGGAGCCGCCGAAAATAGCCGAAGCTGAGAAACTTCAATCAGCTGTACACGGCGCCTGCGCCCTAGGTCCAGGTTCAAGCCCCGCCATTCAAGTGGACCTAAAGGGGGAATAAAAAAGTGGCGAGCGAAGCGAGGCCGTGCCCGAAGCGTGGCGAGCGAAGCGTGGCGAGCGAAGCGAGCCCGCGAGGGGCCGTCTTACAGGCGCTGTGTACAGCTGATTTGTATTCTTTTCGGCTTCAGCTATTTCCGCCGGCTCCAACTGCGCAAGCGCTGTAGAGGGGGGTCCTTATCCGCCGAGAGGAACTTTCTCGGCAGAACACCAGTCCATGAAAGCTGGGCTCACAGGAAGTAGGTTAAAGAGGAGTTCCAACATATGGACAGAAAGTCCAATATAGCTATGTATAACCCATACCTGGCTGATCCCTCTAGAAGCTGGAAATCATCTTTACTAGGCACAGCTACTCCAGTGATCTCTACAGAAGCTGTGTAGATTTGGCTGGTCCCTCGCCTTGAAATCTGCAGTGATTCCTTGGGTAAGCTTGCCCCGGCGAGGAATGGGGAGAAGTATCATTTTTTACATTTTTTTTGTTTTGTTTTTTTGTTTTTACGGAAAAGCTGATCAACGCAGCTCATTTGCGCAGTAGTCTGAGCGCTGACCAGAGGTCTGGTTTAATCGGCGGGTTTTTCTATTTTGGCCCCCCCCCCCCCCCCAAGGCTTCACACCTGTTAGGAGTTAGTTAGCTGGTGCACCTCAAAAAAAAAAAATACGGCTGTCACCTTTTTTGATCTTGTTCTATTACGATTAGCGGAGGAGCATGTATTGCTGGCAAACGCACAGATGTCTCCCGCTTTGCTGAGCAAAACAGCGGCGTGCAGGTGTACACAGCGGGAACATCGCTCATAAGGGATCATTGAACCCCCACAGGCAGCGGGCCGGAGCCGATTCAGCTTCGTCTTGCGTCCGTGACTCGGACCGCCCTGGGAATTTTGCGTTTGCCCCCCCCCCCCCCCCCCGAATTCTTCATCCACTTCTCCACCTATCCATGTAGCAGGATTTTCGCCATGCCGGAAAAAAATCCCCCACATTCAGGCAGATTCAATGGGGGGGAAAAAAAAAATCAGCTGGTACAGCTGGGCCGGTAATTATAGGAGATTAATCCGAGCAATTTATTAAACGAAACAATTTGCCGGAGTGACAATAGGATGGTGAGATCTACAGCCATTCAATAATAATAATAATAAAACATTACATTTATTAGGAGGAAACCAAAAAAAAAAAAAAAAGCTCATTTTCATCATTTAGGAAATTTGTCGGAGGCCGTAAATCTCTCAAATCAACAAAATTGCACCGCCGGACATCTCTGGTGAAACCCGTCCTCCCGATCGAGGATCGATAGCGAAGGAGTAATATTTAAGACGGTAGTAGGGGGGGAGGGGGATGGGAGCTTCTCTTGTGTGTCTGGGTGCTCTTAGATATCAATCATACTGTATTAATTGAAAGGATTAGGACTAATCTCATAAAGCAACGGAGGGAAAAAAAAAATCCTGGCTTTTCTCTAAAGTAAGAATATATCACTGTGTCATCCATTACAGCCCTATAATTATGGTAAGTGAATCTGAACGGGATCGATACCGCCATCCATCAGGGCGCTTTGCTCTATACTAACGCAGTTTACGTCATACGACTGCAAAATCCGCTTAAGAAAAGTTTACTCTTTTGTGGAAGTGTCTGCCTTCATTTTTATTCTGTTATACACTCACCGGCCACTTTATTAGGTACTCCTTGCCAGTCCCGGGTTGGACCCCCTTTTTGCTTTCATTCTTGGTGCCATAGATTCAACAAGGTGTTGGAAACGTTCCTCGGAGATTTTGCTCCATAGTGACATGATAACATCACAGAGTTGCTGCAGATTTGTCGGCTGCACATCCATGTTCCACCACATCCCAAAGGTGCTCTATTGGATGAGATCTGGTGAGTGTGGTGCTCTATTGGATGAGATCTGGTGAGTGTGTAGGCCATTGGAGTACAGGGACCTCATTGTCCAGTGGTGAGATGATTGGAGCTTTGTGACATGGTGCATTATCCTGCTGGAAGGAGCCATCAGAAGATGAGGACACTGTAGTCATAAAGGGATGGACATGGTCAGCAACAATACTCAGGTAGGCCGTGGTGTGTAAATGATGCACAATTGGTACTAAGGGGCCCAAAGTGTGCCTTCTGTAATCTGGAAGCTGATTTGTTTCTATGAAGAGTAGGGTTGCACTGATACTAGTATCGGTGCCGATACCGAGTATTTGCACAAGTATCGGTACTCCTGCAAATGCCCCGATACCTGAAACAGATATTTTCAGGCTCGGTTCTTTGAGCTGTCAGTGGGTCTCCCCTGTTGACAGCTGAAGTGTTGAAGAAGTCCGGTAATTGGAGCTGTCAAAAAAAAAAAAAAGCAGCCGCAATGTTTATTAACAACATTGCTCAGCCACTGAAACACTAAAATAAAAAAGAAACATTGTTTCTTTTTGTATCTTGTTGTTTCTTCATCTGCAAATCAAAGGGATGAACAAATGTTCCTCTGTTTAACCCCTGAATTTACGCTAATCAGCCTTCATTAACTCCCTATTCTCTTCCATTTAATTATTTTCCTTTTTTCTTTTTTTTTCACGTCTATTTTATAAACTATAAACAATTAAAACTTTTTTTTGTTTGCTTTGTTAGTGAATATTTTACACACATATTTTAACATATATTTAATAACTTTTCAATGCTTTGTACCATTGCTGACAGCTGAAGTGAAAACAAAACAGTTGCGGTAGGTATCGGTAATTGGTATCGGCGAGTACTAAAAAAAAAAAAGTATCGGTACTCGTTGTAAAAAAAAATGGTATTGGTGCATCCCTGATGCAGAGTTGCACCAGATTTTGCACTTTCCACTTTTAGTAAATCTCCCCCCCATTGAATATTCAGATTCATGCATTCTTGTATTTCAGTGAATGACATTAGCTAAGCCAAAAGCATCTTTTCTTTCTGCGAAATACAAAAAAAAAAAAGTACTTTCACATATTTGCCTGAAGTTCTTCTTCAACCCCCAGCCGGCCCGGGTAATCCATAGCGATAGGCCAATCGGTGGCGTTCCTAGCCTGGAGCTGACACAGCGGCGTGATGGATACTGAAATACATTCCTCGCATACAACATATATTGATGGATCCCTCTTGTATTTTCCTGGCCTCGTTGAGCAGGAACAATGGCATGTTGTATTTTCTGAGTTTGGATCGATTGTTTCATGTGTGTGTCCCCTCCCCCCCCCTCCCCTACACCATATGACATAACGTTGTTTACTGAACACCGCGTCCTTGCCAGGCCATCATTTTATTTCCTGAGGCACGCATGTCACCAATGTGTTGAGCAGAAACCTCGTGTGCCTTTCCCCCGGCTTCGGGGGGGAAATCATCTTGTACAGTTGTCGGCGTGTTAGCGCGAGGACGGTGTCACATACCAGGGAGGGCCGGCGTGTTTGTTATTATTGCTGTAACTGAGAATTCAAGTAGATTCCTTAAAGGACGGGGTGGGAGAACTTTGTTTTGGTTACAGAGGAAGCGCAGTCAGCAAGTAATATCAGTTGGCGAATCGCTAATTGTATCCAGGAAACGTCGCTGTTCCTGAGCGCCCGGTCACACATAAAGAGGGTCTTTACACCCAAGTTTGGTAGCTATGGTTGGGCTCACCGCTCGTTTTGCTTACTCTAAAAAATAGTAGTGCTCCTCCTCTTGCATCCTTATAAAAGTTAAAGTGTATGTATAGACTAAACTTTTTAAATTTATTTTTAGATAGGGGTAGGGAAGGGATAAAACCCCTGCCACTGTTTCATACGAGGAATTTCCCTCCACTTCCTTTCTCGGAGACGCAACAGGAAGTTAGAGGAAATCTCCCAAGGTGAGAAGAATCCCTTCGCCCCCTTTGAAGGATTTCTCCTCACCCTTTATTATGGGGACAGCTGTAAAATTTTGGAATTCCATTCTTGGGAAAAAATTCTTAGGACAAATATAAAGACCGTGGAAATGAAGCGAGTACAAAGAAGGGCAACAAAGCTAATAAAGGGTCTAGAGGATCTTAGTTATGAGGAAAGGTTGTGAGCACTGAACTTATTCTCTCTGGAGAAGAGGCACTTGAGAGGGGATATGATTTCAATATAAAAATACCGTACACAATAGGGATAAAACTTTTTGGTGGAAGGGAGTTTAACAAGACTCGTGGCCACTCATTAAAATTAAAAGAAAAGAGGTTTAACCTTAAACTATGTAGAGGGTTCTTTACTGTAAGAGCGGCAAGGATGTGGAATTCCCTTCCACAGGCGGTGGTCTTAGCAGGGAGCATCGATAGTTTCAAGAAACTATTAGATAAGCACCTGATATATGATCACACACATAGGTTGGACTTGATGGACTTGTGTTTTTTTCAACCTCACCTACTATATAAAGATCGCAACTGTCCTGGATTCAGGGGACAGTCCAGCATCTTGGCTCTCTGTGTACTGCTGACGCAGTGTCCTTTGGCCGTGTCCTGGGATCACAACCTGGGAACATCAACCTTATCTGAGGTACTGAACATGCATTGGAAACCAAAAGGGCATAGAAAAAAGTGTGATTGGTCTGAAGGTCTTTGACTATTTAGAGGTAGGTTCTGGGTGGGACCAACCCATAAACTGGGTATGATGAATGGTCTTCGCATATTTAGAGTAGGGGTCAATCGGTATAGTTTTTTCAGGGCCTATATCGATTTTCCGGCTGCCTTTCAGGCCAATAGCCAATATCAGGTGCTGATATTCTGTAGATTTTTTTTTTTTTTTTAACAGAAAAAGTTTTATTAAGCAATAAGACAGTACAGATTTAGAAGGAGTCATACATAGGAATATTAATAATTACAGATACAGAGTTTATATTCTGTAGATTTAAAGTTTATATTTTTAATACTTTATATGTTTTTAAACTGGCGCCTTTAAGATGAGAGTAATCCGGAAGTGATGTCATGACATCGCTTCCGGGTTACAAGATCCAAACAAAGCAATCAGCTTTGTTCGGGTCTCTGGCCAGCCGGGGGACATCCTGTCCGGTCGCTCAGGCCTCACGGTGGGACGGGAGACCTGGGCTGAGCGGCAGAAGGAGGTGGGGGGCATCCCCTCCCGCTACTTGTGAAAACAGTCAAGCGACTGCTTAGCCGCATTGGTAAGCCGACTGTCCCCTCTAAAGAACGGTACCGGGGTGATGCCTGCAGCTGCATGCATCACCCTGTACAAACACTTGAAGCAATATCGGTAAAATTGGTAAGTTTGTTACCGATACCGATTCTTCAATACCCATAAACTGGGTGTGATGAATGGTCTTCACATATTTAGAGTTGGGGTCTGGGCGAAAGCAACCCATAAAGTGTGTGTGATAAATGGATCCTGCATATTTAGAGATAGGGTCAGGACAGGACCAACCCATAATGAAGGCCCCTTGAACCGCCTTTGGGGAAAGGGAGCCTTGACTCCTGGAAGCATGGCATCCACTGTGGGTGTGAACCTAAAAGGGAAGTTAAGTAGCTCCCTTAGGATTGGCTACAAGACCTGAGGCAACTGGGTAGAGCCTGAACTCTAGGAAAAGGCTACGCTGAGGCACACCCAACTGCTCTGAGGAGATTCAGCTGTCACAAGAGTTGACCACCCTCTCGCCCGTTGTGATGTTTTGTCACAGCTTTATTGGTGGTTTTGACCTTGCCAGCAATTGATGTTGCTTTATGGGCTATCCCTCAAGTTAAATTCTGGGGTCAGTCTAATGCCTGTCTGGCACTGATGGTAAGGACAGGCCTCTTAGACTATGTGAGTTTATATTTATGGGTGCTCATGGTATACTGTGACTGGCATTGTTTGGTACATTTGGAAAGTTGTATTTTTGAAAAGTTCAATAAAGCTGTGGCCTTGCCCTATTTCCAATTAGCTTCTGTGTCTTTTTGGGGGGGCAAGGTATTGGTTTATTAGTTGGTCATAAATGAGCCTATGCTTCTCAGCAGTCAAGTGGTCTTGATTAATGTATTCTGCATATTTAGGAAAGGGGGGTGGGAGTAGGAACAGGACCAGCCTATAAAGTGGGTGTGATGAATGGATCCTGCATATTTAGAGGTGGGGGCAAAAAAGGACCAACCCATAAAATATGGCTGAGGAATGGAGCCTGTATATTTAGAGATGGGGTCAGGATAGGACAAGCCTATAAAGTGTTGTGATGAATGGACCCTGTATATTTGGAGGGGGGTCTGGATGTGACTAATCCATAAAGTGGTTGTGATGAATGGACCCTGCAAATTTACAGGTAGGGTCAGGACAGGACCAGCCTTTAAAGTGGTTGTGATGAATGGACTCTGTATATTTAAAAGTGGTGTCTGAACAGCCTATAAAATGGTTGTGATGAATGGACCCTGCATATTTAGAGGGGAGGTCAGGACAAGACCAGCCTATAAAGTGGATGTGATGAATGGACCCTGCATATTTAGAGGTGGGGTAAGGAAAGGACCAACCCATAAAATGTGCGTGATGAATGGACCCTGCATATTTAAAGGTGGTGTCTAGACAGGACCAGCCCATAAAGTGGTTGTGATGAATGAATCCTGCATATTTAAAGGTGGGGCCAGAACAGGTCCAGCCTACAAAGTGGGTAGAAGTGGGGTCAGGAAAGGACCAATCCATAAAATTGGCATGATGATGAAGGGACCCTGCATATTTAGAGGTGGGGTCAGGACCGGACCAACCCATAAAATGGGCATGATGATGAATTGACCCTGCATATTTAGAGGTGGGGTCAGGCCAGGACCAACCCATAAAAAGGAGAGTGATGAATGGACCCTGCATATTTAAAGGTGGTATCAGGACAGCACCAGCCTATAAAATGGTTGTGATGAATGGACCCTGCATATTTGGAGGTGGGGGTCTTGAGTGGGACCAGCCAATAAACTGGGTGTAATCAATGGTCTCCGCATATTTAGTGGTGGGCTCAGGACAGGACCAACCTGCAGATTGATTGCAATGAATGGTGCTCGCATATTGTGAGGTGGGGTTTTGGTGGGACTAACATATAAAGTAAGTGTGATGAATGGTTGCCGCATATCTAGTGGTGGGGTCAGGGCACAGCCAACCTGTAAAGTGGGCGGATAAAATGCAGACTATGGGTGGGGTTAACAGCTTACCAGAATTGGGGACAATAATGATTTCAAGTATGCTGTATACGTGTAAAAATGTAAACTGGATAAAAAGTATTTGATAAAAAAAAAGTGCATATTGTCCGTTATTAACGCAAATTTTATGGTAAAGTATATTGTATGTACTTTTTTTTTTTTTGAATGCACTTCTAGATTTTTATTGTAATTTTTTTATTTATTTTTTAAAGAACATGCAGGTAGAAAGAATTTAAACATCTAAAGGTAGATGAGGGAAAAAACCAAACCTGCGAAGGGGGTGGGATTAGGTCTTTGGAAATATAAAAATGCCAGCAGGTGATTGGGTAACTCCTTGCATCACCCAAAAACGAAATCAGATAGACGAATCCTTTAAAAATCAAGGACATTTCCAGGGACAGATCTGTAGTATCCGTCTCCATTTGGATGCATAGACAGGGAAGCTCAAACCCACTCCCTTGCTAAAGCTAAAGCTGCGTGTAAAGCGTTAACAGCCCCTTTCTCTGCATTTCCTGCACAGGCTGAACTTGAGGAAACCCGACTGTTATGAAACAAACACGGGATACAAAAATATCCCTCAGAATCTGCCGGCCGCCTCTGCCAGCGAAAGAACTACCTGTAAACTTTTCTTTTTTTTTTAATATATATATATATTTGAGTTTGCTCTATATTTAACTGACACCGCGGTCCGTATCGAGCGAGAGTTTCAGTGAGCCTGCCAGACGCACACGCTCAAAATGGTTGCCAAGCTGTAAGATGGCTGCCAAGGGCTGTGCGAGCGGAGAGAGAGAGAGAGAGAGGCACATCCAAAATGGTGACCGACATTCTGCGTGGGGGTTTTGTCTGTCAATTATTCAAAAACCGAGGGAAGATGCAGGACTTGGCACCGGAGGAGACTTGGCACGGGGGTTCACCGTGCTATCCAGAGACTTTGAGCGCTCGCTCTTGTCGATTCGCTTCAAAGTTTTTTTGGCAGAGGGAGGATGAGGGAAGCACGGGGAGAGAGAAAGGTGAATGAGCCAATTCACTGGAAAGCGGAACGCACACGTGTTGGCAGGCACGGCGTTGGCAGCCACGGAACTACTGATCTCAGCAAGCCTTGACGGCTTTAGCATGGTAGGGCTTGCTAGCAAATGAAGCTGCCGGGTTTGTCCTTTCCCACCACGACCAGCGTCGTCCCAGTGCCTGCCGCAATCCCAGTAAATCCTTTTGTAGCTCGCAGGCCTTGCTGGTACTTGTAGTTCTGCATCAGTTGCACTTTTTTCGATTGCATGTCGACAAAAATAATTGGCTGCCAACGTAGCAAAAAAAAAGAAAAATTGGGACGTGTCACAAGGTTTGTAGCAGCATGTTCTATGGTGTGTTGCTGATAATACTGGTCTGGCAATGCATGAAATGTATGCTGGTTGCCGCATTTGTTGAAGTAACGCGTGCGTTACCGCAGCGCCATAGTCTACGTCGGCTCTACAAAATTATTTGCATGTGGAAGCCGGCCTACCTGCAAGTTATAAAATGGAATCTTCACTATCATTACAATAAATTGCTGATATGTTGCAATATACAGCGACACGATCGGTTTCCAGGCTCCTGAGCAAACAGTTCTGTACATTTTTTTTGGGGGGGGGGGAGTCTCACATGTAGGACAGCCCGTTCATTTTAATGAGACCAGAAACACTCAAAACAAGTCCCTGAACCTTTTTTGAGAGATTGTTCTGCACCGAAACGCATGGTGCTGCAGATGCATGGGGGTGGCGACAGGATATGTAAAGGATCATTAAAAAAAAATAAAAGAAATAACAAACATGTCATACTTACCTCCTGTGTGCAGTTGGTTTTTGGCCCCGATCCTCCTCTTCTGAGGTCCCTCAGCGGTGCTCCTGGCTCCTCCTCTTCTCGAGGGGGCACCCGTGCGGGCGCGCACCCGTGTCCTGCTGCTGCGTCCATTGACACAGGCAGCAGGACTCTGCCCCGCCCCCCCGGCTCACGCGTCATTGGATTTGATTAACAGCAGCGGGAGCCAATGGCTAGAAATGGCTTATCCAATCAGGACCAGAGACACCGGTTGGAGCTGGTGTGCTCATCCTCATCACTGGAAAAATTGGGTTCTGGGGGGGGAGCTGCACCACAGGAGGTTTTTCACCTTAATGCATAGAATGTTTACAACCCCAGTCTCGGTTCACACTGATGCGGTGTGAGATTTACAACAACTCCTGTGCGTTTCCTGCATCACAATCGCACTTTATTCATGCAAACCGCTGCGGGTGTCAATGTTAAAGTGGAGCTCCACCCAAAAGGGGAAGCTCCGCTGGTCTGCCTCCTCCCCCCTGCATGTGTTCCCTCAATGTGCAAATGTGACCCCAGCCTTGAAAAGGTTTGCAATATTAAAAAGCCCTCTTTGAACAGTCCAGGGACTATGCCTAGGCTGAGATGGAATGATCAGTCTGCTGCAGCCAGGAAGAAGCATTTCCTCTCCCCCTCTCCCCTCCGGTGATCAGACTGCAACATTGTAACTTTGTAGCAAATCGCAAGGTGAAAGGTTGCAGCTGGGGCTGATCTGTGTCAGACATTTGTGAACACCCCCCCCCGGTATCTTATAGTACCCTTAGAGACCTCCCTGCTATAGATTTGGGCCCTGTTCCTGCCAGAAATGTGCGTAGTGTTTGTAATATCTACACCAGGTGTGCAGAACCAGGAACTCAAGCACAGCGCTTTCTGGGGTCTCCAAGGGATATTGGAAGATGTTAGGTCGTTTTTTCTCTCCAGTAGCTGCCAAAATAGAAAAAATTTTAGTTTAGTGTGGAGGGAGACTTTAAAGTGGGACGGAAGCCCAACAATAAAAAAAAAAAAAAAAAACTGCTAGGAGCTATGGACGTGGAAAGTCTCTTCTGCCAAAAAAAAAACGACTTCCGTTGGCAGTTTTGTATTGTGAGTACATTGCCTGCGGCTCATGCACAGTGCAGCACACACCTTCCGGCTCATTCTTGGCATACGTGGGATTCCGGGAATGGAGCCGGGTGCTGGGAAAATGTAACTTCAGCACTCGTGCACAGGAGTTACATCATCGTCATAAGTCAGCGCTACACGCACCGCGGCCAGGTACAATGTCGCAATGTCTGGCCTAATACATTGTTATTGCTGCCCCCCCCCCTCATCTGCAGCGACATATGCCAGACAGGGTGCAATGCAGTGGCTGGAGGTTGCACCGAAAGCCTTGTGCAACAGTACTCACTCCTCATAGCAGATCCAAATTGCAGCACTTGGAAGGAGACTGTCCTAATTACAAGATCTGAAGGCGTCCAACCAAAAGAATCAGCCAATCAGTGAATGAGAAAATCAGTGCACCAGAAGGACAGTGTATTTAAAGAACACCAACCAATACTAAACTCACCAGATAGTAATACCTTACTGCATAAAGAGGTCAAGACGCATTTGTATCCATATAAATATGGGGCACCTGTGTCCTTTCCACAGTCAGTAAATGTTGTGGTTACTCTCCTATACCACAGAAATAAAAAGAGAGCCCTGATGATATAAGATAGTTGGACCAATTTTTTTAAAATCATAAAGCAATAAAATAAAGCTAGTTAACACTTTCCAGCAGAGCCTATCTGACAGCATGTGACATCAGTCCGCTAACTCCACCCAAAGTGTTTCGTCCTGTAGGACATCTTCGGAAACAGATAGTGGGCTGCTTTGTACCTTCTTCCCAGGGCCACCATTGGAAATCATGGACCCTCATACAGCATCCCTGCTGGGCCTGGGCCCTCGTGCTGACCTGATAGGGTCTGGTATGGGGGGGGTACTATCTGCCTATCGGTGGCCCTGGAGGGCCCAATAGAGGGTAAAATGTGCCATAATGTGCAAGTGCGCTGTTCACATCATGGCAAGAGTGCACCCACCATAAAATATGTTCCTGCTTATCCCCCTTACAACTGCCTAACCCAAATGTGCTTTAATGCCCACATCGGCTAGGCGGCCAATGTTTCTGTGCTAAAAGCGCACTCACTGCGCACTCCCAGCACAGAGTCTGAGCTGTGAAATATAGCTCTTGGTCCCCATTAATGATCCGTAGCTGGCAGGGCTAGCTTTTGATCATGTGACCACTGTGACAGCCAATCACAGTGGTCATGTGGTCAGCTGATCTTTCCCGCCCCCCTGGCGTTCAGAACATTTTACAGGGATATCGGGGAGGGCGAGATAGAATTATTAAAAAAAAAAAAAAAAAAAGATCCATTTTGTTCTTGTTTATATTTGGAAAGTAAATTGCTGCAGAAACAACATAAAACTGACCACTGAACACATACAGTTGCATAATAAATATACTAAGTAATAATATTGTAATACAGTAATACTAAGTAATAATATTCTAATAAAGTAATACTAAGTAATTATATTCTAATAAAGTAATACTAAGTAATAATATTATAATAAACTAATATTTAATAAAGTAATACTAAGTAATACTATTTTAATAAAGTAATACTAAGTAATAATATTGTTTCTAGACACACGTTGCACTTTGCACATTGCGGAGTTTACAATAGAAGCAACAAAAAGGTTAAACAGTTTGCTGGCGGGAACAGAATTAATACTCCGGTAACAATTGGCTTTCTCCAAATCCCATTCTGCTATATCACAAATAGGGCATTTGGAGGTCAGAGGAACAGATGGGCTTGTGTCAGTTACATAAGCGATATTGCAATCCTTGTCAGAATTGGTTTTAGGGCTGTGATAGGGCAGAGAGCAGAGATAAAGGAAATCTCTGACATAGGGTACCTAACAAAAATCCACATTGGTTGTCAGTGGAAAGAATGCTCTTTATAATGGCAGTCAATGGGAAGACTGCTCCTTACACTGGTGGTCATTATGGAAAATCACAGTGGCCTTTACATTGGTGGTCAGTGGGAAGAATTCTTCTTTTAATGGTGGTCATATGGGAGAATGCTCCCTCCTACATTGGTGGTAAAATCCCCCCCTACAGTTTATTGCTGTCATTCATTGGTAACTTATCTAAGAGACAGAAATTGTTTATTGGTGGTTATTGGTAGGAATGTTCTTTACATTGGTGGTCAGTCAGGGAACGCCACCTCTATTTGTGGTCAGTAGGAAAAACGCTCCTTACATTAGAGGTCATTGGGAAATATGCTGCTTACTTTGCTGATCAATGGAGAAGGACACTCACGTTGGTAGTCAGTGGAAAGAATGCTCTTTATGATGGCAGTCAATGGGAAGACTGTTCCTTACACTGGTGGTCATTGTGGAGAATGACAGTGGCCTTTACATTGGTGGTCAGTGGTAAGAATGCTCCCTACATTGGTGACCGATAGGAAGAGTACCCCTTACATTGGTGGACAGTGGGAAGAATGTTCCTTACATTGGTGATCGATAGGAAGAATGCCCCTCTCCTAGATTGCAAGCGCTCATGAGCAGGTCTCAGATTCCTCCTGTATTGAATTGTATTGTAACTGTACTGTCTGCCCTCATGTTTTAAAGTGCTGTGAAAACTGTTGGCGCTATAAAAATCCTGTATAATAAAACATTGGTGGTCAGTGGGAACAATGCTGTGTACATTGGTGGTCAGTGGGGGGGAGAATGTTTCTTACATTGGTGATCAGTGGAAAGAATGTCCCTTAGATTGATGGTCAGGGGTAAAAATGCTCCTTATAGTGGTGGTCAGTGGGAAGAAAGTCCCTTACATTGGTGGTCATTGGGAAGAATGCGCCTTACATTGGCGGTCAGTGGGAAGAATGTTCCTTACATTGGTGGTCAGTGGGAAGAATGTTCCTTACATTGGTGATCAGTGGGAAGAAGGCTCCTTATACTGGTGGTCAGTGGGGAGAATGCTCCTTACATTGGTGATCAGTGAGAAGAATGCTCCTTACATTTGTGATCAGTGGGAAGAATGTTCCTTACATTGGAGGTCAGTGGGGAAAACTGGTCCTTACATTGGTGATCAGTGGGAAGATTGCTCCTTACATTGGTGGTCAGTGGAAGGAATGCTTCTTACATTGGTGGTCAGTGGGAAGAATGCTTCTTACATAGGTGATCAGTGGGAAGAATGTTCCTTACATTGGTGATCAGTAAGAAGAATGTTCCTTACATTGGTGATCAATGAGAAGAATGTTCCTTACATTGGTGATCAGTGAGAAGAATGTTCCTTATATTGGTGGTCAGTGGGAAGAATGTTCCTTACATTGGTGGTCAGTGGAATGAATGCTCCTTACATTGGTGATCATTGGGAAGAATGTTCCTTACATTGGTGGTCAGTGAGAAGAATGTTCCTTACATTGGTGATCAGTGAGAAGAATGTTCCTTACATTGGTGATCAGTGAGAAGAATGTTCCTTACATTGGTGATCATTGGGAAGAATGTTCCTAACATTGGAGGTCAGTGAGAAGAATGTTCCTTACATTGGTGATCAGTGAGAAGAATGTTCCTTACATTGGTGATCAGTGGGAAGAATGTTCCTTACATTGGTGATCACTGGGAAGAATGTTCCTTACATTGGTGATCAGTGAGAAGAATGTTCCTTACATTGGTGATCAATGAGAAGAATGTTCCTTACATTGGTGATCAGTGGGAAGAATGTTCCTTACATTGGTGATCAGTGAGAAGAATGTTCCTTACATTGGTGATCAGTGAGAAGAATGTTCCTTACATTGGTGATCAGTGAGAAGAATGTTCCTTACATTGGTGATCAGTGAGAAGAATGTTCCTTACATTGGTGATCAGTGGGAAGAATGTTCCTTACATTGGTGATCACTGGGAAGAATGTTCCTTACATTGGTGATCAGTGAGAAGAATGCTCCTTACATTGGTGATCAGTGAGAAGAATGTTCCTTACATTGGTGATCAGTGAGAAGAATGTTCCTTACATTGGTGATCATTGGGAAGAATGTTCCTTACATTGGTGATCAGTGGGAAGAATGCTCCTTACATTGGTGATCAGTTGGAAGAATGTTCCTTACATTGGTGATCAGTGAGAAGAATGTTCCTTACATTGGTGATCAGTGGGAAGAATGTTCCTTACATTGGTGATCACTGGGAAGAATGTTCCTTACATTGGTGATCAGTGGGAAGAACGTTCCTTACATTGGTGATCATTGGGAAGAATGTTCCTAACATTGGAGGTCAGTGAGAAGAATGTTCCTTACATTGGTGATCAGTGAGAAGAATGTTCCTTACATTGGTGATCAGTGGGAAGAATGTTCCTTACATTGGTGATCACTGGGAAGAATGTTCCTTACATTGGTGATCAGTGAGAAGAATGTTCCTTACATTGGTGATCAATGAGAAGAATGTTCCTTACATTGGTGATCAGTGGGAAGAATGTTCCTTACATTGGTGATCAGTGAGAAGAATGTTCCTTACATTGGTGATCAGTGAGAAGAATGTTCCTTACATTGGTGATCAGTGAGAAGAATGTTCCTTACATTGGTGATCAGTGGGAAGAACGTTCCTTACATTGGTGATCATTGGGAAGAATGTTCCTTACATTGGTGATCAGTGGGAAGAATGCTCCTTACATTGGTGATCATTGGGAAGAATGTTCCTTACATTGGTGGTGAATGGGGAGAATGCCGTTACAGATTATTGCTGTCATAGATAACTTATCTAAGAGGCACAACTTGCTCCTCATGAAATCCTTAGCAATGTCTGGAGGAACCGTGGTTGAGAAAGGCTGCACTAGAATCCAGCAATGAGGCAGCTCCCAGTAAATACACAGTTTTCTGTCACTACAACGCTGGCTCAGGACTAATATGGCCACCAAAGCTCTAAGCTATCAGTTGTAGATGTTTATTTAAGGTTTGGACAGTCACATCGCTGTCTTCCCAAGAACGAACAGATTGCTGACAGGACAACCCTAAACAGCTGTGACTTTTTTTTTTTTTTTTTTGTAATGTTTTAATAGCATTTTTAATCCTCGTGCCAGCAAATCAGTTTACTAAATGTGTTTGGCTGATGACTGCTCCGATAATAATTGTGGTATTTCGTGGCTTGGCAAAGGCGAGGGGTGTCCTCGGAGGCCACTTGCCAAAGCCTTTGAAGGGGTTGAGGTGATCCGCTGCCAGAATGAGTCAGCCTCTATTTTACTTAGTGTCCTTCTGCCAAAGTCCTCGACACTTTCTGTTTTCATTCTATTCACAGGCTTTCCTCTCCACATTGTGGCTTTCTTCACAGCCAGCCCAAAGGCCTTTGCCAGCGTAGGTGAGAGAAGGTGGCTACGGCTCAAGAGGCCGAGCCAGAGCCCCCGGAGGCGTCTAGTACACTCTGCTTCTCCTCCGCCCGGGACAGCCGCTTCCTGGAACACAATAAGACGGGATATCTGATGGTTTTTTTTTTAGATGAGCTACAAACATTGTGATTGGAGAATTAAGCCTCAAAATAAGTGAGCCAAGAGAACAGCGATGGGTTGTAGCATTGCATTAAAAATAATGAGCTACCAAAGTACCGAATAGCCTGAAGAATTGGATCTTGGATATTAATGGTCACAAAGTTTGTAACACGGCGCTCTATGATGCGTTTCTGCTGCGTGATGTGTACACTGGGCTGCCTTCTCTAATGAACGGCACTGCAAGGCATGGAGCTCGTGTTGTTGCGGCTAGTTGCGGTAACACTCGCTTCAATGCACATGTATGCACCACACAGTACTGTAAATGGGCCCTTTATAAGTTATGTAGACTCCCCAATGACACAGGTCTACAAGGTTTTACCAACAGAGATGGGGGGACTTCTGATGTGAAATGGTGACCCTTGATGGAAAGGCATGGGCTCTGATGTGATGGGGGGCTTCAGATATTAAGGAGAGGACTCTGATATTATTGGGGACTTCTAATGTAGAGGGGGGGGGGACTTCTGATCTTAAATGGGGGGCTTCAGATGTGAAAGGGGGACCCTGATGGAAAGGGAGGGAGCTCTGATGTAATGAGGAGGGGGACTTCTGATGTGGAAGGAGGGCTCTGATGTTAAGGAGAGGGCTTTAAAATTATGGGAAGCTTTTAATGTGTGTATATGGGGGGGGGGGGGGGGACGACTTCTGATGTGAAAGAAGGGACCCTGATGTGATGGGGGGGGGGCTTCTGAGGTGAAAGGGGGACTCTGGTGTGATGGGGAGGGGGCCCCTAATGGAAAGGAATGGGACTTTTATGTAGTGATGGGGGCTTCTCATGTGAAGGTGGGATTCTGATGTTATGGGAGGCTTCTGATATGAGGGGGGATTTCTGGTGTGAAAGTGGACACTCTGTTGTGATGGAGGACCTCTGATGTTAAATGGGGGCTTCTGATGTGAGGGGGTGTATGATGTGAGGGGTTGGCTTCTGATGTGAAAGGGGGGCTCTGATCTGCGGGGGGCTTCTCATGTGAAAGGGGGACTCTGATGTGATGGGGGGCTTCTGATGTGAAAGGGGGGGCTCTGATCTGAGGGGGGCATCTCATGTGAAAGGGGGACTCTGATGTGATGGGGGGCTTCTGATGTGAAAGGGGGACTCTGATCTGAAGGGGGGCTTCTGATGTGAAAGGGGGACTCTGATCTGAGGGGGGCTTCTGAGCGAAAGGGGTAGTCTGGTGTGATGGGGGGCACCTGAGCGAAAGGGGGACTCTGATGTGATGGGGGGCACCTGAGCGAAAGGGGGACTCTGGTGTGATGGGGGGCACCTGAGCGAAAGGGGGACTCTGGTGTGATGGGGGGCACCTGATCGAAAGGGGGACTCTGGTGTGATGGGGGGCACCTGAGCGAAAGGAGGACTCTGGTGTGATGGGGGGCACCTGAGCGAAAGGGGGACTCTGGTGTGATGGGGGGCACCTGATCGAAAGGGGGACTCTGGTGTGATGGGGGGCACCTGAGCGAAAGGGGGACTCTGGTGTGATGGGGGGCACCTGATCGAAAGGGGGACTCTGGTGTGATGGGGGGCACCTGAGCAAAAGGGGGACTCTGGTGTGATGGGGGGCACCTGATCGAAAGGGGGACTCTGGTGTGATGGGGGGCACCTGATCGAAAGGGGGACTCTGGTGTGATGGGGGGCACCTGATATGAAGTTATTTCTTGTAGTGTATTTATTAATTGAAATTTTATAGAATTTAATTATATAAAGCGGATATTTTTTTTTGCCCATGTATATTTGCACCAATGCTGCAGCATAGTGGTGAGTGGGGATCCTCCTTTTTTTTTTCTCTTTTTTTTTAACCCAAAATTCTCCTTGAACTGCTTCCTGTGAAGGCCAGAAATTCAGGGAAGCAGCACTAAGAAAGCAGGAGCCAGCAGCATTGATAGCTGTAAACTAGAGGTGCTGGGGTGAGAATTTTAACAAGTAGTTTACTGGGGAATGTTTATTTTATTGCCCTCAATTTGTTAAAGGAAAAATCGCTGAGGGTTTACCAAGTTTGGGGGGGGGGGGGGGTAGGTGTTTACGTCTCCTGCATTAGGACATGACGGGTTCTCTGCATGGCCAGGAGGGGATGTGAACGGGGGAAGGGAAGCTGTTGGAAGGCACCTGAAGTCACCTGAAGGTTGAAGCCTGCTTTAATTTCTCGGGGTGATACTTTGTTGCGAAGTGTTTGTGTGCAATTATCTGTGTGCATTGTGCGCTCTTCCTGTGTCTGTCTTGGCGCTTTGTTCTCTCTTTGTATTCCTGTCCAGCTGTATCCTGTCCAGAGTCTCAGCTGTTATTACCCTCCTCATAATGACTTGTTTGATGTTCGGATAAATATCAACACTCGCTGCTTATCTGCGGGGAAGAACGTGACATCATCGCCTTTGATTCCATTATTTTTCTTTTCCCTTTTTTACATTTTTTTTTTATTTAAAGCCACCTACTCCTATTTATATTTCCTATATACTTACTGTACACAAGCTAAAGGATCAGGGGAAGATAAAACAAAATTGATTTTTTATTTAAAAGGCGTCTTAGAAACATTCCATGTGACATTTCATATAGATACCAGAGATTTTTTTTAGAACTTTGCTGCAGAGTGGAGGGGCCCATTTACTGTCCTTCTTGTGCATTTGTTACTGCAACGTACATAACATTGGATGCATTGCAGTGCCACTCATTTTACATGTGTTATAGCGCCCCACAATGCGCACTGAGAAGCAATTGTGCCTTTAAAGAGGTATTAAACACAAATCCAGAAATGTGATATATTATTATAAATCATTAAATGTGGTGGCTGCATTCCTTTTCTCTTTTTAGGTTCCGTCCCCTCTGTTTTCACCTGGTGATCTGACCAGTATCACACCTCCTGTATTAGAGTGTAATATATTGTATTATATTATATAGTGATATTTAGGTTTACACTGAGGAACGGAGCGGCTCACAGCAGGAGTCCGCTGTGTCTCCATTCACCGTTTCAGGTCTGATTTCAGCCCCGAGTTTTTGGCTGAATTCGGACCTGAAACGGACCAGAAAACGCACAGAACTTCTGCGCAACTCGCACCGGAGCCGCTCTGGAGATGTGTGAACCGGCTCCATAGACAGCCAGTCACCATCTCCTGACATGTGGATTGGATGCGGGGAAACCCGTAGCCAATTCGCACCGGTGTGAACCCAGCCTCATGGTTGCACCGATATTGGTACCGGTGCTGATACTAAGCATTTTCACGGGTACGAGTATAGTCTTATGTATATATATATATATATATATATATATAATCTTGTGTGAACACAGGTTTGTCATAGTGGCCTTAGCCTGGGTTCATGCAGGAGCGGTGCAGGAAACCACATGCATTTTGGACAGGAATCACACCGCATTCCTGTTCAAATCGCATGCAATTCTTTGCAGTATAATTTGAGCCCATTCTATTTGTATTTTGTATCTTCTCTTCTCATCCCTCTTCTCGTCCCTCTTCTATTCTCTTCTCATCCCTCTCCTCTTCACTCTTCTCTTCTCTTTTCTTCTCTTCTCATCCCTCTTCTCTTCTCAACCCTCTTCTCTTCTCAACCCTCTTCTCTTCCCTTTTCTTGTTCCTCTTCTCTTCTCATCCCTCTTCCCTTCTCAACCCTCTTCTCTTCTCTTCTCTTCCCTTTTCTTGTTCCTCTTCTCTTCTCGTTCCTCTTCTCTTCTCGTTCCTCTTCTTGTCCCTCTTCTCTTCTTGTCTCTCTTCTCATCTATACTCGTTTTTCTTCTCGTCCCCCTTCTCTTCTTGTCCCTCTTCTCTTCTCATCCCTCTCCTCTTCACACCTCTCTTTTCTTCTCATCCCTCTTCTCTTCTCATCCCTCTTCTCTTCTCTTCCCTCTTCTCTTCTCTTCCCTCTTCTCTTCTCTTCCCTCTTCTCTTCTCATCCCTCTTCTCTTCTCATCCCTCTCCTCTAAACACCTCTCTTCTCTTCTCGTCCCTCTTCTCTTCTCTTCTCTTCCTTCTCTTCTCATCCTTCTTCTCTTCTCTTCCTTCTTCTCTTCTCTTCTCATCCTTCTTCTCTTCTCAACCCTCTTCTTGTTCCTCTTCTCTTCTCATCCCTCTTCTCGTTCCTCTTCTCTTCTCGTTCCTCTTCTTGTCCCTCTTCTCTTCTTGTCTCTCTTCTCGTCTATTCTCGTTTCTCTTCTCTTCTCATCCCCCTTCTCTTCTTGTCCCTCTTCTCTTTTCGTCCCTCTTCTCTTCCCTCTTCTCTTCTCATCCATCTTCTCTTCTCAACCCTCTTCTCGTCCATTTTCTTGTTCCTCGTCTCTTCTCATTCCTCTTCTCTTCTCCTTCCTCTTCTTGTCCCTCTTCTCTTCTTGTCCCTCTTCTCTTCTTGTCTCTCTTTTCATCTTTTCTTGTTCCTCTTCTCTTCTCATCCCTCTTCTTGTCCCTCTTCTCTTTTTGTTTCTTTTCTCTTCTAGTCCCTTTTCTCTTCTATTCTGGTCCCTCTTCTCGTCCCTCTTCGCTTGTAGTTTTTCTTTTGTTTTCTAGTCCCCTTTATCTTCTGGTCCCTCTTCTGGTCCCTGTTCTCTTCTCATCCCTCTTTTCTTCTCATCCCTCTTCTCTTCTCTTCTCTTCTCTTCTCTTCTCTTCTCTTCTCTTCTCATCCCTCTTCACTTCCCTCTTCTCTTCTCATCCCTCTTCTCTTCTCAACCCTCTTCTCTTCCCTTTTCTTGTTCCTCTTCACTTCTCATCCCTCTTCTCTTCTCATTCCTCTTCTCGTTCCTCTTCTCTTCTCGTTCCTCTTCTTGTCCCTCTTCTCTTCTTGTCTCTCTTTTCGTCTCTTCTCGTTTCTCTTCTCTTCTCGTCCCCCTTCTCTTCTTGTCCCTTTTCTCTTCTCGTCCCTCTCCTCTTCACACCTCTCTTTTCTTCTCATCCCTCTTCTCTTCTCATCCCTCTTCTCTTCCCTTCTCTGCTCTTCCTTTTTCTCATCTCTTCTCTTCTCTTCTCTTCCCTCTTCTTCTCTTCTCAACCCTCTTCTCATCCATTTTCTTGTTCCTCTTCTCTTCTCATTCCTCTTCTCGTTCCTCTTCTCTTCTCGTTCCTCTTCTCTTCTCGTTCCTCTTCTTGTCCCTCTTCTCTTCTCGTCCCTCTTCTTGTCCCTCTTCTCTTCTCATTTTTCTTTTCTCTTCTAGTCCCTTTTCTCTTCTCTTCTGGTCCCTCTTCTCATTCCTCTTCTCTTCTTGTCCCTCTTCTCTTCTCGTCCCTCTTCTCTTCTCGTCCCTCTTCTCTTCTCTTCTTGTCCCTCTTCTCTAATGGCACTACTGTGCTTCTGCTAAATGGCAGTGTGTTTTTGTACATGCCAGAAAACAACAAGGGTGCAGCAGCATGTACCTTTCCTTACTTGTTCTTAGTGAATAAGGTAAATGTATGATGTGTGGTGACACTGCTACACATTTTGCAAATATTATACTAACCATTTAGTTCAACGCTCAGGGCCTGCTGAGTAGGACGGGGCTGCGCTGTGTTTTTGCGCTTCTACAGCCCCTTGTTGTTTAAGCCGGTTAATGTCAACTTTGTTAAAACAAAGTCAGTTTTTCTATTTTTCTCGGTCCTTTTGTGCCTTTAAAATCACCGGCAATCAAACAAAAAGGACGGTTTTCCCTGTAAATGTGACTCGCTCGCGCTCTCCCGTCCTCAGACAATACAAGCGCAAGATCCGGGACAGAGAGCTGACACAGCAACATTTGGGTCTCAAAGAAACTGTGGGAAATGTCAGATTTATGGCCCTGTGGATGATTAGTGCAAGGCTTTCTTTCACTAGCAGCCTTCTCCCCCCACCCTCCCTTTCAGGAACGCAGGGCCTGGGAAGATTTTGGCGGCGGCCCAGCAAGGCAGAGGGAATCAGTATCCCGCTCTCTCCCCCTCGGGATTCAGGGGAAAAACAAGGCCTTTAGGGCACAGCCACACATGCGATTTTTAATCTCTGAGATTCCGAAAATCTTCTAGAGGGAAAATCTCTGTTTGGGTGGTGGTGGAGAGTCCAGGAATATAAAAGAATATTGGAAATGGCTAACAAAATCCAAACATGGTGATCAACTGCAGGATGTTTTGGGACATGGTTCTGGTGATTTGGTAAAGCAGCATTTCTCAATGTTTTTTTACAGTGAGGAACCCTTGAAAAAAAAATTCTGGTCTCAGTTAACCCCTGCTAATAATTCTACAGCTCACAGGACATTGGTGTGAACATTAAAGTGAAACTAAAGTCTGGTTAAAAAAAAATTATATATATTCAAGTATGTAAACTGACAGGCGGATCTGATTGGATCCCCGGTGTGAAAGGACTCTAAGGACTGTGGTGCACTTAGTGTATTTGACATGTAAGGCTGCTCTATATAACAGTAACATATAAGTGCCCCCCCCCCCTTTGTCCATCAGTTAAGAGGCCTATTTACGTTGGCCATAAATAACTTTACTATATTTGTGGTCATGTGAAAAGGGCCCTCTTAAATCAGGGGTCAGCGGAAGAAGGTCTCCCTTACATTGGTGGTCAGTTGGATTAGGACTCCCTTCCATTGGTGGTTAGTGGGAGAAGGGGTCCCTTACATTGCTGGTCAGTTGGAGAAGAACTCCCTTACATTGGAGGTTAGTGGGAGGACCCTCCTTACCTTGGTGTTCAGTTCGATAGGACTGTCTTACATTAGTGGCCAGCTGGATTAGGACGCCTGTCGATTGGTGGTAAGTGAGAGAAGAAGTCCCTTAAATTGTGGGTTAGAGGGAGAAGTAGTCCCTTGTATTTGTAGTCTTTTGGAGAAGAACTCCCTTACATTGATGGTCAGTGGGAAAACTCCCGTACATTAATGGTCAGTGGGAAAACTCCCGTACATTAATGGTCAGCGGGAGAACTCCTGTACATTGATGGTCAGTGGGAGAACTCCTGTACATTAATGGTCTGTTGGAGAAGAACTCCCTTACATTGATGGTCATTTAGAGAAAAACTTTCCTACATTGATGGTCAATTGGAGAAGAACTCCCTTACATTGGAGGTTAGTGGGAGGACCCCCTTACATCAGTGTTCAGTTCGATAAGGACTGTCTTACATTAGTGGCCAGCTGGATTAGGACGCCTGTCGATTGGTGGTCAGTGAGAGAAGAAGTCCCTTAAATTGTGGGTTAGAGGGAGAAGGAGTCCCTTGTATTTGTAGTCAGTTGGAGAAGAACTCCCTTACATTAATGGTCAGTGGGAGAACTCCCTTACATTGATGGTCAGTGGGAGAACTCTCGTACATTAATGGTCAGTGGGAGAACTCCCTTACATTGATGGTCAGTGGGAGAACTCTCGTACATTGATGGTCAGTGGGAGAACTCCCTTACATTAATGGTCAGTGGGAGAACTCTCGTACATTGATGGTCAGTGGGAGAACTCTCGTACATTGATGGTCAGTGGGAGAACTCCCTTACATTGATGGTCAGTGGGAGAAGGACTCCCTTACTTTAAAGGTCAGTTGGTTAAGAACTCCCTTACATTGACGGTCAGTCAAAGAAAAACTCTGTTACATTGCTGATTAAAGTAATAATTCCCCCTTACAGATAACTAAAAAAATCATTGGTGCCACTGGTAACTTATCTGAGGGGCAGAGATTGTTAGCACAAATGTAGGTTGTTTAGTATGTGTGGAGAGTGTCTTGTTGCCCAATTAACCAATATGGTTCCACCTGTCATTCTATAGTACTGAGCTCAAATTGGTTGGTGTGGGTATGAAGACATTATGTCCTTGGCACATTTCATACATAAGTGCTGCACATTCAGTTTTTAAATACGGAGTCAGGATTGAGGACCCGCGATCAGTGAAGAGGCTCAATAATCGTCAGTGACTCTGCTGGTTAATGGCTCCAATCACTGGAAGTATATAATAATCCTTATTGCCTCATTCCGCAGTCTGTTCATTTGCACAATTTCCTGTAATATAACAGAAAAAAAAACGCTCTTTTAATTAATGTAAAAGAAAAGCAGGGACCCTTGACAGATTTCATTAACCAGAAGACGGCAAGGGAGGGAGAATTATAGTGTGTTTTACTTAACCTAGCTAATAAAGGTAAGTCCCATTATTCATAGTATATTGGCTATTTATTAAAACGCTCCTTAGTTTCATTCACGGCACACATTACATTTGTATTATTGCTTTTATCATAGCTCACCAAGATGGGTATATGGGATTCCATGACAAGAAAAAAAGTGAAAGGCCAGGACGCGGGTCATAGAAATCTTAGGTGAAGTCTAGTCTCGTCTTGCAGGACTGGGGTTCATCATTTATCGTAATTCAGAAGTTTTAGTTTGAAGAGAACCAGTCACCTCTTGAACTGTAAAAGCTTGTTTTGCCTAGTGTAACCTTTCTCAAACGTTTTAACATAGAGGAACTCTTGAAATGACTTTCTGGTCCCAGGAAACATTTATAATCATTATTATTATAGCTCACTGAACAATATCTGGAGTCTGCTGCCAGCGACTCCTCGGGGTTGATTTGTTAAGGGCAAATAGACTATGCAGTATGCACTTTGCAAGTGCAGTTGCTCCAGAGCTTAGTTAATGAGGGGGAGCTCTGCTGACTTCAATCATCCAATTGTGCAAGCAAAAATGCTGTTTTTTTATTTTTCTTGTATCTGATTGGGTGTACTTAACCTCATTTACTAAGTTCTAGAGCAACTGCCCTTGCAAAGTGCAGTCTATTTGCCTTTAATAACCCCCCCCCCCCGAGGTCCACTCCTACATCTTTTCTCTATTTGCATACATGGTGCCCGTACTTTGTGGGCCATTGTTTGCCACCACTAAGAATCAAGCACCATACCAGCAGCTGTGGACCCTTTAATGCCTGTGAAGTCTCTGTCCAGAATAAAAGGAAGAATTTGATTGGTTCCTGTTGACAATGAAAGCACCTTTCCTTCTAGACCCCAAAATTTTAAAATGAACTCCAGCGAGTTCTTTGTCAGTCATTCTGATCCCCTGGCTATGCTGGCTTTGGTGGTTTCTGAGTCACTGGCTTGGGATAAATATGCGTTGGGTGAAATCAGATCTTTGAATCTGCGCACCTGTTCCAGGTCGGTAACTCGTTGTTGAAGGATTAGAATTGCAGTCATATAAGTAGCATTTTCAGTAGAGGCCAGTAATGGGCTACCTGCATGTTTTCTCAGCACAGGTTACTTATAGGGCTATTCAGCAGGGCATTAACATAGGTGTGTTAATGTGTTCTATATTGCATTTCCACCTGCGTTGCATTAAAATGAAAGGGCTGCCAGGGTACCCTAACATGACGAAAATTGGGCTTGTACCTTTTTTGTCAATGCCTTACGTTGCAGCATGCTTCAATGCAGGTGCATTGCCATAGTGCAGTGGTCTCCAAACTGTGGCCCTTTGCTTGCTTTTATCTGGCCCATGAGGCACTATTTTATTCTTTGACACCAACGAGGGGGCACAATTCCTACCAATGACACCAACAATGGGGCACAGTTCCTCACAGTGACACCAATGATGGGGAACAATTCCTCTCACTGACACAAGGAATGGGGCACAATTCCTACCAATGGCACCAACAATGAGGCAAAGGTCCTCCCAATGATTCCAACAATGGAGCCCAATGACACCAATGATGGGCCACAATGCCTCATACTGACACCAATGATGGGGAACAAGTCCTCCCAATGACACAAGCGATGGGGCACAACTTCTACCAATAACACCAACAATGGGGCAAAGGTCCTCCCAATGACTCCAACAATGATGCCCAGTGACACCAATGATGGGGCACAATTCCTCGTAGTGTACCAATGATGAGGAACAATTCCTCCCAATGACACAAGCGATGAGGCACAACTTCTACCAATAACACCAACAATGGGGAAAAGGTCCTCCCAATGACTCCAACAATGATGCTCAATGACACCAATGATGGAGCACAATTCCTCGTAGTGACACCAATGATGAGGAACAACTCCTCCCAATGACACAAGTGATCGGTACAACTCCTACCAATGACACCAACGATCGGGCACAGGTCCTCCCAATGACTCCAACAATGGGGCCCAATGATACCAATGATGGGGCACAATTTCTCTCAATAACACCAAATATAGGGCATTGCTTACTCCAGCTAATGCTGGGACATTTTTTACTTCGGATGGCCACAGTCCGGCCCCGCTAAAGTTTGAAGGACAGTAAATTGTCCCTTTGTCTACAAAGTTTGGAGATCCCTGCCATAGTGCATTGGTGTGTTATTTAAAATAAATAGTACCACAACCAATGTAAGGTGCGTTACCACAAGGCAATAGTGAAACTGGACCCTCTATAAATGTTAACCTGTGGGAATACAATCTAATTTCTTTGCCAGTTTAGTTTCAACCTATTGAAATTATTAGGTTGCCTTAACACAAAGCATGTGATTTAACGCAATGGAATGGCCAGGTGTGAGGGGGACCTCAAAGCACCATGACAGCCAGAAAACTAGCATTTCAGAAGGAGAGAAATACTTACAGATTCTATTTTTCCCTCAATGGAGGTTTCCTCAAAGGCCCCATTTACATCTCTGAATTATGGTAACCTGCAAACCGCGGTACCTTGGTTTTGGGCTGCCTTAGTGCAGCACGTCCTACATGGGATGCCCTAAACAAAATTTATTTTTGAAAGTTCTTTGATGACTAGTGCAGCGATTTATTGCCTTTAGTCAGATTTCATTTTTCATTGACTGACAGAAGTCAGAACAGTGAAAGGTGACTCCTGATTGGTCGCTCTGGGTTTTTGCACATTGCTGGGTGTAAGTTGACGCAAGTTTTTTTTGCAGCAGGCCAACATTCGAGATTTGCACATGACTATCTGCTTGCTTACCGCAAGTAAAACGCCTATTCAAACCACAACAGTATGCAATCCTCTGCACACACCGGAATGCCTTATAATTCATACCATGTGTGCAAATGAAATATGGATTGAACAAACATTTTAATGAACCAACCTCAAGCTCTTTTCAGCAGCAAGTTTTTTTTTTTCTACACTCAAAGCTAATTTCTTTATCAGTTATGCACTTGGGAAGATTTTATGGAGCAATTATCCAATTAAATGTCCTTGGTGGGGGGAGGGGGGGAACTAAGCCAGCTGAATGGGGCTTTTATGTTCTATGCCGGCGTTGTTGGAGCACCGAGGATGTACATACTTTTTTTTTTCCATTCAAGAAAAGTGCTTGGGTTGGTTGAGTGGAAGCGAGCTGACGGGCAGCGCACAGACAATGCAGGCTGTGTAAATACAGGAGGCTGACTTTCTCTAATTGTCAGATGTGACTGAGAGTCGGCTCGGGGCCTTGTGTCTCCTGCCGTGACCTGAGCTGGTCCTCGCTTAAAGGAGAACTACCTCTTCCTGCAACAATCGCTTAAAGTGGAAGCATCATTCACCTTCACCCATCGCCAGGAATCAACAGGGCTTGTCAGCTTTACAGAATAACATTGCATGCATACTACTACCCTGCAGACGACATTAAGAGACCGGGAATAGGAGACTGCTAGAGATCACTTACCAGTACTGACCTCTGACTCCTGCAAAGGACCATGTAGTCAGTACCAAAGGGCTGCATGCAGCTCTGAGGCCACAGGTTGGGCACTGTGGTTGATGGCTCTTTGAAACACAAAATAACATTGGAGGTTGTAGACTCAAAACACGCTGCAGAAGACACTCAGAGTCTGGGGACAAGAGACTGCCAGAGAACATTTACCACTGATGACTATTGAGTTCTGCATAGGGACACACAGCAAGTTCCAGAGGGGCTGCATGAAGCTCTTGGGCTCCAGGTTGAGCACTAGGGTTGAAGGCTCTTTGGAAAACAAAATAACACTACTTGTGTACTATAGGAGAGCAGTAGACACTCGGAGACTGGAAACAGGAGACTGCTAGAGAACATCTACCACTGCTGACTATTGAGTTCTGCAAAGGGCTACACAGCAAACAACGGTTGAGCGCTAGGCTGGTTCTTTGAAAAGCAAAATAACTTTGCTTGCAAACTACAGGAGAGAGTGGAGACTGGAGACATACTGCAGAAGACTTGCAGAGACTGGGGACAGGAGACTACTTGAGATCACATACCACTGCTGTCTGCTGAGTTCTGCAAAGGGCACAGCAAGTAACAAAGGGCTGCATGCAGGTTGGGCCTAGGGTTGAATACTCTTTGAAAAGCAAAACACCATTGCTTGCTTACTACAGGAGAGGTTGGAGACAGGATACACTCTGCAGAAGACTGGAGACAAGAGACTACTAGAGATCACCTACCCATACTAACTTCTGAGTCCTGCAAAGGGCCACATAGTACCAAAGGGCTGCATGCAGCTCTTGGGGCGATGGTTGGGCACTAGGTTTGAAGGCTCTTTGAAAGGCAAAATAACATTGGAGGTTGGAGACTTGAGACACAATGCAGAAGACACTGAGAGACTGGGGACAAGAGACTGCTAAAGAACATTTACCACTGCTGACCATTGAGTTCTGCAAAGGGCCACACAACAAGTACCAAAGGGCTGCATTGAGCTCTTGGGCCGCATGTTGAGCACTAGGCTTGAAGGCTCATTGAAAAACAAAATAACATTACTTGAGTACTACAGGAGAGATTGGAGACACACTGCAGTAGACACTCAGAGACTGGGAACTGGACATGGCTAGAGAATATTTACCATTGCTCACTATTGAGTTCTGCAAAGGGCCACACAGCAAGTACCAAGGAGCCCCATACAGCTTTTGGTGCCAAAGGTTGAGCAGTAGGTTGGCTCTTTGAGAAGCAAAATAACTTTGCTTACATACTACAGAAGAGATTGGAGACTGGAGACACGCTGCAGAAGACTTCCAGAGACTGGGGACAGGAGACTGCTTGAGATCACATACCACTGTGATGACGCTCCTTTGTAAAAGCTCCAACCTTAGTTTCATGGACTTATTTTAGTAAAAACTTGAGATAATTTTCAATTCCACAACCAACAAACAAGAAAAAAGCTTGATATGTTTCATAGTTCCTGAACGGTAAAGAGTCTTAGTACTCCTCTCACAATCATCCCTATATTTTTGTAGACTATGGCCATAGAGGTGGCCAGATTTTAAGTCCTTGTGCTACTCTGTCTTCTTCTGCGCCCCTAGACTTCATCCCACAAGTGCCATTGTGGTACATACAGCCCAGGATGTTATTGAGTGTGCAGGCTAGATTGGTATGTTGGGATTTGTAATGTCTCGGTATCCAGCCAGGTTGCTTCTCTGACTTCAGAGCGATGGGTGACTGTATGACCTCACAGTACATCTTCCAGTAACCATCACTATTCTGTGCAAGGGGACCCCTGTGGCCTTCAGATTCTTGCTTAGTGATTATTATTGTCGGTAAAAAGGCTTCATATCTACATAAATCCCGGGGAAGTGCTAAGGGTTTAAAAAATAAAAGACAGAAAGTCATGATGATGTCTGCAAACAGTTGACTCTGCAAAACCAAAAATGACACTCAGCACTGCAGCGGAGTGACTGAATCATCCGCCACCTTCCCCGAGCGCTGGAGGGATCCATAAATTGCTCAGCTAGCTCCTCATAAAGACTCGATGCTTGTAGGTTGTGTGCGAGCTCCTAAAGTACAGCAGGGGGGGAATAACGCACTCTTTCATTCATTTCTATATTTCCTTACTCACAAAATATTTAAATAACTGAAACACGCTTTTAACATTGAGTTGCCACACACCAACTAAAAGGCGGACAATTGCTTGCAGTAGGAGTGCCTACTCTAAGACAGCCTTTCTCAGACTTTTTACCCTAAAGGAGCCCTTGCAATAATTGTCAGGTCTCAGGGAGCCCCTCCTAAGCCTAGTGCATTGGTGGTCATTTGGAAAATGCCCCTTACATTGATGGTGGTAAGGGAGAAGAATGCCCCTTATATTGGTTGTGGTTAACAGGAAGAATGCCCCTTACATTGGTGGTGGTTGGTGGGAAGAATGCCCCTCACATTGGTGGCCATTGGGAAATTGCCCCTTACATTGGTGGTGGTCAATGGGAAGAATGCCCTTACATTGGTGGTGGTCAGTGGGAAGAATGCCCCTTACATTGGTGGCCATTGGAAAAATGTCCCTTACATTGGTACCCATTGTGAAATTGCCCCTTACATTGATGGTGGTCAGTGGGAAGAATACCCCTTACATTGGCGGCCATTGGGAAAATGCCCCTTATGTTGGTGGTGGTCAATGGGAAGAATGCTCCTTACATTGGTGGTGGTCAGTGAAAAGAATGCCCCTTACAGTGGTGGCCATTGGGAAAATGCCCCTTAAATCGGTGGCCATTGGGAAAATACCCCTTACATTGATGGTGGTCAGGGAGAAGAATGCTCCTTATATTGGTGGTGGTTAAGAGCAAGAATGTCTATTACATTGGTGGTGGTCAGTGGGAAGAATGCCCCTTACATTGGTGGCCATTTGGAAAATGCCCCTTACATTGGTGGTGGTCAGTGGGAAGAATGTCCCCCTTACAGCAATAGTCAGAATGCCATCCTAAAGTCATGCCACTTACTCTTCCAAGAGTCATTGGACCTGGAACTATTCAAGCACCATCACAAGGAAGGTCAGTTAGTCACAGCTGAAGGAACCTCTAGCCATCTTGGGAGGAACCCTAGGGTACCACAGAACCCTGATTGAGAATGGTTTATGGGTGGGAGGAGGAAATGTTTAGTGCAAATAAAGAGGTACCACGGACAGTACTCAACTATGTTTTTGCAAGTTCCTATTATGACTCCAATGACATTAACCATGAGAGAAGAAGCAATGGCGTACTGATGACATCATCCCTTCACTCCCTTCTTCTGTCCCACCTTTAGGTCCCATTCACACTTTGGGTTAAGCAGAAGCGTTTCTGTCCATGTTTCTGCAAATGCATGAAAAATGCGCTAAAACGCATGATGCGTTGCGGTGCCGTTATTTCTTTATGGCATCCCAAATGCAGGTAGCAGCTGCGCATTTGCCATGCAAAAAAGTGCAACGAAAAACGCACTTGGCTCATGTCCAAAATTTTGGTCATGAGCTCCTTTTTAGTGTATTTTTGGAGCAGAGGGAGTCCCATTCAAATTAATGAATGGTGCCACTCCAAAAATGCATTAAAAAAACACGTAAAAAAAAAGTGACGCAGTAGTGTGAATGGGGCCTGACAATAATGACCCTGTGCAATACAGGAGAGCCCAGCTGGCCCTTGGCATTGCCTTAGAGTTCAGAGGAAGTTAATATAAATCTAGGATTGGGTACTCATACTAGCTGAGGTTACAGAAACCACTTCTCCCCACTGCTGTTAAGCCTCACAGCTTGGTCACAAACCCAGTTTGCTGATTGGGCAGTAAAGAAGCAATGGAACACTGGTGACATCATCCCTCTACTCCCTTCTCCTCTCCCACTTTTTTAATAATGGCCCTGTGCAATGCAGAAAGCCTGGCTGGCTCACTGTATTGCCTCGAAATCAGCTAATATAAACCCAGATTCAGGTACTTGTAATAGCTAAATAACAGCACATTGAATGAGTCTTTTGCATGGAGTGAAGTTCGGAAGTCCGGCTCTGTCGGCCCCATCTTGTAGGATGATTTCTGGTTAATCTGAATATTACACTTTGCTCTTTTTGTCTCATTAAATGCAGAGATGAATGGGATGATTTGGTGTCTTTCTTGCTGCCCTTCTGATTTAGCGTCGCTCGGTAATTCTCGTCCTCCGCGCCGGCTGACAGCTTATGTTTTATCATGCAGGAGTTTGTTCTGTGTTCTCCAATATCCCCTCCGGCCAACGTGTTATAATCTTCCTTAATTATTTACCAGAGTTATTATTGCGCAAGAAAAATGCACAGAAGCGTCCAGGTCTTTACTGCGCAGTGCGTGTAACGGTAAGAGATTGGAGTAAAGCCGGAGCTTTCAGAAGGTTAATAATACGAAACAATTAAAGCTGAACTCTAGGCACAAAAAAACGTTTTAATTGAAATAAATTCCTCAATACCCACAGAGGATATAAATCCACTTAGTGTCTTTGCAAACCGAGATATTACTTTGTAAAAGTAGCAGTGACATCATCACTGTGCTGTTCATTGCCTGTGTAGAGAGCAGAGCTGTGGGAGTGACCCAGCAGGCCCCACCCACTACAGGCTGCCTGCAGAAAACTACAGGAGGGGGGCAGAGAGGAGACCAATCACCCTTCACAAGGAGAGACAGCAGAGCTGTGCCCCACCCACTACAGGCTGCCTGCATAAAATGACAGGAGAAGGCAGAGAAAACAAAAAGAGATCCTGGACTGCCGCACTCCATAAAAAAAGGCATCTTTATTGACAAAAATAGATAAAAATCCAAAATACAGTCACATCAAGGGTGGATAAGACAGAGATTGACAGCTAACGCGTTTCACATCAACTGATGCTTACTCCAACCAACAGTTGATGTGAAACGCGTTAGCTGTCAATCTCTGTCTTATCCACCCTTGATGTGACTGTATTTTGTATTTTTATCTATTTTTGGCAATAAAGATGCCTTTTTTCATGGAGTGCGTCAGTCCAGGATCTCTTTTCGTTTTCTACACAGTTGTGCAGAGCCAGCACCCGTTAGTTTGAGTAGGGCCGGAGCATTAATTCAGGTGTGGAAGTCTTGGGAGCGGCATTCTCTTTCGTTTCTTATTTTACCAGAAGGGGGCAGAGACAAGACCAGTCACCCTGCACAAGGAGAGAGCGCAGAGCTGTGGGAGGGGCCCGACAGGCCCCACCCACTACAGGCTGCCCGCAGAAAACTACAGGAGGGGTGGAGACAAGACCTGTCACCCTGCAGAAGGAGAGAGAGCAGAGCTGTGGGAGGGGCCCGACAGGCCCCACCCACTACAGGCTGCCCGCAGAAAACTACAGGAGGGGTGGAGACAAGACCAGTCACCCTGCAGAAGGACAGAGAGCAGAGCTGTGGGAGGGGCCCGACAGGCCCCACCCACTACAGGCTGCCCGCAGAAAACTACAGGAGGGGTGGAGACAAGACCAGTCACCCTGCAGAAGGAGAGAGAGAGCAGAGCTGTGGGAGGGGCCCGACAGGCCCCACCCACTACAGGCTGCCCGCAGAAAACTACAGGAGGGGGCGGAGACAAGACCAGTCACCCTGCAGAAGGAGAGAGAGCAGAGCTGTGGGAGTGACCCAGCAGGCCCCACCCACTACAAGCTGCCTACAGAAAACTATAGGAGGGGGACCAAGTCACCCTGCAGAAGAAGAGAGAGCAACACTGTGGGAGTGGCCAAGCAGGCCACACCCACTACAGGCTGCGGAGACAAGACCAGTCCCCCTGCACAAGGAGAGAGAGCAGCAGTGAGCGGTCTTTATTACAGGAAGTCTCACATTCATACACAGGGCTACTCCTCTCTGGTAGCGTTACTCTGATTTCACTGCACACTGTGAGCTTCTCACAATGTGCATTAAAAGCTATAGCAAGTCAGCTTGAGTCTGCTTCATTTCCTGGTTGAAGGACATTCAGCATTATTTAGACTTTCCTCCAAAGCCTGATTGTCCCTGGCCCCGCCCCTTTCAGTCATTGGATGCAGACTGCCTAGGTCCACCCACTCTTTCAGACTGACACCCACCCTTCAAGAGATTTTTGATATTTGCAAAACACCTCCCATGGGCCAGCCCACTGCTAGCATCAGGGTTGAGGGCCCTTAAGAGAAGTCCTGTGATGTTTTCAGGATCCTATTGGCCCCTCCCACCAGCCATGATCTGCCTGCATTGCATAGAGAAGCACAGAGACTTAGTGATGACATCACTGGGACTAAAATAAGGTATGTAATGAAAACAGAACAGTTTTATTTTAAAAAAAAATCCTTAGCCTGTTGATGAAGAGGAACCAGGGAAGGCAAAATATAGGCAGATTAAGCCTCGGCTTTAAGTCTTCTCTTTAAATTGAAATATATTTAGTTTTCAGCTCATGAGAGAATATTCCGATTTTACGATTTGATTACTTCCGCACATCTCACCGGATTCTCCCCGATAGTTTAGAGAGCGTTAAAATATTATCATTTTTTCCCCCGCACATCTCCTGACAGTTATCCTGATAATTATACAAATTCTTAAATGTTGGTATAAATCGCGCTGGGGGTAAGTCGGGCGCTCGCTGTAAGTAGTAGTGCGGGAAGCGATTTACAATTACGCCCGCTTTCAATTAATTTGAAATAAGCCGTCTTCCGCATATGTCCGAGAGTCCCGCTCTCATCTCTTGGAAATTGAAATTGTCCAATGAATTTAAATCGCTTTCTAAAATCTTAAGGGCGCGCGGTATAAATCACCGCCATTTATATTTTCTCTCTTCCTCTGGAGAGAATGTGAAAGGACAATGAAACGGATTGATAACCTGCAGCTTCGGCGCTGCCTTCTCACATTAGTGCCCATCATCTCAGACATCTTTATATATTTTTATCTCTTTTATATTAGGTGGCTGAGCTTCATCTCCGTACTCCATCTTTAATTGAATTCTAGGACTCTTGTTAAGGGGACCTGGAAGGATTGATAGGGGCTCGTTACTGAAGCTGGGACCACTGGGGGGGGGGGGGGGGGCATCATCCTGGTTTTCACTTTAAATAGGGCCTAATAAATGAAATGAGTGCTAAACTCAAAGGGTTGCCATTTTATTTTTTTTGTTATTACATGTATATATATAGCATTGGCAAATTACATATTGTCCCCGCCCTCGAGGAGCCTACAATCTAAGATAGTTACATAGTTAGTAAGGTTGAATAAAGACACCAGTCCATCCAGTTCAACCCGAGTGAGCACCCCCAATTGTCCCGCACATTGCATCCCATCAAGATGCCCATCCACTATATTATTATTATTATTTTTTTTTTATATATATTTAAGGTACCCTTGTAGCACCATCAATCTACGCAGCGCTCCACACACACCCACACCGGTCCCCACCCCCAAGGGGTCTGCAATCCAAGGTCCCCAACTCACACCCATACACAAGGGCCAATTTTTTTTTTTGGACAGAAGCCAATAAACCTACCAGCATGTCTTTGGAGTGTGGGAGGAAACCGGAGTACCCGGAGGAAACCCACACAGGGAGAACTCCAAACTCCAGGCAGGTAGTGTCATGGTTGGGATTCGAACCAGCGACTCTATTGCTGCGAGGCGAGAGTGGTAACCACTACACCACTGTGCTGCCCGTTATCTCACATCAGTCCCTGCCCTCGAGGAGCTTACAATCTAAGGTCCCTAACTCACATCAGTCCCCACCCTTGAGGAGCTTACAATCTAAGGTCCCTATCATACATCAGTCTATACCCTAGAGGAGCTTACAATCTAAGATCGCTATCTCACATCAGGCCCTGCCCTCAAGAAGCTTACAATCTAAAGTCCCTAACTCACATCAGTCCCCACCCTTGAAGAGCTTACAATCTAACGTCCCTATCGCACATCAGTCCCTACCTTCAAGGAGCTTGCAATCTAAAGTCCCTAACTCACATCAGTCCCCGTCCTGGAGAAGCTTACAATCTAAAGTCCCCATCTCCCATCAGTCCTTGCCGTCAAGCAACTTACATTCTAAGGTCCCTAACTCACATCAGTCTCTGCCCTCGAGGAGGTTACAATCTAAGGTCCCTATCTCGCATCAGTCCCCACCCTCGAGGAGCTCACAATCTAAGGTTCCTACCTCACATCACACACAATTATCCAGCGATGATATTTGAAATGAAAATGGAATGCCATCAAAGTATATTAAATTCGTATTTTGCAGCTTACTCGTCCTTAGCTATGGTGGCTGCAGTAGTTTTCTTTTTCAAGTTTTATTTCTCTTTTGTTTTCACCTGATGATCCTGCCACATACTTCCAGTCCTAGGGTGACTACACTCACTGTACTGTATCTATGGAAAAGTAGCATTGTCAGACTACGACTGAGAGTGTGTTTGGACTATAGAACACCTTCCCCATACTACTTCTTCATTAGGTTGGGGTTCTGTAGTCCAAGCATTTGACCAGTAAACCCGACAGAGCTAAGAACACTGTTTGTGGGTTTCGGTACAGCAGAGGCGGAGAGCGCAGGAAGTTATCAGCTCACAAGCGTACATTGTCCTCGTTATGAGTTTATTTACACGGCTGTTCTCCCAAATTTATTTCTGCACTGCAGCCAAGGGCAGCCCTGTACTGCAAACACTGCTGTGTGCAAACGCTACCGTGCACAAACAAGTGATATCCAAATAATCATGTCTGGCTGTACGGCGTTGGGAAGCTCGGCTACACAGACACCTTAGGTGTTTACCGCGGGCGCCCCCGGGTGAGCAGAATGTTTTGCAGCTCAAGCACAGAAAGCCTCTAAACTCCCGGTTTGCACTTTGCAGTTTTGCTTAAAAAAAATCTCTCCGGTTTAAAGATCGTACGGATTTTACCCAACTTCATGTGTAATCGTTCCCTGCTTCTGTGCTGTAGATACAGGGACAGGCCATCCCAGTGGAAGAAATGGGAGCGCTAAGTGAGAAGTTCTGCCAAATGGTAGTGCCAGGATCCCCCAACAAATTCTTCAATTGTTGGATAAATGTGGGGGAGAAGGATAAACTGGTGTACACAGAATCTGGCGCAACTCTGCATAGAAACCAATCAGCTTCCAGGTTTTATTGTCAAAGCTTAGAGGGGTTGTAAACCCTCGTGCATCCTATGCATTAAGGTGAAAAAACACCTGGCATTCACCGCCCCCCTGTTCTTCTTACCTGAGCCCCTTCATCTCCTCGGCAAAGACGCGCTCTCCCTCTCTCCACAGGGTCCCGGCTCTTGATTGGATAGATTGATAGCAGAGCAGCCATTGGCTCCCGTGGCTGTCAATCAAATCCAATTTCACGGGGGGCGGGGACAAGTCCAGCATTCGTGCCTATGGACGGAAATGCTGGACTCGGGAGCGCGCCCGCAAGGTAACCCCCCCCATCAGGAGAGCGTTTCTCCTAGGTGGTTATCTGATGCGGGGAGGAGCCACTGAGGGACCCCAGAAGACCAGGTTCGGGGCCACTCTGTGCAAAACGAGCTGCACAGTGGAGGTAAGTATGACATGTTTGTTATTTAAAAAAAAAAAAACGATCCTTTACATTCACTTTCATTCAACAAGCTGAAGTTAAGAACTGATTGGTTACTATGTACAGCTGCACCAGTTTTAGTAAATTCCCCCATTAATTAATTTCATTATTAAATTTTTATTTTACTGAGACTCAGCATAACAATCAAATAAAGACCAAAAACATATGTCCATAGATGACATTTGCATAATATCAAAGATTCTATATAAACATCTCAAAGTATTCTATTCAAAAATAAAAGGAAAAACAAAAACAAATAAATAAATAATGGGGGTTATTTACTAAGGGAAAATCCACTTTGTACTGAAAGTGCACGTGGAAGTAAAGTCGCTGTAGATCCGAGGGGGACATGCAAGGAAAATAAAAAACAGCATTTTAGCTTGCACATGATTGGATGATAAAATCAGCAGAGCTTCCCCTCATTTCAGATCTACCCCTTAGATTTAGAGCGACTGCACTTCCAAGTGTACTTTCAGTGCAAAGTGGATTTGCCTTTCGTAAATAACCCCCAATGTGTTCTTACCGAGAGACTGAAGGTAATTCTCCACAGCCACCAATCAGATGCAGACTCTCAGTACTTGTTTTACACTGAATGGTCGCTGAAGAGGGGAAAAAAAAACGCACGGCCAATAGGAGTCTTCTGTGGCTTATGGCAAGGGACAGAGGCACAAACTGCTGAAATTGCACCAATGGGGTTTCTGGGAGATATTGAAGTTGGTTCAGCCCACCAGTACCCATGTTTATTTTAGCTGGTGAATAGAGCGGTAATGGGTTAGTACTCCAGTCGGGATTTGAATGCGACGTAATGGGACTTCCCCAACTGGGACACAGCAAAAAAAAAAAAATACCTGATAGTGGTTCTACCTTTTCCTTTGGAAAACCAAAAACATTTTAGATACAGAAAAATAATTTAGGTTGTGGATGGAGGAGGGAAAGGGTCAGAACCACCTTCAGGTTTTTATTGCTAATTATTAATATGGGGCCTTTTTCTAAAAAAAATAAAATAAAATAAAAATAAAAATAAATCCGAAGGATCTTTATTACCGTATATACTCTAGTATAAGTCGAATTTTTCGGCACATTTTTTTGTGCTGAAAGTGCCCCCCTCGACTTATACTCGAGTCAAGTACTTTTCTGCCGCAAAAAAAATCATTTTCCGAACCGACTTTGGGGCCCCGTATCTCAGGGCCACTAGGTGCTAGGAACCCCAAATTTGGTGTGCAACCCCAGTGGAACTGGATCCATAACATATCCAAAGCTGGGGTTCCTAGCACCAAGTGGCCCTGAGATACGGGGCCCCAAATCCGGTTTGAAAAATGTCATTCTCTGCTGCAGAAAAGTGCTTGACATTTTCTGAACCAACTTTGGGGCCCTGTATCTCGGGGCCACTTGGTGCTAGGAACCCCAAATTTGGTGTGCAAACCCAGCGGAACTGGTCCCATAGCATATCCAAAGCTGGGGTTCCTAGCACCAAGTGGCCCTGAGATACGGGGCCCCAAATCCGGTTCGGAAAATGTCATTCTCTGCTGCAGAAAAGTGCTTGACATTTTCTGAACTGATTTTTGGGGCACTGTATCTCGGGGCCACTTAGTGCTAGAAACCCCAGCTTTGGAAATTTTATGGTGCAAATTTGGGGCTCCCAGCACTAAGTGGCCCCAAGATACGATCCCCAAATTCGGTCAACTGTGTCCATCTGCAGCAATGTCATTTTGGGACCCTTTGGGTTCAGAGACCCCAAATTTTGGCTGCAGCTAGGGGGCATCTAGGAACACTTAACTACCGAGTTTGAAGTTCGGGGGACCTATGGCTGCAAATGGGCACAGTGATGCTGCAAATGGGCATTGTTGACCCTCTTTTCCACTTACAGTAGCTGTGCATTTCTCACCCTCGTCTTATACTCGGGTCACTAAGTTTTTCCCATTTTTTTTGTGGTAAATTAGGGCCTCGACTTATACTCGAGTATATACGGTAATTTTACAAAAATGTTCATATTCGAGTCACCCTATTGACCACCCTAGAGTAAAACCTTTTTAAAAGGAAAATATAGCGCTACATGCAAGACCCCTCTATATTGCTCATAAACAACAGTGTATTGCATGTAAAATGTTGCAGAATTTTATATTATATATACAAACATTCGCTGTATATTAGGAGTAATAGAAGGGGTCTTTGTACTCTATAGCGCCCACAAGGCTACTGGGATAAGAACATGTTTAAAAGATAAATAAATATATTTTGTATCTCTACATACTGTATGTTGTTGTGATACCCTAAGCAAGTTCCCATATTAATAATATTATATATATATATATATATATATAGATATATATATATATATCTATATATATAGATATATATATATATATCTATATATACATATATATATAGATATATATATATCTATATCTATATATATAGATATAGATATATATCTATATCTATATATATATAGATATAGATATATCTATATATATAGGTATATATCTATATATATATCTATCGATATACACACACACACACATAACATATATCTATATATAGATATATATACTGCGTGTGTGTGTGTGTGTGTGTGTGTGTGTATATATATATATATATATATATATATATATATATATACATATAAAAAATATATTCACCTTCTACATTTTTCCTGGTGACCATGACCACTAAGGGCTGGTCATGCATGGATCCCAGCTGGGACTGGCCGAGATTTGACCCATCTATGGGCAGGCTGGTTGCACCCAAGCCGATCCATCAATCGCCTTGGGTACAACCAGTCTTTCAGATTTTTGCGTACGACTATAGCCGCTAACAGTAATCTAATTCGGCTGGCCCGGCACCCCCCCCCCCCCCCGCTAACAAAAAAACAATAGCACTGCGGGAGGCATTGGGTGTTGATAGGGGAACTGAGCATTTTTCTTTCCTTACGGAAGGAAAGAATATGGAACCATCTATGGGCTGCCTAGGATAGAAAGGAACTTCAAAATGTTAGATTTGTCCCCAGAACAGATGATGTTTCGATGGGGACATCTGTCCTGGTGACAGCAGCCCAGGAAGGAAATTCATCTTACTTTAGAGAGATTTGCTGTCACTTCCTCCTGTGTCTTCATGACAGGAAGTGAAGAGAAATCTCCCCAGTCAGCAGAAAAGGAATCCTTCCCTACTCTAAAATTAAAAAATACAATTTTCCTGCACATGATAAGAGTCACTGTGGTCTGAGCAGCTAACGTTCCAGTGTTTATTTGTAACAAACCAGAGCGATCCTGGACAGGGAACACAAAGGAGGAAATTCTGCAAACGTAGCGAATTCGTCTATTTATTTCTCAGTATGGCTGCTCGCGAGATGCTCGACTTTCAAGAGCTAAAAGTACGCAAAGTAACTGATACACCCCGTGGCTCTCTGGTGTAACGGAGAGACGGGTGCTGCACTTTTGAACTCTCTTTTCCTTTCTGTCTTATTTTTTTAAACAGATTCGAATTCTATTCTGTTCCTTTCAAACCGACACACTGCTGCATCCAATAATTAAACAAGACTAACTTTTTTACATATAATGTTCCTAACAGAATATTTTCTTTATTTTGGAGATGCTTCCTGCTTTTGTCAGGGGTTTGCTGGAGTAAATCAGCAAGGAGCATGAGATGGAAGGTCGGATCTCTGCAGAGAGACCACTGCTTCCACACAGAGAGCAAGGGTCTTTCTCTGCAGCATGCTGGCAAGGGATAGGCTTTTCTACTCAGGTTGTGGCTGATTTCCAAAGAAAACAAACTTTGTTGTGTTTAACCGCTTTAAAGAGGGCTTAAAGGTGGAGAAGGTCTGCTTTAATGCATATAGATATAAGGCGACATTCATAAAAATGCATGCAAATGTGCATTGCTGCAAATGCATTTTTATGTACGGCATGGTGTGAACAGCATTGCTGTTGTTTATAAGACAAAGGGCTTTAGTGTCCAGTTATAGTTAAAGTCCTATATACTGTTCATAAACACTTCCAGCGTTCCTCGTTCACGTTGACCCCCGCGTCTCTCTCTGGTATTCTGGCCCTAACACACCTGCGACAGATCCGCCACGGCCACTTCCTCCACATCCTTACCTTCCTCCCAGACAGTTGTCATTATCTTGGTCGAAAGGTCACACCTAAATTGGATAAAAGAAAAGCAGTGTGTTCCTGCATGATGCACGATATTGACTTTCTTAATCCAGTTTGCAGTGGGGTGAGAGAATTAAATTAGATATCTAAGCAAAGAAATCGAGATCCTTTGAAAACAAAGATGAGGACCGCCTGTATCCCCCTCCAACCTCCCCCCCCCCTTTTTTTTTTTTTTTTCTCAGAGCTCAGAAGATTTTTGCAGGTGTGTCATCAGATCCATGGCGCACATCGATCAAAAACTCTGCCAATGCATATTTAATTAGTGAGGGGACTTTTGATCCTGCTTGGCCATCACTACCATATTGAATGTACTATTAGGCTCTCAGGAAGGGCCCCCCCCCCTCTCCTTCCCCAGCACCCTCCTGCTTGTCCTGCCCCCCTCCTCGTTGTTTGGGGAGATTCTGAATTTAGTCTGAGAATCTAGAACTTTCTTTGTTTTTAACTGCTGGTGCATGGAGCACCACTGAGGAGCATACAAACAAGGGCAGCCAAAGTGTTTATTTTGTTGTCTCGAAAGAAAAGCCTGAAGCAATTACATTTTTTTTTTTTTTCCTCCTCCTTTGGGGATTTTATCCCCCTTCGCAGACTATATAAAATAATACAATAGAGTCCCCATATTTTCCCAGCTCCGAACACAGCGCCGCTTTGGTTCTTTTTTTTTTTTTTTTTGGGTGAATTGCTCATTATGTTTTGTCTGTTTGCATCTTTATTTAAACGTGAGAGGCGAAAATAGAGATTTATCGAGCGAGCCGTTTTTGTCGAGACAGTTACACATTCCTTTTTATTTTACTAAGTGTTTTAGGTGTCATTTGGGTTTCCATGGGAAAAAAAAAAAAATAGTCACATAAAAAATTGGAGGGTTCAAAAAAAGAAAAAAAGGCAGCTCGGTTTTTTGTCACGTGAAATATTGAGTTAGGGTACTCATACACAGGAAAGGGTTATTTATTAAGTGCTGATCAATTATTTATACAATGGAGGGATGCGGACAATTTTACTGTCATTGGCGCACAAACAGCGAGAGGTTATTTCGGCCATTGGGCATTGTCAGTTGCTGTCAGAATATACACTGTCCTAATTTGATGGTGAGAGGAGAAACTTAGTAATCAAAGCAAACAAAACAAAATGAGATGTTCTGATTGTCATGCTCAGTTCAGGCCATGGAAGTCTTCCATAATGGGCAAAAATTGTCCATACCAAACAGTCTATTATGTGTGCACCATTGAGCTTTTATACGAGTAGGCTACCATCAGAATTATGGATTCAATTCATACAGGGAACACAACTTATCTACTCAAGTCTTTGGGTTTTCATCTAAGTATTACTGTTGCATCAATTTATCCATTCCCTTTTTTTCGGTAATGTGATGATCTAGGATCCCCTTTTTGCGTAATATCTCAAGAGTTTTTCAAAACACTTACTGCAGGGTCCTTGGTGTTTCCATACAGAGAACCTGATGTATTAAAATGTTGTTACCAAATACACTATATAGTTAAATACTTGAAGACAACTGACCATCCCATCTAAATGAGCTTGTTGGACATCCCATTCCAAAACCATGGCCATTAATATGAAGTTGGTTCCCCTTTGTGGCTTCAACAGCCTCCACTCCTCTGGAAAGGCTTTCCACAAGATTTTGGAGTGTGTTTATCGGAATTTCTGCCAATTCAGCCAAAAGAATATTTGTAAGGTCAGGTACTGAGGCCGGATGAGAAGACATGGCTTGCAATTGGTGCTCCAATAAATCCCAAAGGGTTGAGGTCAGGGCTCTATGCAGGCCACTTAGGTTCCTCCACATCAATTGTTTTTGCCAACCCAACCAAACTAAGGTTTCAGAAACATTCAAAAGCCAGTCCATTCTTTGGTGAGTAACCTCATGGCAACCCACCCACACGCCAACGTTGTTTCTCCACTTCTTGTTGGATGGCAATGGGGACACCCTTTGGAGATTGTACCATCTTTTGAATGTTTCCAGTGATTCTACTATACTGTGTCTCATGGATACTCTGGCCTCAGTGCCGCCTCCCTGAGTACCTCCTGAGTCAACTGGCCTCCTGGGAGGCATGGTCCTATAAAGGACAAAAAGAGTTGAAGTGTTGTTTCTAAAATGTGTAACAGATACATTACTCATGTAAATTTTCATTTTGTAGTAGTTTTGTATTAGGTAAACCAAATTAAAATGATTGAAACTGACTTATTAATGAACATGTTTATATAGGGGTAAGTGGGAGATTTTTATCGAACATTTGTAACTTTTCTGCCACCTAAAGATTTATCATCAGTAGACATTCACCCTGTCAAGCCCCATTCACCGCTGTTTGCCAAGCATTTGGAATTCCTATTTTTAAGTGGAAAATCCAGAGCTTCACAATATTTTTAAAGTAACCATTGTTACAATTTCTGGCCCTAATCGTTTTGCTGTCATTCATTTCGTTAGTGATTTGCTGTTGATTCTCATGGAAGATCATAAAGCTTGATCTCACTCGTTCATCAGCACATGTTGGTAGCACAGCACAACTTATAACTAAACTGAATCTAGTATGAGAAAACAAGCAAAAGTCTAATGCATACAATCATATCTAGATACATAATTGTACCAAGATGTACATGTTTTTTTTATGGACAAGGCCTTGAGTAAAACAATGTTAGAAGCTCAAGTGATAGAGATGTTGAAGCCCAGAGCGGCCAATCAGGATTCCTTTTGAAGAAGTTAGATCAATAAAGTGTGAAGATGGCCTCCAACTTAATTATTTTTTACAGGATTTGTATAGCATCAGAACTTTACAAAATGGAGGGAGACAGTACTGAATGTTAGGAGGGCTCTTCTTGTTAGAGCTTACAATCTAGAAGGAATGGTCAAAGGTAATAACTGTGGGGGATGAGCTGATAGAGAAAATCAAAGTAGACTTTGTTAGTTAGAAACAGGTTAGGCTTCTCTGAAGAGGTGAATTTCAAGGATCACCTAAAGGTGGAGTAGACGATAGTTGGACAGGTTGTGGTAAGGGATTCCTGAGGATGGGAGAGGCGCTGGAGAAGTCCTGGAGGCAAGCACGGGAGGAGGTCATAAGGGAGAAAAAAGTGAAGGAGATCTTAGGCAGAATGGAGAGAACAGTTTGGTTGGTATTTTGAGTAGAGGTTAGTGATGTAGATTGGGGTAAAGATGTGGTTGGTTTGTATGTTGTTATTAGTATTGAATTTTATTTGTTGGCTGATTGGAAGCCAATAGAGGGATTGACAGTGAGGGGTAGTGGATATCAAGCAGTTGGTAAGGTGGATAAGCCTGGCAGCAGCATTCATGATGGACTGAAGGGGGAATAGCCTATGTAAAGGTAAACCAACAAGGAAGGAGTTGCAATAGTCAAGGTGAGATATAACGTTGCCTATTTCAGTGGAACACAACTGTCTTTTTCTTGGATTAGGTTAAAAAAAAACCATCAGAGCAAAATTTCAGTGCTCTGTCAAAATGTTAGTCCATTTTTAACCAACGAGGCCTCATTTTGGTCAGGAACTTAAAGTAATACTTGTGAAGTGGGGTAAATGAGGCCCAGGGATATAGAAGTAGGGCTGTAGGTGAACATAATGCAAGGGATGGATTAAATGGTGTTGTGTAAATGGAATTTAATTTTCCTATGGTAATTCAGCTGTCCGCTGGGCCTTCAGCCATCTGGATGACTCTTTCCGTCCAATAGATTTGGGATGTACAGCGTGTAATAAAAATGGCCGGCAGCCACGGCCTTCCTGCATGCCAAAAACCCAGCCAGTTAAGGCGAAATAACGAATGAGATTTATTACAAGAGGTTCCGAGTTTAAATAACGGTCAGCGAAGGTTTACTGTTCAGAATCATCATCGAGGCATCATAGCGCACCGCAGAATTAAACTGAGTGACACTTACCTCGAGATCACATGACACCGGTTGCCCACCATGCTGCCAAATAGTAAGGTAAACTCATTTTTGATGAGAACACTGTTAGCCTGAACTTGTGTGATATTCACTGTATATATATGTTTTTGAGCAACAGAAAATGCAAATAAACTTAATAGGTATATGTTTTTTCCTAACCTGTAAAAGAAAAGGCAATCTTTAAAGACAGCTGTAAGCAAATATTAAAAAAAAAATAATTTTCATAGACTTTAGACTGATTGAATCTTATTTTCGGTTAGTTTAGTTAATATACTGGCTTTTACTGATACGCAGTATGCTTTATGCCGCGTACCCACGACCGGACTTTCCAGGCAGAAAAGGTCAGACGGAATCATTTCATCGGATATTCCGATCGTGTGTCGGCTTCATCGGACTTTTTTTCCAAAATTCTGACGGACCTAAAAATAGAACGTTTTAAATCTTTCCGACTGAATCAATACCTATCAGGAAAACCGTTCGTCTGTATGCTATTCCGACGGACTAAAAATGACGCAAGGGCAGCTATTGGCTACTGGCTATTGAACTTCCTTTTCCTAGTCCCGTCGTACGTCATCGCGTTCTAAACTAACGGACTTTGGTGTGATCGTGTGTAGGCAAGTCCGTTTCAGCGGAACTCCGTCGGAAAGACCGTCAGAGTTTATTCTGACGGAAAATACGGTCATGTGTACGCGGCATTAGAGATTAACTAGCCTTTGCCCCCACACACTAACCCTAACAATAACCTTAACACTAACTCCTCCTTTAACCTTAACAATAGCCTTCACTGTAACGCTAACACTAATCCTTACTGTAGCACTAACTCTCGGTGGAGCTGCTGATTTAAGCGGGCTTGTTACCTCCACTCTCCTTCCCTCTGTTTCACCGGCACCGGGTCTAGGGTTCCGTTGAGTTTACCTCCGGATGATATACGCACCAACACTTGAGTACGTTTTCAATGCTTTATTGAACAATTAATGAAGGAAGTAGCAGGAAAGAGGCAGAAGGGAAACTGCAGGGAAGCTCAAATACCTTCCTGTAGTATTCTTGACAAATGTCCTTTAGAGTTGAATATTACAGTAGAATGCGCTCCCCTCGTGGGACACACTCTTTGCTCGCCTGGATAGGCCTCTCTCACTTGCCTAGCAGCAGTACGTAGCACGAACAAAAGTGTCTGCCACAGACTTGCTTGGGATGAACCTGTACGATCCTCTGCCACAGGATGTATTGGTTTTGCGGTGAATGTCAGACACAGTGCTTGAACCTTTAAGCCAAAACTGGCAACACTATGCTGTAAAGTTACTTTAGGATACGTCCTCCAACCGAGTCACCAGGCCCCTCTCCAGACCAGCACTCTGCGTGATCCTTCCATGACGGGTCCTCCCCTGGGATCTCCTCGGTTGTCCAGCTTCTTCACTCTGGATAGACAGCTCAGGACCATTCCTTGGCTGCTGTGGTAAGCCCCAGACAAGCTTCTGGGCCCACCCACGCGCTGCAGCGGCGCGGGCCTCCGGAACGGAGGACCACGAGGTAGCACTGTAACGCATACCTGTCGGCCAGGAGGGCCAACAGGTGGCTGTAAAAAAACCTGAAACATGGCGTCTGTCCCATAAATACCCTCTCCCAGAATCCAACTCGGAGGACCACCTCCACCGAGTTGTCCCCGGGACAGAAGAGCACCCATACGCTTTGACACGTTGCCTTTCCAACACTAGCCAATAGTAACAACAACACCCACCGGCTCAGTATAGAAACACACGCAACGTCAGCCAAGCTGGAACAGAGGCAAATCTAACTTTCCTTAATGAGCAATTTACTAAATTTACCTATCAGATGGTAGATCATAAATATACCAGCGCTACATTACTTTAATGCTGACACCAATCCATCCTTGAACCCTAACAGCGACCTTTTCTGTGACCATACCCCTAACTCTATTTTTCCCTGTAACCCTAACTTCACTGTAGTCATTAAACTAACTCTCCCTGTAACATTAACAGTAACCCTTCCTGTAACCCTAATGGTAACCTTGCATGTAACCCTTTGTGTAATCCTAACACTAACCCTCCCTGTAACCCTAATGCTAATCCTTTATTTAACCCAACAGTAATCCTTCCTGTAACTATAACACTTACCCTCCCTATAACACTAAGCCTCTGTGTAACCCCAACACTAACCCTTCCTGTACCCCTAACACTAACCTTTCCTGTACCCCTAACATGAACACTTTCTTTAACCCAACAGTAATCCTTCTTGTAACTATAATGCTATTCCTCCATGTAACACTAAAACTTACCCTCCTTGTAATCCTAACACCAATTCTCAAGTAATCATAATTAACCTTCCCTGTAATCCTAACACTACTCTTCCTGGAACCATAGCACAAAGCCTCTCTGAAACCTTAAAACACTAACCCTCCCTGTAATCATAACACTACCCCTCACTATAATCCTAACACAACCCTACTGGGATCATAACACTAACCCTCCCTGTGACTCTAAAACTTCCCTTCACCCTAAAATTCTCCCGTTAACCCTAACATGAACCTACTTAAAACCCCAGCACTAACCCTTCCTACAGCCCTAAACTCTACACTAATTCTCCCTGCAACCTTTACACGAACTCTACATAATGCAAATATAAACCTCTTGTTTTCATACTTACCTCTTCTGTGCCAGGATCCTCGGGGGAGGAGCAAGACCAGCCCTTTTTTTTCCAAAAAGGGCACCAGGCCAGGATTGAGGTGTTAAATTTTAATGTCCACTTTCACTGGAGTGCCCTACAGCAGTGGTCATCAACCCTGTCCTCAGGACCCACTAAAAGGCCAGGTTTGCAAGATAACTGAAATACATCACAGGTGATATCATTTGCTGCTCAGTGATTGCAGTATTCTAGTCTGCATCTCCCCAAGGTAATACATAAAACCTGGCCTGTTAATGGGCCCTGAGGGCAGGGTTGATGACCACTGCCCTACAGGGCATGTAAGAAGAACATATGTATGGTAGCACTGGATCTTACAATAAAAATATATATAGAGGGTGCCATGGCATGACTGCCAACCTACCCTGCTATACTACTAAAGCCAAGGGCTTTAGGCTAAGTCTTCACTGCATAAGTAATGTCTGTTGATGGTTTATATTGTTATCTCAGTCTACCGCACCCCATTTTTATTAGTAGGTGCAGATGAAGAAGGCTTCGCTGCCGTACAAGTTAGGCAAGTGGAGGTGCTGTCACCCATAGTGCCTATCCTTAGGCTCCATTCACACCTGAGCGTTTTGTAGCTTGAAGCCTGAAGCTACAAAATGCTTGAGAGGAAAAAATCTATTATTCTCTATGGAGATGGTTCACCTAAAGCCCTACGCCTGAAGCTCAAACAAGTTCTGGACCCTTTTTTGTCGCTCGAATCGGGCAGATTTGGGCATTTTTGGAGTAGGAAGCAGATGACAAAATCTAAAAACATAGCAACAAATGATGAAACAGATGATCATTTTTCCTATTGGCTAATAAAAAAAAAACGCCAAAGCTCAAAAACGCCGGAAAACGCTGCATGGCAATGTGCAAATACGCCCGACAATAAAACGCATGAAAAAACGCCGGAAAACCGCTCAAACACACTACGCTCAGGTGTGAATGGGGCCTAAGGGATTGCAGTTTATACATGTGCCCCATAGTAATGAATTATAGCAAAGAAAATATATATTATGACAACGTGCTTGCAGCCCCGGCATACTTAACAAAATAGGAAATAAATAAAGTTTTGTTAATCAGCAGGATATCAGTGTTTAAGCAGGTGGCCGCTCAGCCTTCCCGTTGGCTCTTGGGAAATCGCAATGACTTAATGCTCGCTACACAATGTCAATAGGATATGCAAAGTCCACTGCACTAAGTAATTCTATTGATTTAATGGTAATGCTTCCAATATGGATCAGTCACTGCCATTAATTATGTATGGGCAAATATTAATCTATTCACCTGATTGCCCATTGCCCCCCGGGTGATTGACAGCTCTCGCTGCTTTACACATTAGTGCACAGTGGGACTATGAAACTTAGACGGCTGCTTTATCATCTCAATTCATCTCGAAGGCGCGGAACTGAGCTGTCCTTGCAGGAGACAATATTTTATTTCAGACGACAGCCGAGGTTTGTTTAATTAAAGAGGAAATCATCGTGATATTTAATTCAGCGTACATAAAACAAATTAAACCACAAAAAATGCACTGAAGACAGCCGTTTGCCATACACAGAATGGCATTGTTCACACTCCATAATATCTGTATGGAGGCAAGTGGGGGCAGAGAGTCTAAATTACAATTTAGATAGGAAAGATCAATGACCCTTACTGTAAGCTAACGCCTCCCACTCCACATCCTACCGGTGCTGCCTGGGATTCTCAGTAGTCAATTGACTATTGGGGGGGTTAAGTTGTGGGATTTGGAAGGAGATCATATGTTCTGACTTTCACAAAGTCAGCATTTGCACCTGAAGCCCAGGGGAGCCTAATTGGAGGCTCATTATAGGAAACTATTGCTATCTTACAACAGGGTATCTTGATTTGAATATTATATACATGATTATACTCAAGTGGTAGGTTCTTTTTTCCAGTGCTTTGCACCAGTCCAAGCTGTATTTTAGGCCATGGTAGCCCACTTTTATTGAACAAAATAAACAGTTCACATAAACATCAATTGCCAATGCAGGGGTTCTTCCACATCAAACATATATAGTGAAATGAAAATGCCAAGCCACCTGGTTCTCATGTCAGCAGCACCGCTGCTCTCCTTACCAGTCCCTCTGACTGAGTTGCCCAGCTCTCCTGGATCACTTGGCATGCTTAGCCTTTAGTAAAGGCGCAGCGCCCTGCTGCACGGCCCACTTCTGGCCTCTGGATATGGGTTCTCCTGACACCCTGATAGGAGCCCATCGGACTCCTGGGAAGAAAACTTCTGGCCCCTGGCTGGGGCCCCATTGACCCCTGGTTGAGACCTCCTGTCTCTTGACTCATGGCTGGGGCACTTCTGATCCCTAGGTGAGACCTTATGTCTCTTGACTCCTGGTTGTGACACCTCTGACCCCTAGGTGAGATCTCCTGTCTCTTGACTCCTGACTGGGGCACTTCTGACCTCTGGTTGAGGCCTCCTGTCTCTTGACCCTTGCTGGGGCACCTCTGACCCCTAGGTGAGACCTCCTGGCTGGGGCACTTCTGAACTCTGGTTGAGGCCTCCTGTCTCTTGACTCCTGGCTGGGGCCCCTCTGACCCCTGGCTGAGACCTCCTTTCTCTTGACTTCTGGATGGGGCTCCTCTGAGCCCTGGTTGAGACCTCCTGTCACTTGACTCCTGGATGGGGCCCCTCTGAACCCTGGACGAAACCTCCTGTCTCTTGACTTCTGGCTGAGGCCCCTCTGAACCCTGGTTGAGACCTCCTGTCTCTTGACTCCTTGCTGGGGCCCCCCTGACGCATGGGTGAGACCTCCTGTCTCTTGACTCCTGGCTGGGGCCCCTCTGACCCCTGGTTGAGACCTCCTGTGTCTTGACTCCTGGCTGGGGCTTCTCTGACCCCTGGGTGAGACCTCCTGCCTCCAATATAGAAGCTGTCTCCAAACTGGGAGCTCTAAATGATCCTCAGGCTTGAGTATATAACGACCCTGCACACCTATATACTCACACAGGCTATAGGGATCCAGTAAATTCCAGACACAGGATAGAAGGTTCTGTCCCACCCAAGACCTTCCACCTCCAGGCCTCAATCCGGGAATACAATCCAGAGAAGATCAAAAATACAGCTTTGTCCACTCAGAAACAATAGTCTGGAACCTCATAATAACCCTTATTGCAAATTCTGTGTCATTTCCTCCCACACTTTCACCTTCACTATATATACAAAGTTGCATTTCAAAATGAATGCATAAAATATATGATCTGACTTTCACAAAGTCAGCATTTGCATCTGAAGTCCTGGAGACTTCATTGGATCCTCATTATAGGAAACACATTGGTATTGTATTTGCTATTATACAATAAGCTACCTCGCTTTAAAGGACATATTATATACATATATACAAAGTTACAATTAGAAATGAATGTATCATATACTGTATATGCTCTGACTTTCACAAAGTCTGAATTTGCATCTGGAGCCCCGGGGACCTCATTGGAGAGCAAAGAACTTTCTGTGGGGCATGCAGGCAGGGGACAGGCTTTTCTACCCAGGAAAACTGGAAATGAAAGCCTTGGCACACCTTTTGTTTGGTGCTCCCAGAATGGATTTTCATTTGGACTTTAAAGCGGAACTACACTGCTTCTGAGCGCCACAAACCAAAAATGCTATTTATAATATTCAAAGCAAACTCTCCAATCCATCCATGTCTTCATGCTTTATTTTGTTGAGAAATTACTTAAAAATCACCCCCCTAGCATGTCTAGCCTTGGCCATCTTGAGTAAGGGCAGATGGTTTATGTAGCACTTACTTCCTGGAATCCATCTGCCCTTAGCTCAGGAATGCAGGCAGGAGGGAGTGCTTGGCTGAGTATGCCCCTCTTCCCCTTGTTCTGGCCCCTAGAGGGCCAGAACAAGGGGTAGGCGGGAGGGGCAACTGCCCTGGGAGTATAGATGCAGGGTCGTACACCCATTCTACAGCATGTATTAACAGTGGGGAAGCAGTTCTGGATCCTTGCCTCGGGAGCTGGACGACCCTGTCCCGGTACTGGATAGATCTGTAAACTTGGTGACCATAAAAAGTCAGATTACAACTCAGTATTCTAGAGCAAGTAATCTGATTGGTTGCTGTACTTACCTCTTTATCTTCATCCTCCAGTTTTTGTATGCAGTTTGCTCCACCGTTGCCTATTGTATGAATTATAGAACATTTGTGAAATGTGGCATTTCTGTGCTAAAATTTAATTTCTTTTTTTAACAGATTCAAGTCAATCAGAGAGTCCCAGCCAGCCCAGTGAGGACATCAAGGACCAGCCAGAGAATGGTGAGTTGTTTCCCTTTATGTACATCATATACAGTATATAGCCACTGTGTGATAATAATACAGCGAATGGTAAAGTAGGCCATACACTAGTGACATTTTGTTTGAAATTTTCCACTTTAAGAACGTTCGTTCCAAATTTCTAAACGTTGGCGGGGTCAAGCCGCTGTTCAAAGGAGTGGTGTCAGTGGGAGGAATAGTGCCCCATTACTGGTGTCAGTGGGAGGAATAGTGCCCCATTACTGGTGTCAGTGGGAGGAATAGTGCCCCATTACTGGTGTCAGTGGGAGGAATAGTGCCCCATCACTGGTGTCAGTGGGAGGAATAGTGACCCATCATTGGTATCAGTGGGAGGAATAGTGCCCCATTACTGGTGTCAGTGTGAGGAATAGTGCCCCATTACTGGTATCAGTGGGAGGAATAGTGCCCCATTACTGGTGTCAGTGGGAGGAATAGTGCCCCATTACTGGTGTCAGTGGGAGGAATAGTGACCCATCATTGGTATCAGTGGGAGGAATAGTGCCCCATTACTGGTGTCAGTGGGAGGAATAGTGCCCCATTACTGGTGTCAGTGGGAGGAATAGTGCCCCATTACTGGTGTCAGTGGGAGGAATAGTGCCCCATTACTGGTGTCAGTGGGAGGAATAGTGCCCCATTACTGGTGTCAGTGTGAGGAATAGTGCCCCATTACTGGTGTCAGTGGGAGGAATAGTGCCCCATTACTGGTGTCAGTGGGAGGAATAGTGACCCATCATTGGTATCAGTGGTAGGAATAGTGCCCCATTACTGGTGTCAGTGGGAGGAATAGTGCCCCATTACTGGTGTCGGTGGGAGGAATAGTGCCCCATTACTGGTGTCAGTGGGAGGAATAGTGCCCCAAGGGTTGGATAAAGACAAGCAAAGGGTCACATCTGGCCCCTGGGTCGCAGTTTGGGGACAACCGATCTACGCAGATAAATGCAGCTCAACTGACATGCAGTGAATGAGCCCCCCTCATACAGACCCTGCAGATCATTAGTCCCAGCGTCCAGCAGGGAGAGAATTTGACTTTCTTGTGTGAATTTCTTGCACTTTTCAGCTCTCCTATAAAACTCGGCATCTTCTGAATCTGAATCTATTTTCGGAATTCCCCGGGTTCTTGTAAAGCTCCTTGTTCCTCGCACACTAAATCTAATATTTTTTTGTCTCCCCCGGGATTAATAAAACGCACGCCTGTTTCTTGCACAAGTAACTGACACACTGTAATCTCGGTTAACGTTCCGGAGTAGTATTCAAATATGCCGTTTACAGCTCTGTGGCCACACCCATGAAAAATAGACTCACAGCGCCCACTGTAGGCTGAAAAAAAGGCAGAAGATTTTTGTCTTAAAGTTAGAAAAGTTGTTTATTTCCTGCCTGTATCTGTGTTTGGAGACGTTTCCTGCGCCGTTGTGTTTGCTTGTAGGGAGGAAAGTGCAACCCCCCCCCGGCAGGAAGAGCTTGCTGGGACTTCTGGTTCCTCAAAAGAGAGATAATACAGTGTTGTAGGTTCTAGTCCAAAACATGTTAAGGTGGGCCGTTCCTTTATTGATATGCGGTTAGTCTGGGCACAAGCGATCGCAAACTAGCGATTCACCATCATTGAATATTTGGAATGATGCAACACAAACCGTATTGATTGAAAATCTAGAAAAGCAAAGAGGTCCATCGATCAATAATCAATTTGTGGAAAGGCCTCTTGCCTTCAGAATGTATATCAAAAATAGACTCACTCCTGTAATTGAGGCTCAGTTCACATATGAGCCGCATGCGGCTCACAGCAGGGGGTCCGGTGCGTCTTGGTTCACCGTTCCAAGTCCGATTTCAGCCCAAATTTTGGTCTGAAACGGACCAAAAGGCGCACAGCGTTTTTCTGCAAAATGCACCGTACCTGCTGCGGAGATATGTGAATAGAGAGCTGGTCAAAATCTCCTGCTGCTATTGCGAATTGGATGCGGATTGCCGCATCCAATTCGCAATGGTGTGTACCCAGCCTAAAAGATAAAAACTTTATATTGATAAAGATAAAATACAAAAGATAAAACTTTTGTATTGATACAAAAGATAAATGTCACTCAAAATTACCATTCGATACATGAGTCGATTCTTTTTGTTATTTTTATATATATATATATATATATATATATATATATATATATATATATATATATATATATATATATATATTGTTATGTTTTGTATAAAATGGACATTTTGATTAATATGAATCTTTTTGTATCAATAAAGTGGTTATCCTTTAATTATATGAGTGGGAGGGGAGGACTCTGTAAGCTTTGTTTAACGCTTCATTATCATGCATGTGCGATGGAGCGTGTGCATGTTTCCGCCGCAATTTTTGTGCTTTTCTGCATGGCATGTGTAGGGTAGCCCATTCATTTCAATGCACGAAAAACGTGCAAAAGAAGTCCCTGACCCTTTTGCAAAATTTCACCGCACTACAACGCATGGGGCATCAGCACCATGCATTTGGGTGCGCCCGAAAACGGGCATGTTAGCAGATATGTGAGGGTGCCGTTAAGAATTAAAGTAATATTAAAGGCAAGTTTTTTTTTTGTTTTTTTTTTAAGCTAAACATGTTATACTTACCTGCTCTGTGTAATGGTTTTGCACAGAGCAGCCCCAATCCTCTGCTCAGGTCCCCCACTGGCGCTCCTGGCCCCTCCCTCCTGCAAAGTGCCCCCAGAGCAAACAACTTGCTATGCCGCTGCTCTGCATGCCCCCTCTCTCTCCTCATTGTCTCACTGGCTGTGTTTGACAGCAGCGGGAGTCAATGGCTCCTGTTTGCGCAATAAAGCTTTGACAATAAGCCCTGGCTCACACCAGTGCGGTTTTCATGCTACTTCAGTGCGATTTCATGTGCAGCTTGCCGATATCTGTGCAACTTCATTTAACAGATGTCAATGCAAGTCGCACTGAAATCGCCCAGAAATAGTGCAGGAACCTTTTTCAAAGCCACTGTGACTTGATTTGCAGCAATTCGACTGATTCCATTGCCACAAATGTGGTGTGACCTCGTCATGCAACTTTGAACTGTCAAGCCGCATGACAAGTCGCAGTGGGGTGAAGCAGGTCTCAGGCTGGGTTCACACCATCGCTGCATCCGTCTAACAGCAGGCGGTCCGGTGCGTCCCGGTTCACCTTTTCAGGTCCGATTTCAGCCTGAATTTTGGGCTGAATTCGGACTAGAAATGGACCAAAAGATGCACAGCATTTTTCTGCAAAACACACCGGACCCGCTGCGGAGATATGTGAACCGGCTCCATAGAGAGTCGGTCAAAATCTCCTGCTATTGCGAATTGGATTGCGGAGAAACCGCATCCAATTTGCAATGGTGTGAACCCAGCCTGAAACCATGAAGCTGATTGGTTTCTATGCACAGCTGCACCAGGTTTTGCACTCTCCAGTATTAGTAAATCAACCCCAAAATGTGAACATTTTTCTATTTCTGATATTGAAAATGAGATTGATCATATAGGATCACATAGGATCTATTAAAAAAAAAATTAGACCTGTATTACGATCTGCCGACCTGACGCACCTACAGATATTTATTCAATCGATCAGAAATGGTCAATTAAATGGAGGGTCTGGGTTTTAAAATTCTTAATCAATTCATTTTAGTTGCATTGAATGATCGAGTGAATGATCCTATTGATACACGTGGCTTGTAGGTCTCATTAAAGCCTAATTCCAGGCATGGTCATTTTTTCATGGTTATGTTGGTCCAGTTTGCAACAATGTAACTATGTATAATCCATAATACAATGTAGCAGCTCTATAAAAACGTAAAGTGAAACTGAATAATCCAAAACATTGAATGTGTGTGAAGTAAAACACACAAATATCATGAGTGATAACAATAAATGAACAGTCCATATATTGCACGTAAATGTAGATTCTTGTGATATGACAGCTCTTGAAGACAGCGCAACTCCACCACATGAATTGCGTGCTTACCAGAGGGCAAGCTCATAGGAGCCTGCGGCTAAATACCCAGCCAGGGCCTTTGTCCAAAGAGATGTTGATTATCCACAGATAATGATTGGGAAGGAGCTAGGATTAAGCACCAGGCAGCCAGGGAGACTCGAGCATCAACCACCAAGGGAAGAGGTCACGCGTTACCCAGAAATGTAAAGAAATGCTCCATAGTGTAAAATGTGCCAAAAGGATTTAATAGGTTTAAAAAGTTGCACTTACAGAAATGTAGACTAAAAGTGATGATAAAACACAGCCGGCCAGCTAGCGAACACTCGTCCACTGAGTACAGCGCGATGACTTCAGCACGTCAACCTCCCTACGCGCGTCTCGTCCCAATCTGATGACGTCAATCTGATGTTGTCTCGGTATAATCCATACCTGTGGGAGACCTCTAGAACCCTGGTGCCCAACCTGTAGCCTGAGGGCCACATTCGGCCCTTTAGTATATGATGTATGGCCCTTGGATCTCAGTAGTCTGTAGTGGGAACATTGATTAGGATAATAGCAGTGAAGTCTAGTGGCCTCATGTAATATTTCTAGCTTTGTATTGTCTTCTGTGGCATGTCCTCACTCTCTGACCCTCATCTCCTCTATTAGGTCTGCAGTCTCTGACACTCCTCTCAAGCATTACACATATTGAAAGTTATGTGCGGCCCTTTGGTGATGTCAGGGGCCACAGTTGAGGCCGCCTATAGCTCATAGGTTGACAATCGCCGCTCTAGAAGGTGGAAATTCCTGTAGCAGACACCTCAACTCTAGTGATGTCCCCTGGCCTCCATGTCTGATGCTGAGTGGCCCACCCTGCTGTTTATTGAACCCCATCCAATCAGAGAATTCTTTGCATTCGCTGATTCACAGTTTTAGACATGTGTCTAAAACCACCACTACTCTAAAAAGCGACCTGCATTTAGGTCACTTTTCAGAAGTGATTGACAGGCGCTGAGGTGGTGATGTAATAATGCCTCCTCACCTCTTGTTTTACCCCATTTTTGATGAGCAAGTGCATTGCACACGGTTGTGGGGTGTTTGCAGCACTTCCCTCTTCAACTTGAATGGGTCGTTATCGGCAGGCTATTTCTGTCTGTCCATTCAGTCTTGAGACAGCTCTGTCACACAGCCAAGGTAGATGATGCAGTCATGAAATACAGTGGTGTCCTCTCTCCGCCCCCCAGGTTGTTGACTGGACAGTGAAAGAGCAGCAGCAGATGGTTGGTGTCATCCTTCTGCTCTCTTTGCCTACCAGCCTGTTTCCTTTGAACATATTTGCATGCAACACAACGGTTGTCTCCCAGACCTGTTCCTTCCCAGTACTTTTGCTACAATTATTTTAAATACCTCTTCATAAATATTCTTTAAATTGCACTAATCATCTTGTCATGTATGATAAGTGGCATTTTATTAAAGTGGTTGGAAACCCTTATATACTGTATACCCACTGAAGTGACTGGCCTCAGGTGAAACAAATCCTCCTATATATGTTGTACCTGTTTATCTGCATCATTGGTGTCAGTGGGAGGAATAGTGCCCCATTATTGGTGTCATTGGAAGGAATAGTGCCCCATCATTGGTATCAGTGGGAGGAATAGTGCCCCTTTATTGGTGTCAGTGGGAGGAATAGTGCCCCATCATTGGTGTCAGTGGGAGGAATAGTGCCCCATCATTGGTGTCAGTGGGAGGAATAGTGCCCCTTTATTGGTGTCAGTGGGAGGAATAGTGCCCCATCATTGGTGTCAGTGGGAGGAATAGTGCCCCATCATTGGTATCAGTGGAAGGAATAATGCCCCGATGTTGGTATCAGTGGAAGGAATAATGCCCCGATGTTGGTATCAGTGGAAGGAATAGTGCCCCATCATTGGTGCCAGTGGGAGGAATAGTGCCTTGTATCTGTAGGAGGAATAATGCCCCAAGGGCCGGATAAAGGCCCTGCGATAGAACAATTTGCTTTGTTATTTTTTTTTCATTTCAGAGGGTTACAACGACTTTAAACTTTGTATAAAGAAATAAGCAGATTTCAGCGATGGGTCTTACTACATCTGTGCTGTTCTAAATGTTCACGGCCGTCACGTTACCGGTGAGCAGAATTTGATCCGGCTCCACCGATTCTCGTAACCTGAATTTTCATCTGACCTGATGGCCAGATTATCTGTTTCATCTCAGCTCATTCTTCAAAAACCAAGAGTGAGCGAGATTAAAATCAGCAGAATTTGAGAGAACTCCGAGCCCGGAGCCCGGCCAGCAACATAAACCTCTTTTGTTCTCCTCGCCATTCAGCAGCAGCTGAACCGACCGGTTTTACAGCTTTCCGCTTATAAGACTCAACTTGCAAAAGGCATCATTGACATTCCTCTATTTTCTTAACTCTTGTACAGAAAGTTCCTTCTTTGTGGTCATAGGGGAAGAAGAGCCTTAAAGGGCGGCCAGGCCTCAATTACATTCAGGGTTTGGATAAAGGGGGCCGAGAGACATCGGAGCCAGGAAACAGATATATGCACGGCCACTTACCATGTGATCTCTGTAGGTAACTTTAAATAAACCTGTTGCTTTAAAGCTGAACTCACAAAACTAAAATACTTAATTGAATTATATTTCTTAATAGCCACAAAGAATATAAATCCACTTTGTGTGCACCAAATGCCCATGAAAAACCCAGATATTGCCTTGTAAAAGTCGTAGCCACATCTTTACTGCGCTGTCCATAGCTTGTGCAGAGAGCAGAACTGTGGGAGGGGCCCAGCAGACCCCACCCACTACAGACTTCCTGCAGAAAACTACAGAAGGGGCGGAGACAAGACCAGTCACCCTGTACAAGAAGAGCAGAATGCAAAGCTGTGGGAGGGGCCCAGCAGACCTCACCCACTACAGGCTGCCTGCAGAAAACTACAGAAGGGGGGCGGAGACAAGACCAGTCACCCTATACAAGAAGAGCAGAGCGCAGAGCTGCGGGAGGGGCCCAGCAGACCCCACCCCTTACAGGCTGCCTGCAGAAAACTACAGGAGGGGGGCGGAGACAAACCCAGTCACCCTGTACAAGAAGAGCAGAATGCAAAGCTGTGGGAGGGGCCCAGCAGACCCCACCCACTACAGGCTGCCTGCAGAAAACTACAGGAGGGGGGCGGAGACAAACCCAGTCACCCTGTACAAGAAGAGCAGAATGCAAAGCTGTGGGAGGGGCCCAGCAGACCCCACCCACTACAGGCTGCCTGCAGAAAACTACAGGAGGGGAGCGGAGACAAGACCAGTCACCCTGTACAAGAAGAGCAGAATGCAAAGCTGTGGGAGGGGCCCAGCAGACCCCACCCACTACAGTCTGCCTGCAGAAAAATGCAGGAGGGGGTGGAGACAAGACCAGTCACCCTGTACAAGGAGAGCAGAACACAGAGCTGTAGGAGGGGCCCACCATTCTCTGCAAACCCGAGAGATGGTTGTGTGTGAAAATCCCAGAAATACGCAGACCAGCCCATCTGGCACCAACAACCATGCCACGTTCAAAGTCAATTAAACCCCCTTTCTTCCCCATACTGATACTCAGTTTGAACTCCAGCAAGTCGTCTTTACTACGTCTAGATGCCTAAATGCATTGAGTTGCTGCCAGGTGATTGGCTGATTAGCAATTTGTGCTACCAAGCAATGGAACAGGTGTACCTAATAAAGTGACTGGTGAGTGTATATCATCTATGTATTTATCGGATTGCCTGGACTTCAGCTATAACAAATCCCCAAGTCCTAAGGGCACATTCTAGTCCGTGGAGCGTTATTGCACATTGTGCTGCGTTGCGCCAGCACAGCCCATTCAGCTTTAAGCTGGCTATACACCAGTAGAATTTCATTTGTTTGTATGGAGGTTCAGAGAAATCGTTTGTCAGAACATTTAATAATACCACTATGGACCACATTTTTCTATAAAAACCCTGAAAAATGTTGTTGGCTTGCCATACTTATATTTCACTAGTTTTATCGTTTGATTTCGGGATTACAACATGCACATTATAATAGGTATTTATTTTTTTTCCCCAAACAAAAACCACATTCCCAGTTAGAACTTTATTTGTTCAAGAAAGAAATTTTTAATCCCTTTCCTTCGATTCATCCAAAAATGAATTTTTTAGAACAAAATTCTATCGGTGTACGGCCAGCTTTAGACTTGTTGATTATCTCTGATGAACACGCCATATTGGAATAATCTTTAGAACCCTCATTCCGTTTCCAGGCGAGCCGCGTGTTCTGTTTGAACGGCGCTGGCGAGATTGAATTAGGTCAACTGTACGGCTGAGGCGGTTTATTCCTGACTGGTTTCAGCTGCAGAACATGGGCTGAGAAAATCTAATTTTGGCTGAAATTAGTTTTTGGCTCTGAAAATCTGTTATTTGAACACCTGTCTCCCTCCCCCTCATGTAGAACTGTGTCTCCAGCCAGCGTTGACTTCAGTGGAGCAACATTAACGCCTTTCCCGAGTCTTTTTGGGACTCGCAGGCTGGTGCACAAATGTCTGGAATTTATATGTAAGCATAGCAGGAGAACGTGTTTTGGGTTTGTAGACAGAGAACACAATCACTAATAACTCCTGCTTTGAGTCATGTGGTTTGGAAAATTTGCGAAGACCTCCATTGTTCTCTGTTGGCGTAACCCGAGGACTCCATTCATAGTCTGTGTTAGTAAAAATTGGGTTTTAAGGATGGGTTTTTACCTTTCGCTGATGGCTTGTTACTTCTTTTAGGACCCATTTCCTTCTGTGCGTTGCGAAAATGTGCCATTAAATGCGTTCATTTTGAATGGTTCTCCAACCACAAAGGCAATACATTTGGCACCCCAACCACTAAGGCAATGGCCATGGCACCCCAACCACTAAGGCAATGGCCATGGCACCCCAACCACTAAGGCAATGGACATGGCACCCCAACCACTAAGGCAATGGGCATGGCACCCAACCACTAAGGCAATGGATATGGCACCCCAAACACTAAAGAATTGGACATGGCACCCAACCACTAAGGCATTGGACATGGCACTCAACCACCAAGGCAGCGGTTTCCAAACAGCTGTCCGGGGGACGGATGCAGCTATTTGCCTGCCTTTCCTTACATTTCACTAATGGCTGCCGCTTGTTGCTTCTTTTAGGACCCATTTCCTTCTGCACATTGCGGAAATGTGCCATTAAATGCATTCATTTTGAATGGCACTCCAACCACTAAGGCAATACATGTGGCACCCCAACCACTAGGGCAATGGACACGGCACCCCAACCACTATGGCAATGGACATGGCACCCCAACTACTAAGGCAGTGGACATGGCACCCCAATCACTAAGGCAATGGACATGGCACCCCAACCACTAAGGCAACGGGCATGGCACTGAACCAATGAGGCAATGAGCAAGGCACCCAACCACTAAGGTAATGTATATGGCAGCCCAAACACTAAGGCTTTGGACATGGCACCCAACCACCAAGGCAGCGGTTTCCAAACTGCGGTCTGGGGGATGGATGCAGCTATTTGCCTGCCTTTAGCCTGCACTTGGGGTACTGTTCCATCCACTGACACCAACAATGAGGCACAATTCCTGTTGCTGACATCAACAATGGGGCATTATTCCTCCCACTGATACCAACAATGGGGCACAATCCCTTCCACTGACACCAACAATGAGGCACAATTCCTTCCACTGACACCAACAAAAGGCCACAATTACCCCCTCCCCCCAGATGACACCAACAATGAGGCAGAATTCCTTCCATTGATACCAACAGTGGGATACTATTCCTCCACTGACATCAAAGATAGGGCATCGTTTACTCCCACTTGACGCCAGGAGATTTTCTACTCCCATTTGCCCTAGTCTGCCCCCCCCCCTAAAGTCAGAGGACTGTAAACTGGCCATTTGTTTAGATAGTTTGGAGACCCCTGCACTAAGGTAATGGGCATATCACCCAACCACTTAGGCAATGGACATGGCACCCACCCACTAAGGCAATACACATGGCACCCAACCACTAAGGCAATACACGTGGCATCCCAGCCACTAAGGCAGTTCTACATTTTGTGGAAAGTCCAATCTATTGGACATTTTCTTGCATTGGCAGCCCCTTCATTTCAATGGATTGCCTTAACGTAGCGCATGTTAATGCACAACATAATGTGTGTTTCCGTTCCATTGAAATGGAGATGGGCCCCAGGAGTCAATACCTCCCAGAAGTGATATTTCAGTTTGCTGGAAAGTTGAGTCCAATGCCAACTTCTTTTATTTTTTAGTGACTCCATAAGAAGGATATCCCAACAGAATACACCATTCCACCTAACTGTCATTGCGATTACAAAGCTAAATGGTGGTGTCACTCTCCCCCACTGTGGTCTTCACAATGTACAAAAAATGAGGGGAGTCCACTGTGACGGCATCATTAGGCCTTTGTGGCAGAGAATGTGTCAGAGCCTCCAATCAGATGCAGCACTGCTTTGGTGGGCGGGTCTGCTTCCTCAACATGTACAACATCCCCTCGGCCTGCAGGCTTTATCACCAAGGGTGTGTCTCGCCCCCAGTGTGGTCTCCAAGATGTATAAAAAAAATCCACCGTGACATCATCAATATAACTCTGCGACACAGAATGTGTCAGAGCCTCCAATCAGATGCAGCACTGTTTTGGACTCATTAGTTCATTAGTGATAAAGCAAGTAGGCCAGGAGGAGGTTGTAAATGTTGAGGAAGCAGACCCACCCACACATGAGGGCCTCTCTTGAATCACGTTGCAATAGATTAGAAAAGAACTATACACTGTCTAAAAAAAAAAACTAGGTTATTTTGGATAGAAGATGGAGTGGGTAAATCCAATGTTAGCTTTTTTTTACATTGGTGATCCATTGGGGAAATTCTGCTTAACCTCCAGGCCCATAGGCAGAACCTGAAGCAGAACTTCAGCCAAAAAAACATACAAATAAGTAACTTATTTAAATGAAGTTGAGAGAAAAAGTCCTGGACAGCCGCACTCAAAATAATGAATTACCTTTATTGAATGACGCTTTTCACACTGTAGTTAGTGCTTAATCATAGCTATGATTAAGCACTAACTACAGTGTGAAACGCGTCAGTTTCCTGCTATTTTCTGCTGTGGCATGTATCTTTTATGATCATCATTCAATAAAGGGAATTCATTATTTTGAGTGCGGCTGTCCAGGACTTTTTTTCTCTACTTCATTATAAGCATTGCCGGCACCTGTTACTTCCAGCATGGAGGAGATGTCTGTTCCTGATTGAACTTCCTAGAGCGGTGATATTTCTCTTTCTCTAACTTATTTAAATATAAATTAACAAAACTGTTTTTTTCCTGCCCTTTTCACCTTCAATCCAGAGGTTTCTGCCACAGTACTTCTTCATTCGCAACCAAATGTCCTCAGTTGGATGGCCAGGATCTTTCAACCCACTTCCTCTGAAGCTAAGGAATTTTGGAATTTTCTCATTGAATGTAAGGCATTCTTTGATTGGATGAGGTGGAGAACTTGACATCACTGACCTTCCTCTCCACTTCATCCAATCAGAGAATGCTTTGCATCCATTGAGAAAAAAATACAGAGCATTCCCTGAATGGCACCTGTTCCGAGTGGCTGACCTCCTGTATTCACAATTCAGCAGGGCAGCCGCTCGGCACTGGAACTGGAAGCTAGTAGAGATCACTGTAGTAGTGGTGTCTACCACAATGATTTCCAGCTTCTAGGGCAGCCTTTCACAACCTTTTCAACACAGAGGAACCCTTGAATTAACTTTCTGGTCTCAAGGAACCCCTGCTACAATTACTATATCCACAAGTCATGATACATTAGTGTGATGGTCAGTGGAAAGAATGATCCTTACACTTGTGGTCATTGGAAAGAATTACCCCCTTATAGATAGCTAAAAAAGATCAATGGTGTCAGTGGGAACTTATCTGAGAGGCAGAAATTGCTCATAGCTCAAGGAATCCCTAGAAACTTCTGGAGGAACCCAAGGGTTCAATGGAACCCTGGTGGAGAAACCCTGTTCTAGGGGGATCCCACAGGTATGGTATATGCATAACATTCAACAAGGGGGAGCTGTTCCAGTAAGGAACTGGAAAAGTGCCCCCTTGTTGAACGTCTTCTATTCCTCATTGGTCTTCTGAGTTGGGGAACAGCGGCTTGTGTTTAACCTTCCTTTCAATATAACACTCTGGAAGTGCCCATGCACCTGGCTATTTGTTGTTTGCTATGGTATATGCATAGTTACATCAGTCCAAGCTGGATGAACGAAACAATGTAAAATTATCCATACCTCAAATTCTTCTTTACATTGTTCCCTGCCTCAGTCCTTTTACACTAAGATGTTTTTTGAAGCCAGGCATGCTGGGAGTTGCAGTTCTTCATCCACAGACTTGTTATAGAGACCGTATGGACAGGCTCGGCCCCTGGGTCAGCTCCCTCGCCTACATTACCTCTGTACAATGCTCAGCGCAGACACATTTCCGAAATAACGGTTTAAGTGGTGATACGGCACTTTGTGTATTATTAAATACGGAGTATGGAAAGAGAGAAGAAGAGATGTCTTCAATCTTGTTTAATGACCCTGGCGCCGGCTGCCTCTCGCATCTTCTGAAACGCTCTCTGCCAAAGTGGCTTGTACTTCCTATACGTCGCTGTTCTGTGTGCTCTACGGACGGAGGGAGATCAGTTTCCTAATACAGACAGTGTGAGACCCGGCTACTCAGGTCACACCGCAGATACACAAGTATACAATTGGTGAGGGTAGACGCAACGCTAAAGTACTATTCTGATGGGAAAGTCGGATAAAATGATACATAAATGTGCGTCTGCTTGTATATGGAGCTGTGATGTCACTCATGCAATATATACCCGGTATCTGGAGAGTTATGATATCACTCATGCAATAAATATCTGGTATCTGGAGAGTTATGATGTCACTCCTGCAATAAATACCCAGTATCTGGAGAGTTATGATATCACTCCTTACAATATATACCTGGTATCTGGAGAGTTATGATGTCACTCCTTACAATATATACCCGGTATCTGGAGAGTTATGATGTCACTCCTTACAATATATACCCGATATCTGGAGAGTTATGATATCACTCCTTACAGTATATACCCGGTATCTGGAGAGTTATGATGTCACTCCTGCAACTTTCAATCTACAAAATATAGTCCGAATAAAAGTTATGCACAATTTATAGCTTATATTAAGAGAGTTATAATGTCACTTCTGTAACTGTATCTTTAAAATCTTGAAAAAGTCCAGATAAAAGCTATACTGTATATAATATATAGCTTATATCAGGAGTTATGATGTCACCTGTGTAACTATAGCTTAAAACTACAAAATATAGTCCTGATAAAAGCTAAATACAATTTATATCTTATATCTAGAGAGATACAATGTCACTCCCGTAACTGTAGCCTATATGTAGTAAATATAGTCCAGATAAAAGCTATATGAAATATATAGCTTATATTGGGAGTTATGATGTCACTCCTGTAACTGTAGCTTAAAACTACGAAATATAGTCTCAATAAAACTTATATCTAGAAACTTGTGATGTAACTCCTGTAACTGTAGCTTATATCTTCAAAATATAGTCCAGATAAAAGCTTTATACAATATATAGCTCATTATTATGTCACTTCTGCAACTCCAGCCTTATATCTTAAAAATATGGTCCTGATGAAGAGTTATGATGTCACTCCTGCAACTGTAGCTTATACAGTATCTCACAAAAGTGAGTACACCCCTCACATTTTTGTAAATATTTTATTCTATCTTTTCATGTGACAACACTGAAGAAATGACACTTTGCTACAATGTAAAGTAGTGAGTGTACAGCTTGTATAACAGTGTAAATTTGCTGTCCCCTCAAAATAACTTAACACACAGCCATTAATGTCTAAACCGCTGGCAACAAAAGTGAGTACACCCCTAAGTGAAAATGTCCAAATTGGGCCCAATTAGCCATTTTCCCTCCCCAGTGTCATGTGGCTGGTCAGTGTTACAAGGTCTCAGGTGTGAATGGGGAGCAGGTGTGTTAAATTTGGTGTTATCACTCTTACTTTCTCATACTGGTCACTGGAAGTTCAAACTGGCACCTCATGACAAAGAACGTTCTCAGAATCTGAAAAAAAGGATTGTTGTTCTGCATAAAGATGGCCTAGGCTATAAGAAGATTGCCAAGACCCTGAAACTGAGCTGCAGCACGGTGGCCAAGACCATACAGCGGTTTAACAGGACAGGTTCCACTCAGAACAGGCCTCGCCATGGTCAACCAAAGAAGTTGAGTGCACGTGCTCAGCGTCATATCCAGAGGTTGTCCTTGGGAAATAGACATATGAGTGCTGCCAGCTTTGCTGCAGAGGTTGAAGGGGTGGGGGTCAGCCTGTCAGTGCTCAGACCATACGCCACACACTGCATCAAATTGATCTGCATGGCTGTCGTCCCAGAAGGAAGCCTCTTCTAAAGATGATGCACAAGAAAGTTTGCTGAAGACAAGCAGACTAAGGACATGGATTATTAGAACCATGTCTTGTGGTCTGATGAGACCAAGATAAACTTATTTGGTTCAGATGGTGTCAAGCGTGTGTGGCGGCAACCAGGTGAGAAGTACAAAGACAAATTTGTCTTGTCTACAGTCAAGCATGGTGGTGGGAGTGTCATGGTCTGGGGCTGCATGAGTGCTGCCGACATTGGGGAGCTACAGATCATTGAGGGAACCATGAATGCCAACATGTGATGTTACATACTGAAGCAGATCATAATCTCCTTCCTTCGGAGACTGGGCCGCAAGGCAGTATTCCAGCATGATAACAACCCCAAACACACCTCCAAGATGACCACTGCCTTGCTAAAAAAGCTGAGGGTAAAGGTGATGGACTGGCCAAGCATGTCTCCAGACCTAAACCCTATTGAGCATTGGTGGGGCATCCTCAAAGGGAAGGTGGAGGAATGCAAGGTCTCTAACATCTACCAGCTCAAAGATGTCGTCATGGAGGAGTGGAAGAGGACTCCAGTGGCAACCTGTGAAGCTCTGGTGAACTCCATGCCCAGGAGGGTTAAGGGCAGTGCTGGAAAATAATGGTGGCCACACAAAATATTGACACTTTGGGCCCAATTTGGACATTTTCACTTAGGGGTGTACTCACTTTTGTTGCCAGTGGTTTAGACATTAATGGCTGTGTGTTGAGTTATTTTGAGGAGACAGCTAATTTCTTTCTCGAACATCACGGGACACAGAGCCACAGTAATTACTGATGGGTTATATAGGTATTACTGGTGATTGGACACTGGCACACCCTATCAGGAAGTTCAACCCCCTATATAATCCCTCCCCCTTGCAGGGATACCTCAGTTTTTACGCCAGTGTCTTAGGTGATGGACGTGTAAAGATGTCCTGTGCTGAGCTCCAAAGGGAATATCCTAAGATCCTATACTGGGGCAAGCCAGGCGAACCGGATCCATTCAAAGTGTCTTTTCATGGCCGAATTGAAGGGTACCCGGGCCTCGTGTCCGAAGAAACGAGGTTTTACCCGTAATGCTTCTCTTTTTAGAGAGCTGGACTCCGCAGATCAGAAAATGGCTTTAAACTTCCTAATTTCTGGCGAGGTGCTTTACGGTCCCAGAACTGTTGGATCCCCCTACTGATGGGGGCCCCAGTCTCTGACGGTTTTTTCAAACGGAGCCCACCGTGAGAGGTGAAGATTGGGTCTGTGTAAACAGCACCCTGCGGCTGGATAAGGTAAGAGGAGATTCCACAGAATTTTTGAGTTCTAGTGGCTTTTCTCCTTTAAGGTAAATGCATGCTATGCCTATTGTGACCACCGGGGGCTGCCAAGAGCACAAACCTACACATGCTGAATGTCTGTCTCAGGTGTTGTAATCGCTGTGTATGTCCCAGCGTATCAAGCAGGCTGCAAGCAGGTAAGGTGGATGGGGGGATTTCTCATGTTTGAATGTTCCCCCCCAGGCTAGAGAGGGGCCACAGGGGTCTAGAAAGTGGTTCTACCACCCGGGCTCTGTGGCCTAATGGCCACCATCTCTGAAGATAGCCGTTCAGGCAAATCTTGTTACCAGTCTCCCTCCTCCCCCCCCCCCATCCCCAGCCTTTTCTCCAGAGCATGACAGGAGAGTCGGCAGTGCGGGAAGCGCTCGTTTTTTTCAAAACTCGAGGGGGGGGGGGGCGGTAGAGGAGGGGGCGGGATGTCAGCACAGAGTGTTTAGACTCCCACTCAGGCCAGCTGCAGGCTATTAAAGGCACTCTGTACAGGTGCACTCAGCCTTCTGAGAGACACAGAGCTGACGGTCGCATGTAAGGTGGGACACAGGCATTCTCCTAGGCAGCATTTACTGAAGTAACACCAGACTGAGCATTGGGTAGCAAGGCTTTTAGCCAGACTACATCGCTCAGCGGACAGTGTTCATTTGTATACCTCACACCTTGTTGCTTTGCACTATGGGTAGAAGAGGTTCAAGCACCCCAGGAACCAGAGACACTAGGGGATCTCGTTCAGGTTCTGAGGGCCCCCTGTCGGCAGCATCCTTCCCCCCTAAAGATGGGCCAGGGACGGCTAGCCAGGGAGAGCCATCGGGGTCAGGGCTACACCTGCTTCTGGCACTTCAGCCCCTGTATATATTACACAAGAGGTTTTTTCCTCAACCATTAATGGTCTAGAGGAAAGATTAATGGCCGTGATTACGTCTTCACTCAGTGGAAGAAAACGCACTAGGCTTTCCTCTGTTCCCCAAGACCCTCAGAAAGAGGAGCTCTGGGATAAAGGAGATGAATCCCTTTCAGAGGATCGGGATAGGATGGATGATTCCTCTTCGGAGGATTCAGGTGGAGAGGGACCCTCTGCGACTTCCCAAGAGGAGAAAGTCTTAGTGCAGATCCTCACTGGATTGGTCCGCTCCACATTTAAGTTGCCCATACCTGAAACTGCTAAAGAATCCTCTTCTGCTTTGGGGTCACTGAAACCTTTCCAAGCAGCACATGCTTTTCCTGTTCATACTTTACTTGAAAAGCTTATTTATTCTGAGTGGGATCACCCAGACAAACGTTTTTTTCCGCCGAGAAAGTTTTCAACACTTTATCCGATGGAAGAAAAGTTTATTAAAATGTGGGGAATTCCGGCTATTGATGCCGCCATTTCCTCAATAAATAATAGCCTGACTTGTCCTGTAGACAATGCTCAGATGCTCAGGGATCCTGTAGATAAAAGGATGGAATCCCTATTGAAGGATGTTTTCTCCTTAGCAGGATCAGTGGCCCAACCTGCAATAGCAGCGATTGGAGTCTGTCAATACTTAAGAGACCATGTTAAGCAGGTCATCAAAGTATTACCTGAACAGCAGGCCCAGGGGTTTGCTAACCTTCCAGCGGCCTTATGCTTTGTGGTTGACGCCATTAGAGATTCTATCGTGCAAACCTCCCGTCTTTCACTGGGGTTGGTGCATATACGTAGAATCCTATGGTTGAAAAATTGGTCAGCCGAAGCACCATGTAAGAAGCTACTGGCTGGGTTTCCATTTCGTGGTGCAAGGTTGTTTGGAGAGGACTTGGATAACTATATCAAGAGAATCTCTTGTGGGAAAAGCACTCTCTTACCTGTCAAGAAGAAGAGTAAGCGTCCCTCTTTCAAACGGACTCTTTCCCCAGCGCCGGGGGCTTCAGCCTCCAGGCAGTCTCGACGGCCGCCTCCATCGGGGTCCAGAGACAAGAGTCAACCCCAGGGACAAAAGAAGTCCTGGGGAAAGAAGCCTACTAGGCAAAACACTAAGACCTCTGCATGAGGGGGCGCCCCCGCTCACTCGAGTGGGGGGAAGACTGCGACAATTCTCAGAGCTCTGGCAGGAGGACTTCCAGGACAGATGGGTAGTCTCCACGGTAACCTTAGGGTACAAGCTGGAGTTTCAGGAATTCCCTTCTCCTCGGTTCCTCAGATCAAATGTTCCCAGAGACCCAGAGAAGAAGCAGTCGCTCCTTCTAGCGTTAGAGCGACTTTTGTCGCAGGAGGTCATTATGATAGTTCCCGCAAAGGACCAGGGATTGGGCTTCTATTCCAACCTTTTTACGGTCCAAAAGCCAAATGGGGATGTCAGGCCCATTTTGGACTTAAGGGATCTGAACCGATTCCTAAGGATTCAATCCTTCCACATGGAATCAATTCGAACAGTAGTTCCCACCCTGCAGGGAGGAGAATTTCTGGCATCAATAGACATCAGAGATGCATATCTGCATGTGCCCATTTTTCCTGCTCATCAGAAGTTTCTGCGCTTCGAGGTAGGAGGGCGCCATTTCCAGTTTATGGCTCTGCCCTTTGGGATAGCCACTGCACCTCGAGTGTTCACAAAGATCTTGGCTCCTCCTCTGGCCAGATTAAGGGCTCAGGGTATAGCTGTCATAGCATACCTAGACGACCTGCTCTTGATAGACGGTAGCCTCTTTGAATGGAAACTTGAGGACCACGGTCAGGTATCTAGAACACCTGGGTTGGATCCTCAACTTAGAAAAGTCTTTCCTAAAACCAGTAAGAAGACTGGAATATTTAGGTCTGATTATACATACAAGCCAGGAGAAAATATTTCTACCCCAGGCAAAGATCACTGCTTTGAGAGAGCTGATTCTGACAGTAAGGACCAAGAAGGGTCCCTCAGTCCGCCTTTGTATGAGGCTACTAGGGAAGATGGTGTCTTCATTCGAAGCAGTTCCCTATGCTCAGTTTCACTCAAGAATGCTGCAACACAGTATTCTGTCGACCTGGAACAAGAAGGTTCAGACATTAGACTTTCCGATGCACCTGTCGCATGCGGTGCGTCAGAGCCTCAATTGGTGGCTCATACCCGAAAACCTGCAGAAGGGGAAATCCTTTCTACCGGTTACCTGGACGGTGGTAACAACAGATGCCAGTCTGTCAGGTTGGGGAGCAGTTCTGGAACAGGCTGCGGTCCAAGGAGTATGGTCCAAGACAGAGAGGACCTTACCCATCAACATTCTGGAGATCCGGGCGATACATCTAGCTCTAAAAGCCTGGACTATCAGGCTACAGGGTTGTCCGGTCAGGATCCAGTCCGACAATGCCACAGCAGTGGCTTATGTCAATCATCAGGGAGGCACCCGGAGCCGAGCTGCTCAAAAGAGGTGAACCAGATCTTAGTCTGGGCAGAGATGCATGTGCCATGCATATCGGCAGTTTTCATCCCGGGAATAGAGAATTGGCAGGCGGACTATCTAAGTCGCCAGCAGTTACTTCCAGGGAATGGTCTCTGCATCCCGACGTCTTTTGGGCCATATGCCAAAGATGGGGGGTTCCAGATGTAGATCTCTTTGCATCCCGATTCAACAAAAAGATAGACAGATTTGTGGCAGGGACAAAAGATCCTCTTGCATGCGGGACGGATGCGTTGGTGATCCGTGCATCGGATCAGTCGGTTCTCACTGATTTACGCATTCCCGCCTATTCTGCTACTACCACGACTCCTTCGCAGGATCAGGCAGGAAAGGAAGTCGGTACTTCTGGTGGCCCCCGCTTGGCCCAGAAGGACTTGGTATGCAGAAATAGTAAGGATGACGGTAGGTTCCCCGTGGACACTACCGGAACGCCCAGACCTGTTATCTCAAGGTCCAGTGTTCCATCCTGCCTTACAAACGATAAATTTGACGGTTTGGCTATTGAGACCCACGTTCTGAAGAGTCGTGGGCTCTCAGGTCCTGTCATATCTACCTTGATTAATGCAAGGAAGCCAGCTTCCAGGATGATTTATCATAGAGTCTGGAAAGCTTATATAACCTGGTGTGAATCCAGAGGTTGGCATCCCAGGAAATATGTCATAGGTAGAATCCTTGATTTTCTACAGATGGGATTAGAGATGAAGCTGGCCTTGAGTACCATCAAGGGCCAGGTCTCTGCTTTATCAGTATTATTTCAGCGGCCACTTGCTTCGCATTCTTTGGTCCGAAACTTTATGCAGGGGGTGATGCGTCTTAATCCTCCGGTTAAAGCGCCCCTAAACCCCTGGGACTTGAATTTGGTCCTGGCTGTGTTACAGAAACGGCCTTTTGAACCAATAAGTCAGATTCCTTTGGTCTTGTTGACAAGGAAATTAATTTTTCTGGTGGCCATCTCTTCTGCTAGAAGAGTATCAGAATTAGCAGCTCTTTCCTGTAAGGAGCCTTATTTGATTATACACAAGGATAGAGTGGTACTACGCCCTCATCCTAGTTTTTTACCGAAGGTGGTTTCTGATTTTCATTTAAACCAAGACATTGTTCTACCTTCCTTTTTTCCAGATCCCTGTTCTCCGGAAGAGAGATCTCTACATTCGTTGGATGTAGTAAGAGCAGTTAAGGCCTATCTAGGGGCAACTACTCAGATCCGCAAGACGGATGTTTTGTTTGTGCTGCCAGAGGGTCCCAATAGAGGACAGGCAGCGTCAAAAGCTACCATTTCTAAATGGATTCGACAGTTGATCATTCAAGCTTACGGTTTGAAACAGAAGATTCCTCCGTTTCAGATCAGGGCACATTCCACAAGGGCTATTGGTGCTTCTTGGGCAGTGCATCACCGGGCCTCTATGGCTCAAATCTGCAAGGCCGCAACCTGGTCTTCAGTTCATACATTCACCAGATTCTATCAGGTGGATGTGAGAAGGCATGAGGATATCGCCTTTGGGCGTAGTGTGCTGCAGGCAGCAGTACAGGGTCCTCAGGTCTGATTGCACCCTACTTGGTCGTGGTTCCCCCCCCTCAGGTAGCATTGCTCTGGGACATCCCATCAGTAATTACTGTGGCTCTGTGTCCCGTGATGTTCGAGAAAGAAAATAGGATTTTTTAAAACAGCTTACCTGTAAAATCCTTTTCTTTCGAAGGACATCACGGGACACAGAGGTCCCACCCCTCTTCTAATACACTATATTGCTTGGCTACAAAACTGAGGTATCCCTGCAAGGGGGAGGGATTATATAGGGGGTTGAACTTCCTGATAGGGTGTGCCAGTGTCCAATCACCAGTGATACCTATATAACCCATCAGTAATTACTGTGGCTCTGTGTCCCGTGATGTCCTTCGAAAGAAAAGGATTTTACAGGTAAGCTGTTTTTAAAAATCCTATTTTTCACTGTTATACAAGCTGTACACTCACTACTTTACATTGTAGCAAAGTGTCATTTCTTCAGTGTTGTCACATGAAAAGAAAGAATAAAATATTTACAAAAATGTGAGGGGTGTACTCACTTTTGTGAGATACTGTATGTAGAAAATACAGTCCAGAAAAAAAAGCTATATGCAATATATAGCTTATATCAGGAGTTATGATGTCACTGCTGCAACTGTGGCTTATATACACAAAATATAGTCCCGATAAAAGCTATGTACAATTTAGAGCTTATAGCTAGAAAGGTATGATGTCATTCCTGTGACTGTAGCCTATAATATAGAAAGTATAGTCCTAATAAAAGCTATATACAAAATATAGTTTATATACAGAGTTATGATGTCACTGTAACTGTAGAGTATATCTATAATATATAATCCCAGTAAATATATATATATAAATATATATTTTGTATTTGTAGATTTGTGATGTCGCTGTAGCTTTAATCTTCAAAATATTGTCTTTATAAAAGCTATATGTAATATATAGCTTATTTCTGGTGAGTTATGATGTCACTCCTGTAAGCATGTCACTCCTGTATGATGTCACTCCGGTATGATGTCATTCTTTTATGATGTCACTTCTGTAGCCTGGATCTACAAAATGTAGTCCCCATAAAAGCTATATACAAAATATAGCTTATATCAGGAGTTATGATGTCACTCCTGCAAGATACATATCTGGGGAATTATGATCAAACAAAAGTGAAAGCAAGGTGCTGGATACAGGTTTGTAATAATGGGTCAATTGAGTTATCACTGAGCACCCTGGCTCTGGTTTGGCAGCACTCCACAAAACGGGAGTATCCCCAGAAATGAGGGAAAAACCCAGAGTTGAGAATCCATGCATATGCAGCCTAAAGAGAACCCCAAACAAATGTCTCCAGTGTCCAAAGGTTTTATTGATAACACTATCACATGCAGAAAAAAGACCAACACGTTTCAGACACCAAGCGTACTCCCTCTTCATCGTGGCTCAGGAATTTTGGGTGTCCTTATCGACTTAGATAGGCAGATACCAGTTAGTTCTGTTGGTTTATGGTTTGCACGGCTTCAAAAAGGGGCAGATTATGACTGTGTTAAGTACTGCACTTGTCTGTTTGGTGCCCAAAGCACCTTGACTTTTTTCTGCTCTGAACCAATTTTATTAGTAAAAACTTTTGGACTCTTGTTTGGCACTCTAATCGGAGGGTTATGATGTTTTTCCGGCAAAACTAAGCAGATATCTGGAGAGTAATGATGTCACTCCTGTAAAATACAGCTTACATCTGGAAAGCTTTGATGTCACCCCTGTTGAGCCCTTCTATTTGTAGGCATCTGGCAAGGCATCAAGAGAAACACCAGGTCAACATTTGCCCAAAATGACCCTACTCTACAATAAAATTGACCCTACTATCCAAAACTAAAGGGAACACTTTGTTGTGGAGTTACACTTAAACTGAACTCTGGGCTGGAACACAAAAACACCCTTGCGGTGATAAAGGATAGAGGAACGGGCAGTATTGCTTACCCCATTGGCTGTTGCAGCAGATGATCTCTTCTCCCTTAAGCTCCAACCTGTAGGCGGTCCCTCAGCGTAATTCTATACAATGCAGGGCTGTTAACCCTGCATTTATGTGGAGGTGGTCAGCGTGCAACTGTGGCCTTGAGCGGCTTAGAGAGGATGCTGCAGAAGCAAGGTTGCACAGATATAGGGACCATGCTGGAAGGGCCAAACAAGGTAATACTCTTTTTTTCCAGTACTCCTAGACACAACAATCATTTAACCCCTGCAGTGCAGGGGCGGGAGGGGGGGGGCACAACAAGGTTATTTTTTTGTTCCAGCCTGGAGTTTACCTTTTAAGCCTTAGTTTAGGTGGAGTCTTTGAAGGATGGAGTTTTTGAAAGGGTATTCCTTCTTCAGCCCAGTCAGCGGTAAACACTTTTATCACGGCTATGTTATTGACCATATGGGCACTCTTACCCCACTGCTAAACTGTGCCTCAAAGCCATAAAAAGCGCAATAGCACACTATTGTGACCACAATGAAACCTCCTATAAATGTGTCTCACACTAGGGGGGATTAATCTACTTTCCCTGTGTACTAGACTGTCCCATTTAGTGGTAACAGCCAGTAATAGCGCAAGCCCTCCAGCGGGTGAATCTTCCTCCATGTGCGATGGGACTGGTCAATAGATACTTTGCTGCTGGAGCCTGGTAATGGAAGGCTGAGGAAAAGTCTAATGTGAATAATAAAGTAGTACTTTGGACACCTTCTGGTGAGTAGATAAAACCCTCGACATTGCTGGATACATAATTTAGGTGCCATTTAATGTTCAAAGTCAAATGCGCCTGTGGTTTCCGTGCAGTTGTTAATGCACAACGCAGCTCTTAATGGGCACCCGGATACACAGTTCAGCTTGTCAGCATAGTTTTACATAGTTAGCAGGGCCTTGTCGGGAATCGGGGATGAGATTTTTGGAGTATTAACCGGCAGCCTCCCAAGAAATCTTTTAGGAATGCTCAGTCAAGCCTCTTCTGTTTGTGACCCCCAGCATTTTTTTCACTTCATGAAATGAATTCTCTGTCTTCAAAATTATCAGCTACTAAAATCACAACATATAACCAATGGTCACTAAAAGGTCAACTCCACCAACATATAACCAATGGTCACTAAAAGGTCAACTCCACCAACATATAACCAATGGTCACCAAAAGGTCAACTCCACCCAGTATGGAATTTAAAGTTTTGTAGTATTCTTGACCAGTTGAATCTTGGGAATCTCACCCTGGCTTCATATATTTCTCATCGACCAGTAGTAAGGTCTCCTGGTCACAATTTCTAACTCTTCCTATTCCAATGCCATTATAAAGCCAACAGAAGGCATCATACTTTCCTGTGATGAAGTCTGCAAGAGGAATAAGTCAAATATTCAGTACACCAGTGCCCACCCAGAACTGATTTAAAATCGCTTGAATTTACTTTAAAGAGTCAATCTCTAATAAAACTCGAACCTGAAGTTCCTTGCAAGAGAAGAACCATTATACTCCTTCTTTGGAGGTATATGTCTCCTACCTTCCCTCATTTTCAGTGCTAAAGCTTACGTAAGACTCTTTAGCTTTTGATAGTTATGAGAGTGTTGGGTGTTGTGTCCTCCACCATGTGCTGTGGCTCCTACATCTGACCCCTACATCGACTCAGGGCGTGGAGTATAAGTACCAGTTGGTACTCTGCTGAGTTCCTGATGGTGGAGATGGACTGGAAACTGTAGTGGCCTTTGGTTTTCTTTGCTGCAAACTCTGATCAGGTTGATCTTCCAAGATCACCCCACCAAGAGGTTTCTGGGACTAAGAGGATGGGAGACCATTGACAATGTGGTAGAAAATAGAGTAGTTGGATCCAGGCAGGCAGCAAACAAGAAAAAAAATCAGGTCCAGGCAGAGGTTAAGGCAGGCAGCATGTAAGAGGGGTCAGGTCCAGGCAGAGGTCAAAGTAGGCAGCAGGTAACAGAGTAGTCAGGTCCAGACAGAGCTCATGGAAGGTGACACACGAGAGAATAGGCAGGTAAGTACAGTATTATAGTTCTTTAGCTGTCAGGTAGCTGCCGGTAAGACACAGCACCAACCACTTTAAAGGCTGTAGCTTAAATACCCTTCTGGTCAGATGACATGCCCAACATCGGTACAGGGAACTCTGAAAGTCCTGCAAGTAGCGGAGGTTCTAGGAACCGGAAAATCCTAAAAGGAATCCTGGAAGACCTAGCAGTGATTCAATTAAATTTATTTTTGCGTATTAATGCTTTGAGGGCCTCATAACTGGGCACAAGATGTCCATTGCCTACATACTTGATGCTGAGAGGTGTCCTTCTTTCTCATCCTACAAACTTGGGAGGTTAACAAATTTGTCTGCTTTGAATTTCTTAGCAATTGTAACCTTTCTCTGTAGGCACAATGCACATATCCAACAGCCTGTCCAGGTTAAACAGGGAAAGATGAAGATCATAGAAAAAAATTAGGAAGATAATACATACTATACATACAAATTTTGTGCAGACATTACTTGACTGTCCTTTTTTTTTTGTGAAGTTGGACAGTCAGAGCTTGCTTTGGAATACAGTAACTCTTTTTTTGTATGGTCATGAGTTTTGCACATAAACTTTTGTATAGAATTCAGTATCTCAACCTTTTCAATACAGAGGAAACCTTGAAATAACTTTCCGGTTTTAGGGAACCCCTGCTAAAAATGGCTATATCTACAACTCATGATACTTTGGTGTGATGGTCAGTGGGAAGAATGCTCCTTACACTTATGATCATTGGGAAGAATTACCCCATTACAGAGAGCTAAAAAGATCAATGGTGTCAGTGGGAACTTATCTGAGAGGCAGAAATGGCTCATTCCTCAAGGAACCCCCAGCAACCTCTAGAGAAACCCTAATTGACAAACCCTGCTCTGGATGAACATACTTTGCTACGATGTTCAGAAACCAGTAAATCCCATTTATACCTTTCTGATCTGAAGTTTTGGAACAGTGCCCGTATGTGACATACCTGCCAATATAAATATATATTTACATTTTGTGCCAACATTGTTTTCCAAGGTGAACATACAGATAGTCAGTGACCCTTCCATGTTCTCTATAGGACGCAGAGCTCCGCCTTGTCACACTTTGTGCCAGCGAGAGGGGCAGAAGTGATTTAACCTATAAGCCTTTCTCTCATTAGCTCTGTATCATGTAACCCAAGCCGCGTCGGGGTGATGTCAGGTCACCAGCCATCCGTTAGTGTATAGAAGCTTGCACCTGATCAAGTTCCAACTTGTTTCATAAGAAACAAATATTTAGAGTATGGCTAGGATATGCGCGTGTGTGGCTGTGTATGTGTGTATGTATATACGAGGGCTGTATTGAAAGTAATGCAAACGTAGGCATAACTTTTTTTAATAGCTTACATAGGTTGTTCAGCTTTCACATATTGATTAACTCTTCCCCTATAGTATCTTTTCTTCTTTTTCATTGCAGCTAAATAATGGATTCCAAGCAGAAGCAACATGCCATCATTGAGGTATTGATGAAGGAAGGGTGCAGGCTGTCCGACATACATTTTAATTATTATTTATTTATTACACATCCACTTGAAGGCTATAGAATGTTTACAGAGATGACACCATCCACAAGAAACACCAATGACAAGACATTGCTGTTGCCAATGGTGCCATCTCTGTAAACATTCTGTAGCCTTCTGTGCATATCAGACAGCCTGCACCCCCCCTTCATCAAGAACTCAATGACAGCACGTTGCTTCTGCTTGGATTCTATTATATACCAGCAATGAAAAAGAAGAGGAGTTAGTATAGAGAAAGTTAATATAAAGTTATGCCCACTTTTGTGTTACTTTCAGTACTTGTATTTGTTTTATTGTGTGCCTGTGGTAGTATGAACATTGGATTACAGTCCCTTGAAAAAGTATTCATACCCCTTGAGATTTTCCACATTTTGTCATGTTACAACTGCTGGCGTGCATTTGTATTCATTCATGTATTACTCTGATACCCCCTAACTAAAATCTAGTGGAACCAATTTCCTTCAGAGGCCACCTAATTAGTACATAGTCCACCTGTGTGTAATTTAATCTCAGTATAAATACAGCTGTTATGTGACGCCCTCAGAGGTTTGTTAGAGAACCTTAGTCAACAAACAGTATCATGAAGGCCAAGGAACACACCAGACAGATCAGGGATAAAGTTGTGGAGAAGTTTAAAGCAGGGTTAGGTTATAAAAAAATATAATATTGCAAGCTTTGAACATCTCCCAGAGCTCTGTTCAATCCATCATCCGAAAATGGAAAGAGTATGGCACAACTGCAAACCTACCAAGACTTGGCCGTCCACCTAAACTGACAGGCCGGGCAAGGAGAGCATTAATCTCTGGAGGAGCTGCAGAGATCCACAGTTCAGGTGGGAGAATCTGTCCACAGGACAACTGTTAGTCGTGCTCTCCACAAATCTGGCCTTTATGGAAGAGTGGCAAGAAGAAAGACATTATTGAAAGAAAGCCATAAGAAGTCCTGTTTGCAGTTTGTGAGAAGCCGTGTGGGGGACACAGCAAACATGTGGAAGAAGGTGCTCTGGTCAGATGAAACCAAAATTGAACTTTTTGGCCTAAAAGCAAAAGGCTTTGTGTGGCAGACAAACAAACACTGCACATCACCCTGAACACAACATCTCCACCGTGAAACATGGTGGTGGCAGGGACAGAGAAGCTGGTCAGAGTTGATGGGAAGATGGATGGAGCCAAATACAGGGAAATCTTAGAAGAAGACCTGTTAGAGTCTGCAAAAGACTTGAGACTGGGGAGGAGGTTCACCTTCCAGCAGGACAACGACCCGAAACATACAGCCAGAGCTACAATGGAATGGTTTAGATCAAAGCATATTCATGTGTTAGAATGGCCCAGTTAAAGTCCAGACTTAAATCTAATTGAGAGTCTGTAGCAAGACTTGAAAATTGCTGTTCACAGACGCCCCCATCCAATCTGACAGAGCTTGACCTATTTTGCAAAAAAGAATGGGCAAAAATGTCACTCTCAAGATTTGCAAATCTGGTAGAGACATCCCCAAAAAGACTTACAGCTATAATTGCAGAGAAAGGCGGTTCTACAAAGTATTGACTCCGGGGGGCCCCATACAAATGCACACTACACTTTTCACATATTTATTTGTAAAAAAAAATTGAAAACCATTTATCATTTTCCTTCCACTTCACAATTATGTGCCACTTTGTGTTTATCTATCACATAAAATCCCAATAAAATACATTTACGTTTTTGGTTGTAACATGACAAAATGTGGAAAATATCAGGGGGTATGAATACTTTTTCAAGGCACTGTATATGCTCTTTGGGGGGTGGGCAGGGACTGATAGGAATTGCTTAAAGCCCAATTGAAGTCTCACACATAGTTCTGTACCCCACCAGGACTTTTCTTCTCAGAAAATAGGTGCAGGAACTCAACCACAAACCCCTAACCCCTCCTCCTCATACACACACACACACCAAACTGCATCACATAGTGGGTGTGGTCAAATGTTACCAACAGTGAGAGGGTCACACAGGGGCATTGAATACTAGGAGTGCATAACTTGCAGAGTTTGGTTGGGTTGGTATGTGTTACACACAGAGTGCATAGTTTAGGGGTGTGCTGCATACAGAGTGCAGAGTTAAAAGGTGTGCTACACACAGAGTGCAGAGTTTAGGGGTGTGCTGCATACAGAGTGCAGAGTTAAGAGGTGCGCTACACACAGAGTGCAGAGTTTAGCCTTCTTCCACAGCTGCTTACCTCTGCATCCTCCATCCTCATCTCACTTTCACTCCAGTTCAGATCGGACCGCTGCATGCAACCCCCCTCCACTGCCATCTCCCCCCCCCCTTTAAAGCTCCACCATCTTCCACATCTTACTTTTGTTGCTGTATTAAGCTGAAGCCGGCTCTAGTACCTCCCCAGCTGCTCTAATACCTCCCCACACATTGTAGGTGGCTCCGCCTCTTTTACCTGCAGGGAGATCATCCAATGGGGGTGTCAGGATCTGCACTGCACCCCGGGTACCTGCGTCTACCTTGTTCCCATCTTGAACTCAGGTGGAGACAGTGAGATCAAATTCTGTAGGAGCCTTGCTGTCACTTGTAAACACAAAAGCTAGGTTTCTGTGTTTACACATGATAGTGATGAGCAGAGGGCTTGTGCCAGAGGTGGTGGAACTGAGTTCCATCAAGTTCCAGCTGATTTGTGACTGATTGTTGCTTAGAGAACTTTTAAAATACCTTTTAATTCCTTAGTGAAAATGTAGCACTTCTCTCCGGTGCTCAGTGCTGGCAGAGCTGAGTAACAGCTACATCTCTCATCACGTGTGTCCTCACACAGACTTCTTGTATTAATTGCAATGGAGGTTAGGGGGTGTTGACCAGGTATGTTACTTAATGCTGATTGTTGGGAGCACTGGGTTATAAAAACTTAAATAATTGTAGTCTTATTTAGACACACCGGATACAGCTGCTGTAACAGGAAAGAAAGTAAGAATGGAGATTGTTAGTACAATGGCATTCAAACTGCATATCTATTTAGAATGTTCGCCATAAAGCACTGCAGAAAAAAAAAACATCAGCACTATACATATAAATAAACTTAACAAACAGTAATCCATCATCTTCAATGGCAGTAATGTATTGTGCAACTATGCACCACCTTAATTATACATAAGGTCCTTTAGGGTTGATATGTAAAAATTAAACAATATTCAAGCTGAAGCCCATGACAGCCAACCACATGACAGATGAAACCAGACTGGTTGCAACGGACAACATCCCCATTTGTTGTCTGGTCTTATTCCATTTCTTTTGCTGCATGTTCTGTGTTTGCGAACAAACTTCTTTATTTATTTCAGTCGTTTATAGAATTCCAACAAATTCTACAGGATTCTACATAGAATGATTCATGACAGTTCCCGCCCCAGAGGAGCTCACAGGCCAATGTCATTAAAAGAGATAAGCAAATTAGACCATTTTGGAAAATCTCATCTTTTTGGATGAGCTTCCCAAATAATTTAGATATCTACGCATGCAGATTTTTTGTTTTATTTCTGTACTTGATTAACAGGATCTGCAGGAACAGACTGCAATGAATGAACATTGGCCGTTATTCAGCCATATTGACTATGTAACTGTATGCATGTGTGTGGCACCGCTAATATAAAATATTCACAAATACAATTTATAATATTTTTTTTTCGTTTACAAACTTTTAAATGTTGCAACACTGGTAGCAGTACAACACAACAAGTATCGACATAGAACAATATAAGAAGAAGAATCAAAATCTTGTAAATATGATGAAATCATCTTCATCAGTAGCTGCCAACCTTTTGGACCTCACGGACCACTAAACTCACAATTTTGAATCCCGCAGACCACTAACATGAATTTTACATGCCTTATACACACAATGTAAAAAAAAATGATCCACACTCTGGTTGTTGCTCTTAAAATTTCTTAATTTTATTGAATAGCCACAGTGAACAAATGCTGATTAAATCAGTTGACGCGTTTCAGCCTATAAGGCCTTAGTCATAACCACACTTTGCTCTGGCTCTCTTCTCCCCGTCCTGCACTCTGCATCACATTGCTGCCTTACACAGACTCATCATTGGATCTTACCTCTTTATCCAGCCATGTGCCTGAACCCCATGCTCCCTCCTACAGTCTGTGATCAGCGCTGCCATTGGAAGTCGCCTCCTTCTTCACCACCCACTCTCTGCACTACTCTCAGTGCCTTCCCCTGAGTTCACAGGAGCTGGAACTACAGAGGAGGCATTGGGTATCAATGCTCACTGACAGTATTGACTGTCAGCGCGCATTGAGAACAACGCTGGAAACAACATTAGGCGGTATACAGCCGCCACAATGTTAATTTACTGCAGGAACCCTGGGGACCACCAAGATTTTCTCGTGGACCGGACCACTGGTTGGCGACCGCTGATCTACATTGTCAGTCCAAGAGCATATAAAGCAGGTGCCATATAGAAAACAAATGGGGAGACATAACATGTGCCAATATACGAAATTATAATTTTTGATTGTATTATTTAGATTTGAATTTCCTAGATCAGTAATTGGGAAAGATGAGGTGGGGGTATGCTCGGGATTCTAGGTATCACCATTGAGCCCTCTTGAGACACAGTGGCTGTATCAATGAAAAAACATCAATGTAGCAGGCTGCCCACCTGATTACCTGCCTACCCCCGACCCTCCCATTTTTTTACCACAAAAATCCTAGCATCAAGAGTGCCAACTTGCCATGGGGTTTGAAATATCAAGTCCTATTAGCACTACATTAAATTGCAGGATCCTATACAATTCAGAAAAGTCAGAATGCTCATTTCAGGTCGAAATGGAAAAAAATCAGGTTCGGAAGATTCACCCAACTTGCTTGACTCATACGCACACAGCACACTTGCCCATATGCCATGAAGATATCTGTGTGCGTGCTTCCATATACATACTTGATGCATAGACGTATTGCCCTACAGGTGCGGCTCAGCCTCTTGGCTCGTAGCATGGCTTCCCCGCTTAGGTTCTGAAAGCCGTTATTCACACATACTATAGTCCAGAAGAGATTTATTGTTCAGCTGTTAGAGGATGTTCTGTACCATTTCCAATATAAAAACAAGCTGACCCCCTGTCTGCTGCGGCCAGCTGTTCCCAGGCTCTCCGGTCGCGCCTTCCCATTGGTTGGGAATGTCGAAACAGGTGCCCTCCTGGTGGTTTGCATTAGTTGCGATAACGGTCATTTTCTTTTTTACACGCCTTGGTGGATGTGCGGCCCAGGCACTGCCATATCGGGAAGGGGTTACATGGATATCTGTGTTCTCCTATTCGCACTGTCTGCAAGAGACACGTTGGCGGGAGCTTGGTGTGAGGATAAAGACGAAACTATAGATTGCTACCCAAGAATAATATTGTAGAGGGTTATGTTATTATTAACTTGTAGTTACCAAGAACCAGGTGCTGTATAGCTGAATACTGACCTTAAAAAGCAACCATAGTCTATAGTTTTTTTGGGGGGAGGTGGAGTTGGGGTAGGGAAGGGTTGTGGAGAGTATGAATGTGAAAGAGATATTATAATAAAGCCTAACTCCAGTCAAAAATATTTATTTCGTTTTGAGTGTGGAAGGGTCAAAATTTCAGTATGATTTTTATTTCTGTCTCTCACTCTCTATCCTATCCTATAAAGTGCCTCAGTGTGAAAGTGCTCTTACTGTGTGTGCACTGGGTTGTGGGAATTATAAAAAAAAATCTATTTTTCCCCCATAGTTCTGGTTCAGCATTAAAAGGTCTTCACCTATGTGCCACCTTTCTTGACTTTTTACCCCAAAGAAACCCATAAAATAAAATGTACTGTAGGTTTAAGGAATCCTTGCTAATGTGAAGTCATTGGAGTCATTGGAAGAACGCTCCACTTACATTGGTGGTCAGTGAGGAGAATGATCCTTACATGAGTGGTCAGTGGGAAGAATGCTCCACTTACATTGGTGGTCAGTGAGGAGAATGATCCTTACATGAGTGGTCAGTGGGAAGAATGCCATGCTTACAGACAACTAAAAAGATAATTGGTGTCATTCTGATTGGCTCTACCAAGTGGTGTGGAACTTAAAACCATGCAGGCACCATGAGCTAGATAGAAGGTAAATCAGCCACAACTCAAGAAACCCCTAGTGACCTTTGTAGGAACCCTGTGTTCCAATGAAACCCTGATCAAGAATGGCTCCTTACATTGATGGTCAGTTGCAAGAATGCTCCTTACATTGGGGGGTCAGTGGGAAGAATGCTCCTTACATTCGTGGTTAGTGGGAAAATGCTCCTTACATTGGTAGTCAGTGGGAAGATTTCCCCTTAAATTGGCGATCAGTGGGAAGAATGCTCCTTACATTGGTAGTCAGTGGGAAGATTTCTCGTTAGATTGGTGGTCAATGCGAAGAATGCGCCTTGCATTCATGATCAATTGCAAGAATGCTCCTTACATTGGTATTCAATGGGAAGAATGCTCCTTACATTGGTGGTCAGCTGCAAGAATGCTCCTTACATTGGTGATCAGTAAGAAGAATGCTCCTTACAATAGTGGTCAGTTGCAAGAATGCTCCTTACATTGGTGGTCAGTGAGGAGAATGGTCCTTACATTGAGGGTCAGTGGGAAGAATGTGCCTTACATTAGTGGTCAGTGGGAAGAATGCCATCCTTACAGACAACTAAAAAGATCATTAGTGTCATTCTAAATTGGCTCTACCAAGTGGTGTTGAACTTGGAACCATGCAGGCACCATGAGCTAGATACAGGGGTCTTCAAACTATGGCCCTCCAGTCATCCAGGAACTACAATTCCCATCTTGCCTAGTCATGTCTGTGAACGTCAGAGTTTTACAATGCCTCATGGGATGTGTAGTCCCGCAACAGCTTGGGGCCATAGTTTGGAGATTCCTGAGCTAGAAGGTAAATCAGCCACAACTCAAGAAACCCCTAGTAACCCTTGTAGGAACCTTATGGTTCCAACGAAATCCTGATCAAGAATGGCTGTTCTAGAAAAGCTTAATTGTGCATGAGTAGCATTTACAACCAGGTCAGTGAGATTTTGGTGCCCATTTTACTCACAGCGACCAATACTCTTTAAAGAATAATAAACCACAGCAACTAGATACAGCAATAATCATGTAAAGCTGAAGTAAATGCTCATCTCGCTTCATATTTTAGGCATTTGGGCCCTATGGGGTTGATTTACTAAAATTAAGGAGTGCAAAATCTGGTGCAGCTGTGCATGGTAGCCAATCAGCGTCTAACTTGTTCAATAAAGCTTTGACAAAAAAAACAAAAACCTGGAAGCTGTTTTCTATGCAGAGCTGCACCAGATTTTGAACTCTCCGGTTTTAGTAAATCAACCCCAATGTGTCATCCTAACCAACTTCAGAAAGCACTGCTTATGCAGGAGCAACGTTTACTTTGCACTATCTGTAGATTAATCACAAATTGCCCAAATTCTATTGGTTTCTCCCCATGTGTTGCAACAATGGCTGACCCTCACTGTTGCAGCTGCACTGTTGTAGAGATTTGCAGATTATATTCTTTATTTAGTGAATATATTTTCCTATAGATAAATAATAAGAATATTACAGGCATCAATACGGACAGATACGGGCAGTCCATCTTTAGGACCCAAATCCTACTGTTCTTCCCTCCACCATATTCTTCTTTTAAATGGATAAAATAACAAAGGAACTGTTATGTTATACCTCATACCTGCTTGATTCAATGCCAGCATCCCTAGTCATCATTTTTGCACAGCACGTGCCTTCTATGAATTGTCTGGAAACATGTACAAAAGGAAAGCAGCCAAGGAACGGAAGCGTTAGATAAGCTGCAGCGGGTTTTGTGAAAGAAGGCATTGCTAGCAGCCCTTTAGATGTGTTTGCTGTCTTTTAATCCCTGCCAGCCAATCATAGACTAGGCAAGGTGGCATTCACATCTATCAGGAGTCCCAAAGATACAGTATATCTTTTTTTTCTATAACAGCCCTCCTCCCCCCCAGAGGGCGCTATGTGTGCGGATGATTTTGTCCAGGAATAGAACTGGCGGAGTCTTTGATGATCAGGTCTAAGTGAACAGCGTAAGTAAAGTGAAAGGTTATGTTTGCAAGCTTGTGTAAATACCTGGGTATGCTGAAGTAGCTAAACTGTTTTAAACTTGTTTAGTCTTTAAAGTACACCGATCAGCCATAACTTTATGTTCACTGACAGGTTAAGTGAATAACACTAATATCTCATTACAATGGCATCTGAAAGTGGGTGGGATATATTGGGCAGTAAGTAAGCATGTTGTCTCTAAAGTTTACGTGTTAAAAGCAGAAAAAAATGGGCATTTCAGTTTGTTGTGTTTGGGGCTTTGTAGCTACAGGCCAGTCAGGGTGACCATGCTGACCTGTGTCCACAGCCAAAAGTGCCTACAATGAGCACATGAGCATCAGAACTGGACCACAGAGGGATGGAGGAAGGTGGCCTGGTCTGGCCGGGTGCATGTGCGTCACCTACTTGAGGAAGAGATGGCCCCAGGATGCACTATTGGAAGAAGGCAATCCAATGAAAACTATGTGATGCTTTAGGCCACTGGTGGCGAACCTTGGCACCCCAGATGTTTTGGAACTACATTTTCCATGATGCTCATGCACTCTGCAGTGTAGTTGAGCATCATGGGAAATGTAGTTCCAAAACATCTGGAGTGCCAAGGTTCGCCATCACTGCTTTAGGCAATGCTCTGCTGGGAATCCTTGGGTCCTGCCATCCATGGAGACCCCACCTCGCAACTTTTGCAGAATTTAAAGGATCTGCTACTGACAACTTCATGCCAGATACCACAGCATACCTTCAGAGGTCTAGTGGAGTCCATCCATGCCTTGACGGGTCAGGGCTGTTTTGGCGGCAAAAGGGGGACCTACTCAATATTAGGTGGGTGGCCATAAAGTTTTCGATGATCAGTGTATATGTAAAGGCAAGAGTTTTTTAAAGTTTTGGATGAAGTGGGGAAGGGCTAGATCCTCTGCCAATTTGTTATTGCTTTCTGTGGGGAGATTAATGCTCTTTTTTTATGCCGATGTCCATTATCACTGAGTTAGGAAGCCAGGGGAAGTCCAAAATGATATAAATGTCATCAATGCAAGTAGTAAGGCTTAAAGGGGTTGTAAACCCTCAAGGTTTTTCACCCTAATGCATTCTAGTGTCAGTGGGAACTTATCTGATATGTAGAAATTGCTCTTAGCTCAATGAACCCCTCTGGAGAAACTCTAGGGTTCCATGAAACCCTGTTTGAGAAACCCTGAGCTATACCAAGACCTGGATAAATACGAGCTTTCACAGGCAACTTTTTAAAATGTTTCGCTTGCTCAAAAATTGATTAACCACTAGACATCCGCGCTATGGCCGAATGATGGCCACAGCGCGGACCTGCATTCCCGGGAGGCCGTCATACGACGGCCTCCCCTGTGCACGCTCCCTGCGCGCGCCCTGCAGGGCGCGCGCCAGGCGCGGTGTGATCACCGAGTCACTGAGACTCGGCTGATCACCAATCCGTGTAAGGGGCAGGTCCCGGCCCCTTACCATGTGATCAGCTGTCAGCCAATGACAGCTGATCACATGATGTAAACAAAACATCGGTAATTGTTTTTTTTTTTTACTCACGCTGACAGCGCGAGTAGAAAAAAAAGCCGATCACCGGCTCAGATGTAAGGGACATCGGTCCCGAAGTGGAAGAGGCACATCTGCCTCATCAGTGCCCAATAAAAGTGCCACCTAACACTGCCCACAGTGCCACCTAACAGTGCCCACAGTGCCACCTAACAGTGCCCACAAGTGCCACCTATCAATGCCCACAAGTACCACCTATCAATGCCCACCTGTAGTGCCAATCAGTGCCACCTGCCAGTGCTGCCCATCACTGCCACCCATCAGTGCCCATCACTGCCGCCTATCAGTGCCCATCACTGCCGCCTCATCAGCATACATCAATGAAGGAGAAAAATTACCCGTTTTAAATTTTTTATAACAAAATATAAAAAAAAAAAACTTTAAAAGAAAAAAAAAATTCAGTTTTTACATTTTTGTAACAAAAAGTAAAAACCGCAGAGGTGATCAAATACCACCAAAAGAAAGCTCTATTTATGCTGAAAAAATGATAAAAATTTTATTTGGGTACAGTGTTGTATGACCGTGCAATTGTCATTCAAAGTGCGTCAGCGCTGAAAGCTGAAAATTGGTCTGGATAGGAGGGGGGTTTAAGTGCCCTGTAAGCAAGTGGTTAATCAATGTTACTTATAACTTCCATTCAAATATTTGCTCTCATTTTTTTATGTAAGGAAGGTTATCATAGAGCCCGTCCACCCACCTACCCAGTACCAAAAATATTTCTGCTATCTGCGATGCTGGTAGTTTTAAGTCCCACCCCTGCAGTTCCATTCTCAGTTATGGAAAACAAAACATCCCACAGGGTAGGGTACATTACCCTTTGCGTTTTGCTTCTGAAATGCAGTTGTGTAGCATTTTTGAAGGACGTAGAATGTAGTGTTTACTCACATTCACTTTATTTCAGTTTTCCTCTCTTTTTAATGCATCAATTCCTATTGTGCAATGTCGAACTGCTTTTAATCCTCTATGTATATCAGTGTGGATGCAGGCAAAAGATGTTTAAAGCAGAATTTCACCCAAAAGGGGAATTTCCGTTTTTCCTCTTCCTCCCTTCTCTCCCATAATTGGAATGTATTCTTTTTAGGGGGGGGGGGGAACTTGTCAAAATCCCACAATCTGAGTGGAAGTTAGCCCCACCTCTTATTCGTTCGCAATCTCTGGGGGCATGTCACAGGTCCCAGGAGACTGCGGGGCCATTCATGAGGCGCAGCTCAGCTTACAGCCGGCTGTGAAGCTCCAAGGAGTTGCAGTCAGCTGTCCACAGTTAGGATGCCGGCGCCTGCAACTGAAGACCAGCAAAGAGCCGGGTTGGGTGAGGACATTGCTGGATCCTGGCACAGATAAGTGTGTTTTTTAAAAGTCAGCAGCTAAAGTATATAAGTATATGTAGCTACTGACTTAATTTTTTGTTAACAGGGTGAGGCTCAAATGCAAGCAATATTTACCTGAGTGCATGCTGCATTTGGGATGCTTCAGGTTCTTGTGTGCATTTGCTTAATAAATTCATCCGGTGGATGGAGCTGGTTTCTTAGGAAGATAGCATCAGTGTACCGGTATAAGTGGCGTCATTTTTCCAAACCTATAGTAACAAAAAAAAAAAAAGGTGTGCGAATACATTTACTGATGTGTGCTATCGTAATCATTGCTCATAACTAGTCTACCATCTTCCCTCCAGCAACCCCCACAACTGCACAGTTACGTCAACTAAATTTCATATCTCCCCTAATCTTGCTTTAATTTTCCTACTTAGATGCTTTGCACATATCTCTCCATTTTTTGGATTGCTTGGGCATGGCTCCTGCTGCGCCGCTATTAAAAGCCAATATTCCGTTGTAAAAGTCAAAGTGATTTAGTGAATGACCCCACTCAGATCTTTAACTGTAACCTTGCGATGCCACGATTGCTACAATGATTTTTTACGCTAACAGCCCAAACTGTTTTTTTTTCTTTTCCTCGGTCTGAATTTTATAGCGGGTACTCGCTTGGCAGCTTACATTTGGCATTATACATAAAATATTTGCTCCCTGTTCGCTACTGAGCTTGGAACGTAGCTGCAAGGCAAAGCCAACTCCGCTTGACTGCAAGTGACAGATATATTGGTAAAATAGTAATTAATTCCGTCGCACTTATTAGTTTAGCTCTAATAAACTGTATTTAAGCCAAATTTATCGTGGGGACAAATGGAATATTAGATAGAGAATAGACAGGCTAATGTGACACCGGCTGTGAATTATCAGGGAGTTATAAGTCAGCGAAGAGGTCGCTAGTTGAATGTACGTAGATGGAGAAGCTTCGTGCTATAATTTCATGTGGATATAGGACAATAAGAGTTGCCCCAGTGGTAAAAGGATATCGAAGGTGGGGCTCTTGAGTTTTTGCCCTTAGGATAAGGAATGGATCCTTCAGGAGAAGGAGTGTGCATCTGAGGACAATGACAAACAGCCACCTATTCTTCTGAAATATATAGAAGTTACACTCAACAAATTTTAGTTATCTAAGCTGTGTAAAGCTGGCCATAGATGAGTAGAATTTTGAGCAAAAATTCTTATGAAAAGAAGGTTTCAAGAAAGTTTGTGTAAGAAACCATGAAATCAGACCGAGACAGAAGTACAGTTAAATCACACTTGTTTAATAATAAAAGTAAATAGAACAAATGTAGTCAAAACATAGCCAGAGTTCAGGAACCGGAACGGATAGTTAAACAAGCCAAACGTCAGGGAGCCGGAGATGAGCGCTGTAAAAGAGCAAGCAGGATCTGGAGCCAGAAGGGATGTCAGCCAAGCAAGTCTTTTAACAGGAATGCAGGAGAGCGTCTCTGTGATATTGACTAAGGCGAAGGTAGAGATCCTCTTGTCTGGACGGCTTAAGTAAGCAGGACTGACGAGCAGGATAGCATTAACAGCTGAGTACCTGTGGAGAGATAGGAGCTGGCAATTATCTGACAGCTGAGCGGCCAGCTCAGAAAAGGAAGGGCTGAGCCCAGCCCTGACAGTTTGTTGGTTTTTGTAATCATTATTGGGTCAAATGGACCCAATACATTTTTTTGGAATGAACAAATTTCTAACAGTGTATGAGGTAAAGTCTGTTCATTCCAAAATTAATTTATAGAAGCCAACAAAACCTTTCGAACAACATACCAATGTTCTAAGAATCTGAGAATTTCCGTAAATCTTTCCCAATTCTTTTCCTAAGAATTTTTGTTCTAAATTCCATCCATGGCCAGCTTAACAAAAAAGTGATCTATAGGTAACCTCAGTCATTCCCATCTTTAGGGATCAGGTAAATGATTGCATGTAGCCAATAATGCTAGCAGTCATTCACACATAATAGTGGCATTGCTTGCGGACGATCGTGGCTTGTATGGTGAGATTTTGACAACCGGTTTACTGCCACCTTCATATAAAAATTAAGCTTTTTTTTCAGCTGGATCCTACAATTATTTGTTAATTTTACGTTATGGTGACTCCGATACATTATGGAGAGACGGAACCATTTGTCTTCTTGATATCATGATGCATGCTGTGAAGCAAGTACGAGACGGCAGCTATTGGCTACTCGCTATTGAACTTCCTTTTTCTAGTCCCGTCGTACATGTTGTACGTCACCGCGTTCTAGATGGTCGAACTTTGGTGTGACTGTGTGTAGGCAAGACAGTTTCAGCTGAACTCCATCTGAAAGTTCTTCAGAGTTCATTCCGACGGAAAAAACGGTCGTGTGTACGGGGCATTAGACATGTAGTTTAGTAACTGCCCTGCCCCCTCCGGCCTGCTCTTTGGACAATGAAGGATAGCATGGCATTGATGACTAAATCTCTGTCAGCAATCTACCAGCATTAAGCTGTATACACACTATACAACTTTTGTTGTTCGATTTCCTTTAGCCTTACCTTCAAACTGTGTAGTGCAAGGACCTGCCTGATTGCATACAAATTGAAAGTGTTTAGGTTTGACCTCCATATTATATGGTTTTGGTAAATCTAAAGGAAGAAAATTTGTATATTGTGTATCCAGCTTAAGACTACGCAGAGCAGTAGGGCTTGACTGGCCTGAGAAACATTACAGGAAACTAATATAAAAACAGAATTACTTATACTAACCTTATTTAAAAATTATTTTAATGACTACTTAACTGTATTAAAGTTCATGTAAAGACAAACTTTTTTTTTTTTTTTTTGGATAGAGTAGGGGAGGATTAGATCCTCTGTCAAATTTTTTAAGTGCCTATTGTGCCCCTGCTGGGGAGATTCACCCCTGTTTGTTCTGGTGACTATTGTCACCGCAACAGACAGTAAAGCCGCGTTCACACGAGCGGAATGTCCAACAGAAAAAGTCAGACGGAAGCTTTTCATTGTATATACCGGTGTGTAGACCTCATCAGACTTTTTTTTTTTCGAAAATTCTGACGGACCTAGAAATGGAACATGTTCTAAATATTTCCAACGGACCCAATACCGGGAAAACTGATCGTCTGTATGCTGGTCCGACAGACCAAAAAAGATGCCTGCTCTGAAGCAAGTACGAGACGGAAACTATTGGCTACTGGCTATTGAACTTCCTTTTTCTAGTCCCGTCGTACGTGTTGTACGTCACCGCGTTCTGGACGGTCGGACTTTGGGTTGACCGTGTATAGGCAAGACCGCTTCAATGGAATTCCGTCGGAGTTCCGTCAGAGAAACCGTCTGAGTTTATTAGGACGGCAAAACCGGTCGTGTGTACATGGCATAAGGGAACATTTTAGAGTTGTAATGGGAGCAAGAGATTGGAAGAAATCTTCCAATGGATACAGATATTCAGCAAAGATGGGGATTTCCCTCGTTTTGGTGGAGACTTTCTCTCACTTTTCTGTTGCGTCTCCCAGACAGGAAGTTAGGGGAAGCTCCGCAGCAGGACAGATAGACTATAATACCCTGATAGGGTTTTATCCTTTCCTTAATCTACTTATTTAATGAAAAAAAATGGCTATGGATACACTTTAAATGGAGTTTTTTTTTTTTTGAACATTTGCCTGGAGTTCAGCTTTAATGATTAGGCGTTGTTAAGGCAGGAGCAGGAAACACTTCCCCCTGAACAGGCAGACCGAGGCCCGGAATTGTCAGCCTCTTTGTAGGAGGCCTCCGAATGGACTTTTCTATTCATACACAGCCACTTCCAGCTGTTGTTCTGGAGATCAGCACGTAATCTCTCGGGGTCAGAGGACAGTCATCCATGACTGGTGCCTTTCAAAAGGTTGTGCTGATTTCAGTTGTCAGATATTACCCCCTTTTTCTCTTCCTCAATAACACCCATTCTGCCCTTTCATCGCGAAGGACCCAGCCTAGAATTGTATTACACGAATTTAAAGTCTTAAATGTGTTGGCTGCATTGTGAGTACACGACATGCTGTGGATGGGATAATTCATTCCCTTTTGATTGCTGGCAGAAATATTCTGGGATCCTTTGAATAGATCTTCGTGCTGGATCCAAGGCAGAATGTCATGAAAGGACGCACACAATAGACGGCGGGTGTACTGGTGGAAAATGCTGTTTTTGTATGTTTATTGCTGCAGCCAAGATGAGGAAAACTTCCACTTTTAACCCAATTTCACATAACCCATCTCCTACAGTATCCAGCGTCTCTTTACTCTTAAGATTTGTGAAGGTTCTCCAAGCTTTTCTTCTGTGTGGTGTCATTGGCCTTGCTAGATTTACCATACATTTTTAAAATTATATTTATTTTAGTTCTGGGGCAGCTTTGAGTTTAGAAGGTGTTGGTTGGATTTTTAATGGAGAAACTAGTTTTGGGCTCAAGACCAAACCATCAGGGATAATTTATCCCATTTCTGTAAAAGTTTGGTCTTGAGCCCAAAACCAGTTCTTCTATGTCTTGGTTTTTCGTGAATATTTGCTAGGGGCTCCCAACCTTATTAGATTTATATGAGAGCCCATTTTTTTTTTTTTTTGGAGCTGTGTGATTTTGGGACCTGGAGGGAGTTTTGTAAGTTTTGAGTTTTGGATTTTTAATGGACTATTCTAGTGAATGGAGATACTTTGGACTAGTCTTTGAATGTGGTCCACCTACTTTACCTTCAGATTTCAATTTGAAGTGCTGCCAAGAGGCTCTTTTGAATATGAAAGCTGCATGCCCAGGATAAAGGCACTCTATTCCATTCATTCTATATGAACCTGTAGAATAAGATCTATTTCAGGGATCCAGAGCCATCCACCTCCCTTTAGACTGACCATATATGGCCTAATTAGGGTAGGCATCCAACATTGATATAGCTTGTGACCATTGGGCCATGTACATCAGCCAATATTTATGTCTTTTTAAATCCTGCTAACACCAATTAGCCAAAACTGGCTATCCTCATTGCCGTTTTAATAACTCGCTAGCCCTAACCTATCCTTAACTCAGATTTTCTTGTGTATTCCATCCAACTATTGTTTAGGCCCTGAAGAAGAAGTATTTTTTTCCCCTATAAAATGCATTGGTTTTATCTCATGATCTTAACCAGGGTTTCTCAACTAGGGTTCCTCCAGAGGTTGCTAGGGGTTTCATTAAGCAATGAGCAATTTCTGCCTTTCAGATAAGTTCCCACTGACACTATTGATCTTTTTAGCTATGTGTAAGGGTGCAATTCTTCCCAATGACCACAAGTGTAAGGATAATTCTTTCCACTTACCATCACACTAATGTATCATGAATTGTAGATATAGTCATTTTTAACAGGGGTTCCCTGAGACTGGAAAATTATGGACTGGAAAATTATTTGAAGGGTTTCTCTGAGTTGAAAAGCTAGAGAAAATTTACTCTACACAGACCATATATGGCCTAATCAAGGTAGGCATGCAACGCTGGTATAGCTTGTGATCATTGGGCCATATACAGCAGCCAATACTTATGTTTTTTTTAATGCTGCTGACACCTTTTAGCCAAAGCTGGCTGTCCCCATTGCTATTTTAACTGGCTAGTCCTAATCTATCCTTAACTCAGACTTTCTTGTGTATTGGTAGTTTTAAGGGTGCAGTGGAGTTTAAATTGCACCTTATGGTTAGAGAGGCTCCTTTCAACCATATTGGACCTATTCATGTGCCCCATTATTTCGCATTGTTCTTTCACGGTAAGAAAAGAAACATAGTGGGGGAAAAAAGTAAAATAAAAAAACTCAAAACCCTACACTATAATCAGATACACAAAACAGGAAATACAAAGAACACTAAAATAAACTAACCTACCCTAAACACTAAATTAAATCAACTAAACTACCCTAAGTACATCCCAAAAACACACTCAAATTTCCCAATTATCCAAATTTTGCTAGCTGCAAAATCAGTTTCATCTAATTAACTCCCATCTTCCCTACTGATAACTGAGAGGGTATTTCCCAGCTCTTTTGGAGCAATTTCCACTCAGTTCCTGTTGTGTCCTTCTTCTGGGAAGTAACAGGAAATTTCACCAGCATGGCACAGATATAATAAACAAAGAAACTTTTTCATACGCTATCCAAAACTAAAATAAAAAGTTTTGGTTAGAGATACACTTTAATTACAAGAGCAATTATCAACTGTTGCGGCAAGGTCCTCTCTATCCGCTTGGCCTTATTTTTAAAAACAACGCTATATGTGAAGCTATATTGTTCCCACACATAAAACATTTGAAGCAAGTTAATATAGCGTTCCTTCATCAAGCCAATTCAATTAGAAATGCCTCATCCCAAAATTATTACACAAGTTTGGAAACAGGAATAGGACTTTCTGGGCATCAAAGTTAAAGCACAATAAGATTTTTTTGAAGCAAGTTGTGTGAACTCTTTGACTTTGGCGCTAGTAGACCACTAACCTATTTTACCTGTAAGGTCCTACTTTCAATAAAAATTGTATTTTTGTATAACTGTTTTAGGACTCTGTCATGACATGTGCTACAGAGAAATACACTTTTTTGAACTCTATCTGTCAAAATAGTTTTTATCATGGCGAAGGGCAGGCTTAGGATGCTTTGAAAAACGTTTTAAATTCAAGGTGTTTGCTTGCCATCCCTCTCGTGCACGGATCTCGCTGTGTGTGTAACAGCTGTTCCTGTAAGATTTCCCTGGTGTAACCTCAGATGCAGAGAATGGGGTCTCTCGATTTTGTTTGGTTGGAACTCGGTTCTGCCTAATCCTAATCAGATGTTCCTTAAGAGGAGAACTCTTAAATCTTCCAAAGATCTCAGCACTCCTCGAAAGGATACCTCCGCACTGTTCTCCTTTGCTTCATATGTTAGCAGTCAGTCGAGGTTATCCAAGGTAACGGCGTATTAAAAACGGAGTGTGTTTCACATTTCCTGTTAAGTTGCCTATGCATTAAGGAATCCACCAGGTGCAGACGTGTTATCCTCCTCTTCGAATCTTCTAAATCGAAAAACCGCACTATAACTCAGGACTGCGGTACTTTGGTGCATTGTGTTTTTCGTTCCTCGTCCATTTATGAAAATCAATACCTTTTTTTAGCTGCCTTTAACCACTTCATTGCCACTTACAGGGTGTGTTAGGGCATCAGACAAGACCCCACCCTGTTAGAAGAGTTTAATCCACTAGTACCTTCATCTTGACAGCAGGTTAGATGATTACATTGTAACATTTGTAAGGGCCTTTGTTGCATTTTATACCTTAAAGAGGACCTGTTCTGTGAAAGTTCTGCCCAAAAATGTAAACAGAGGACAAAGGACTAGTTACTAGTATTGTCTGTGGTCTCTCTGCAGTTGATATTTCCCCATTGGTCTTTCCCCATGTGTGTAGATGCCCATCATGGTAGAGGTAGCTGTGATTTCAGCGCTTCTGCTGTGAATTTTGACGATAACTTTCTCAACAAGACCGGCAGCTACAATATTCAAGAGTATTTAAACTATTTTACTGCTTGCCAAGAATATTTAAATATTGTAATTGTGACAGACCCAACCAGGACAGGTTTTTTTTTGGAGGGGACTGCAGGGTGGCCTCTTGCCTATTGAATATAGGTCCTGGCTTTTAAGGGAGCAATACTCTTTGGGAGGTGTGTGCCTGGGGGACCCTTGGAGTGGTCTTCAGATTTGGGTCCATGTCTCCCCGAAACATACAGATTTGTGTCCTTTGTGCCCAAACCAGCAATGACTGCATTAGACTGTGAGACTCAGAGTAGATGTTAATATAATCAGCTCAAACCAACCTAAAACTTGGGTCTCCTGCTATAAACTTTTCATTAAGGTGTTATATGTTTATTGTTAAATATGTCTCTCCCATTGTGTGCCTCATAAGTGGGCATTCCCATTGTTAATTGAGTCACCTGTTGTTTCTGTCTGTCTGCTCATCTCTTGGAGATGTGATTAATATTGTGACCACTTTACCTTGTTTATAAAGGAAATATTGGGGGGCTTGGACTTTATAGGCACAATAACTGATATTCATAAAGTTTATAAAAATTATTTCAATTTATTAGAAATACCAAAATAGTTAAAAACATGGAAAACGGGTTTTTAGAAAAAATCAGTTCATGTAAATACAATTACAATTATACACTCCATACATAGCTCAATGTGTCTTGTTCCAAAAACTGCTATTACTATCAACTACATAGCTCTCACCTGTATACGTAGTAAGCCTATGGCAGAATAAGTGTTACTTTATTTTTACATTTACTTCTATTTTTCACATTGAGCTATGTATGGAGTGTATAATTGTAATTGTATTTACATGAACTGATTTTTTCTAAAAACCTGTTTTCCATGTTTTTAACTATTTTGGTATTTTTAATAAATTTAAATAATTTTTATAAACTTTATGAATATCGGTTATTGTGCCTATAAAGTCCAAGCCCCCCAATATTTCCTTTATAAATTATGACATTGGGACGTGGCACAGAATACTCCCTATGTATCCGCAATACCACTATGTGGTGATACTTAAATAATTAATTGATCACTTTACCTTGTTATTGAACCATTGTGGGGTGTTATGTGTTTATGCTTATGATAATGTGTAATGTACTTTGTGTATCCAGGGTTGTGGGCTGGGTGCCGAATGGTTTGGGCACCCAGGCTTATTTAGATGACTAGTTTATTTAGCCTAATGTTTATGTTGGCTGTTCCTTAGCTATGTTATTTTATAATCCTGTACACAGTTTGTATTGTATATGATGAAACATTCTGTGTGAATTTACAATAAAGTGTTCCAGTTTGCACCTAAGCTAGTGTCATCTAGATCTTGGGTGCTCAGTTGTGATATCTGGCTCCTGGTTCCAGACTGGAGAAAGCTATATCTTGACGGAGGCACCCAAGCTGGGTGCTAGACGGTTCCGTTACAGTAATGTCCATAGTCTGGGCACAGGTTCATTTAAAGCATAACACTCAGAAGACCACGTTGCACAGTAAAGCAATGCTGTTTTTACCAAACTGGATGATAACTTGTTAAGACTCATCTGAAAATAGATGTGTGTAATAAAAACTCAATTGTGTTGTTCTCTCATTTCAGGTCATTTGGGCTTCCAAGACAGTTTTGTGACTTCTGGAGTTTTCAGTGTTACAGAACTCGTCCGAGTCTCACAAAGTAAGTGTCTCATCCCGTTATTTGATTATTTTTTTTCAAAGTTGTACCTGTAAAAGTTTCAGAGTTGTCACATCTGTTTGTGGGAACTCTTAAATTGATGCAGACAGATGACATCAGCAAAAAAATTGGTAGAAAGTGTCTCGTGCCTCACTGCTGTCATTAAATGATCATGAATGGGCAGGCTGGCTATTGCAAGGAAGAAGAGTTAACCGCACTTAGTTGAAGATTAAAACATATTTATTCATGAAATGTCACATACTGTAGGTCAACGACAGCCAACATTTTGGGGCCGTGCAGAATGCCTACTTTAGGATGACGCAGTGACCATTGAAGAACCTGTGCAGGCCTGAAACGTAGGCTGTCTTTGATGATGATAATTTGTGATGTTTCACAAATAAATTTGTATTAATCTTCAACCGAGTGCTGATGACTCTCCTTCCTTCCTGTGGTTCTGCATGGTGCCAACTGTTGCAGTCACTACTTTCAAAATTCAGCTATACCAGCTGCAAGACTATAAGGAAGTGAAGCCCAGAACTGTATTAATTCTTTGTCTACACCAGCCTTTCTCAACCAGCGTTTCGTGGAACCCCGCGGTTTCCTTCAGGGGTTTCTTGAGCAATAAACATCATCGGCCTCTCTGATGTGTAACCACTGGCAACATTGATCTTTTTAGCTATTACTAAGAAAAGATTCTTCCCAATTACCACAAATATAAGGAGCGTTTTCTTGACCATCACACTAATGTACCATGAACTGTAGATATGATAGTTAATAGCAGGGGTTTCCTGGGCCCGGAAAGTTAATTCAAGGGTTCCTCTACGTTAAAAAGGTTGAGGCTGGTCTAGACTCTAGAACCTTAAAATGGTTCTCATGCTTCACTCTCTTGTTACACATTAATGCTAAAAAGAGTACTGTGCTACATTAACAACTGGATATTAGGCACCATAAGATGCCAGACTGGGTCTTCCATGTAACAACAATCCTCTACACATGTCCATTGGGGTCTTCCAAAGCTGAAATGCAAATTTCCACTTTATGAAGGTTGATGTTTGCATAGGCTTAGGCACAGATCCCACTCTCCAAGTGGCATGGCGGTCACTAAAGCAAGTCACCCGTTTTCTTCATACATTGTGTAGTCAACCCAGAGCAAATATGCAAAAAGAAGACTTCTGACTCCTAATCTGCAGATTTGTTTTACATTAGAGACTTTAAGTATCAAAGTCAAAAGGTCAGCATAACAGCCAGGCAATAACATTTTCAGAATGGCAACATGTTCAGCAGCTTGTCAAATGTTTCATTTAACACAGGTTCATCTTGCACTTTGCACCTTTTACTGTGATCAGTCTGAGCCATTTCGGATCCTACTGTTAAATGATTTCTGGAAAGATGTTGAAAGCAGGATATGGAAGCAATTAATTGATTGAATTGCCTTTTTGTTATCGGAGGATTGTATCTTCTAGTGTGTGGTCAACATAACAGCAACTTTAAATTTCCATCTTGTTCCAGCGGCTAAGACATGCTTGGGCAAGGGTTGGGTCATTTAGAGCTACCCATGAGGTCAATGATCGGTACTCCCATCAGTCCAACGTGTAGGAATTTCTCAAAAAAGCCAGTCAATTTTTTCCTTTTCTTAATGAAAAAAAGACATTGCAATGTTAATCTAGTATGACTCTAGCCAAAAACTCACTTACTCTTAAATTAAATCAGCTCAGCTGCAACTACCACAATAATATGTTCCCACACCAAACAATCAAGGTAAAACATAAATGTGTTCACCCGCCCTAACCGTCAAATGTGAACCCATACACCAGTACAGGTCATATGCACCTTCCCAGGATCATCAGGGGCAATCAGGTGCACCATTTGATGTATATCACTTTAAGAGGTCTCCTCTGCTCACCATATCACAAGTGCTCAAATCAAATAACTACCTTCATAGTGTACACACAACAAAAAACAAAAATGCCCATGGGGACTTTTAAAGAGCACACCTCAAAACATACCAAGTAAAATTTATAAATGATTTATTAAATGATTTATACATTTTGCATTCATGTAATCAACCTTTCCATGAGACCTGGATGTGTCACAAAAATGACTGTTGGTAGTCTGGAATAGCTGTGCTAGGTCTCGACGCGTTTCACGAGAAGAGTCTCGCTTCTTCCAGAGAAGCACAGATAGATGCAATTGCTGAAACACTCCTGGCCTACTGATGTAGTATGGGTGACTCTTTTTAAAGTAGTCAGAAAATTTCTGTATATGGGTGGGTATATCACCCTAAATTATAAAAGCCACTTCAAACCAAAACGGCCATAGAGGTAAAATGATTAATGCATGAAAAGCCAACCATGCCAACAAACTCCCAGCTGTGTGAGGAGATGGAAATCAGTAGCAACCTCAAGAGACCAGAACTTGGGCGGAAGATGTATATCTCACCAAGAAGGTACCCACACCCTCAGAGGGAAACGGGTTGCACATCTGATGGCTGGTAATATGCCACAGCTGATGGCTGGTAATATGGCAGGCTGCGTTTAAAAAGAGTCATCCATACTACATCAGTTGGCCAGGAGTGTTTCATCAATTGCATCTATCTGTGCTTCTCCCGAAGAAGCGAGACTCTTCTCGCGAAACACGTCGAGACCTAGCACAGCCTAGCACAGCTATTCCAGACTACTGACAGTCATCTTTGTGACACATCCAGGTTTCATGGAAAGGTTGATTACATGAATACACATGACATTTATTATATTTTTTTCCTTTCTGTATTACATGTTGTTTTTAAATGTGCGTTGAATAAATCATTTATAAATTTTACTTGGTATGTTTTAAGGTGTGCTCTTTAAAAGTCCCATGGGCATTTTTGTTTTTTGTTGTGTGCATACTAATGGGGGCTGAGTAGCACCTCTACCCATCCCACACCAGCTCTTTTCTCTTTATAGTACCTCCATAGTGTAGTATTACCATAAATTTTTTTGTTTATTATAATATTTTACACTCACATTAAAATTATTGAATCTCACAGGTGAACGTACACATCAGGGTCACAGAACCTTACTTCCATCCAACTTGGTAAAATGCAATGACGTCACCCAGCTCCACCCTACGCGTTATGTCACTTGTCACGTGACTTCATCTTTTCGACTTTTAAGGAAATCTAGTATGCTCTTTCTCAATTCATTGAAAGAGTCGATGCATGTATCCCGTCGCTACAGAGGATGGGCATGAGATGGCCACCTATAAAAGACCACACTTTTCAGCATTTGGATTCCTTGGTTGCTATTTTTCAAGGAATATTTTTCCATAAACACAAATACTTTTACGACCAAAAAAACTGCACATGCTCAGCACCAAAATAATATTAAAACAGAGGTTTAATGCCTTGTTTTTTTCATTATCATGTAGTGTAAAAATTAGAAAAGCTTGCATTTTTTGCTTTTTTATTTAACCTAGTTCACGTAATCAGATGCATAGCCTGCACCAGAAAAAAAGCTGTCATCTTATTGGCTGCTGTAAGTAACATATTCAATCCAACTGATGTTTTTTTATGTACATCACATCCATTGTAAAAATTCACCCCTTTTGGTCTGTGGTTCCCCTTTCTCTGAAGCTCCGGCGGAGCTGAGAGTTTTTGTTTGACCTTTCCAGAGTGCTAATGTCATCAGTATGAATGACAAAAGCGCAAGCCGATCTCTGCCAGCTTGTCAATATTCACTAAACACAATGAATTAAGAGGACCTCTCGCCATCCTGCTCGATTGATCAAAGGCCTATCGATTGCCTTCTGCCCAAACATAAGACAGACAGCCCTGGCTGAGGGCTTGCACCACCTATCAAAATCAGCCTTTGTTTTTTTATAACAAAAAAGCAAAAGAATCACCTGGGTGTCTCTGGGTAACCCATCTGCTGTGTCTGCGCTGCTGAGGTCACTGTTGGCTAGGTTGGAAAAGTCTCTTTATGTATAAACATAGCAGGCCATGCAACGCATGCTTTTAGATTGCAGGACAATTCCTGACACACTGAGGTGAATGAAGGATCACTTAACACAGACAAGTTTAAGTTGCCTTCTTCCCACTGACCACTGATGTAAGGGGCATTCTTCCAATTAGCCACCAATGTCAGGGACGTTCTTCCCACTGACCACCAATGTAAGGAGCATTCTTCCAACTGACCTCCAATGTAGGAAAATTCTTCCCTTTTGCCACCTAGGTAAAGGGCATTCCTCCCATGCTAATGCACTGTGAAATGTAGATGACCTAATTATTAGCAGGGGTTCCCCGAGACCTGAAAGTTATTTTAAGGGTTCCTTCATGTTATAAAGTTTGAGAAAGGCTGCTCTATGCTCAAAGCCCTCTTCAAGTCGTTCATGATTGAGTTCCAGAAGCGTAAGACGGTATATACTATCCTGTGACCTCTACAGATGCCATATAAAGTCAATTTGTATAATTGCTTGAAAATTTATAACATGAGATGAGAGCGGCAGCAAATAGGAGGCTTGTGTGACCTCATACGAGGTATAAATATCAGATCCCAGAGCTCATCTCCGCTCTTCACTTCATCCATAAAGCAGAGGTTCCTGGGACGGAAATTACTACGGTATACAGGTCTCCCGTGTGCGTCCTGCATAATAACCAGCCGGGCAGGGGGACAGTACGCTAGCATTTCTTGGTCTGTATTATTAAAGCCCAACTCCAGCCAACACTTTTTAGTTTTAGCGTAAGGAAAGGTAAGAATTTCTAGCAGGCCTTAAATGTTGGTCACCTACACCATGGGGGGCTTTCCCTTCACTTCCTGTTCTGTCTAGCTTCTCTGAACAGGAAGCTAGGAGCAATTTTCCTGGAAGGGGACACACCCAATAACCAATAAATATACAGGAAGTGAGGGGGAATCCCCCAATTGGAGGAAGTCAACAGTATAAAATTAAAGCTGAACTCAACATAGGCAAATATTGTCTAATTACAAGAGACATGGGTATTTCTTCCAGATCTGAGCTGTAATCCAGTGTGAAATGTTGCCTCTGTCTGTTATATGTTGCACTCCACTGGTCTTTAGATGTGGTGGCTGCTTTTTTTTTTTTCCACCTGGTGATCCTGCCAGTAACACACTTCCTGTCCTAGGGTGATAATTCTCACTCACTGTACTGTATCCATAGGGGAACTGCATTGTCACCCACAGTCATAATGTTTTAATTAATATTTTATGTAATTGCTTCAGGATTAATTGCTCACCTTCTAATCATGTTCCTGAGCAGCTCTGTCCAACCTTTTTAACATGGAGGAACCCTGAAACAACATTCCACCCTTGGGGAACCCCTGCTAATAATTACTGTATCTACAGCTCACTGTATATTAGTGGGATGGTCATTTGGAAGAACGTTCCTTACATTGGTGGCCAGTGGGAAGAGTGCTCCTTACATTGGTGGCCAGTGAGAAGAATGCTCCTTACATTGGTCAATGGGAAGAATGCGCCTTACATGGGTGGTCAGTGGGAAGAATGCTCCTTACATTGGTGGCCAGTGGGAAGAATGCTCCTTACATTGGTGGCCACTGGAAAGAATGCTCCTTACATTGGTGGCTAGTGGAAAGAATGCTCCTTACAATGGTGGCAAAAGGGAAGGATGTTCCTTACAACGGTGGCCGATGAGAAGAATGTTCCTTACATTATTGGCCAGTGGGAAGAATGCTCCTTACAATGGTGGCCAAAGGGAAGAATGCTCCTTACAATGGTGGCCAACGGGATGAAAGTTCCTTACATTGGTGGCCAGTGGGAAGAATGCTCCTTACAATGGTGGCCAATGAGAAGAACGTTCCTTACATTAGTGGCCAGTGGGAAGAATGCTCCTTACAATGGTGGCCAAAGGGAAGAATGCTCCTTACAATGGTGGCCAATGGGATCAAAGTTCTTTACATTGGTGGCCAGTTGGAAGAATGCTCCTTACAATAGTGGCCAGTAGGAAGAATACTCCTTATATTGGTGGTCAGTGGGAAGAATGCTCCTTACATTGGTGGTCAGTTGGAAGAATATCCCTTATATTGGTGATCGGTGGGAAGAATAAGCCTCACATTAGTGGTCTGTGGGAAGAGCCTCCCTTACATTTGTGGTCATTGGGAGGAATGATCCCTACAGTGGAAAGAATCCACCCCCTTCCTTACAGGTGACCAAAAGGCCATTGGTGTCAGTGGCCACTTATCTGAGAGGCAGAAAGTGCTCATTCTTCAAGGAACCCATACCAACCTCTGAAGGGACCCTAGAGTTCCACTCAACTCTGGTTAGGAAAGGCTAGTCCAGAGTAAAGTCAAGGATAACACAAACTGTAGGCCCAAAACAGAAGTCTGGGGTGATTACCCCCTTATTGTCTATTCTGCTTCCTAAGCCGTCCTGGAAAAATGAGTTTTGAGTTTCTTATATTCTATAGGGCATATGATTCTCTGTTCACCATATACCATGCCTGTTTTATATCAGAACCAAGTCAGATGCCAAGTCTGGTGTTCACTGAGCAAAGATAAGATAAAACTGTACTCACACAAGTAATATATTAAGCCCATCAGAACTTTCTGTCCCACTTTCAAAGTCATGTGCGGTCAAATCAGGACAAGCTCAGTATGGAGCACATTTGGTTCTTATTTAACAGTCTTCTCTTTGTTTTAAATTTTACTAATGAGTCAGCAATGTCTGAGATATGATTCAGATGTGCTGCAAAGGTCGGAAAAGTCTGATTCCCTTTTATCAGATCAGGGCCACCCACAGTAAATGGCGGGAAGGTGAATTCCACAATCCCTATGGGAGACGTTGTGCCTAACAGTGATAACTCATTGACATGTATTTTGCCAAAGCACCATGCATCATAAACAATTACTTTTTTGGTTAAATGAAATACTTTTTTCATCTTCTGTTGCATCTCAGTGCTGCTAATCTCCCGCAGAACAATTTGCCATCACTTCCTGTCTATATGAGCTCAGCAATGGCTGCAGGGCACTTCTCAGGACGGGTTTCCTGATGGTGGCAATAGTGGACTATGCCTGCATCATGTGTGTTGATACGGCCAATTGTAGTCTTCAATGGAAGAGCATATGAGAGTGGGACAATACAGGAACAAAACTGATACAGGGACAGAGCGTTATCACTCTAAAACAGGAAGTGCATGAACAAGTACCTTCATGGTAAGCAATATTTTAATAAAAGGTGCAGATTACATCAGATTTCAAGAGCCTCCCCACCATCTGAAGTCAAGAGTCCCCCACCTTCCCTTACATTACAGTAAACCCCCTTACCTTGTGCTGCTGCCGGGAAGAATCTGGGGGCAGAGCTTGGAAGCAGGAAGTGCAGAGTCTGGAGGAGAACCAGGGGAGGGCTGGAGTCTGCTGAATGCTGAGACCAGGGGAGGTGGAAATGAGGAGGTGCTGCAGCAGCACAGAGAGGCACAGGATCTGTTGGAAGAGTTCTGTCCACCTCTTTGCTGAGACGGGAGGAGAGATGAGCCTCTCACAACTGCACAGAGAGATGCGGGATCTGGTTGGGGAGTTCTGCCCCCCCCCCCCCCCCTTTCTGACTGCTAAGACAAGGTGGGGAGGAGATGAGAGTGATGCTGCAGTTACAGAAGAGGTGTGAATGCTACATGAAATGGCCTGGTGGGCAGAATTTGGCCCACAGGCTTGTGTTTGACACGTGCCTTAGAGGGTGTTTGACCCTATAAGTTATGTTGCCTGTTCACTTCTTGTCTTTACCCCTAAAAACCCACACCACTGCACCACAACCACGTAAAAGGCAAAGCCCTATTCAGGCAAACAGGCCGCGGCATGTGAACAACCCCATCTACTGCCTTTGTGCCTTAAGGGGAGAGCGGTTTGGGGCAGTTAAAATGCATTTCAGCCACATGTTTTTGCTGCAGCTGCAACTGCAAGTGTAAATGAGGCCTATAAGGGGATTTCCCTCCACTATGTAGAGGTTTCCTCTCACTTCCTCCAGGACAGGAAGTAAACGGCAATCTCCCCAGAAGAACACAAGTGGCAAAAAATAAACTATTGGTTTATTGGTAGAGCTCTGGATCCAAGATAGATGGATAAGTCTTTGAGTCCAAATTGTTTTTAGATAAACCTCTTTTGTCAACTGGGGTATCCTTAAGAGTCTTCAAGAATACTTTCCTCTTGGAATCCATTATTTACTTGCAATGGAAAATGAGTGTTACTATAGAGGGAGAGGAAGATTAGTACTGCTTGGACCTTGAAGAAGGGGGTACACCTCGAAAGCTTGTCCTGAAAATGCGGATTTTAGTGCAAATGAAAGAAGTATTACTGACAGAACTCAGTTGTTTTTGTTACAAGTGCACTAACACAATCATCTCATGTATAGAGGAAGAGTTACTCTACCAACATATTAAATTTGATTGACCTATATAAGTCAACAAAAAAGGTTATGTGATTGGGTTTCCATCTACTTAAACATGACTTTCTAAAATACGATAAACCTTTCGCCATTGAAAGAATGTAGTGCAGGGGTGTCCAACTCAATTATATTGTGGGCTGCATCAGCATTATGGTTTGTAGGACTATATACATTTATGCAGCCCTTTTTTTTCTCAGAGAATAGTTGCAGGAATGCAACCATGCCCTCCACCGAACCGCATTGAACGGTGGGTGTAGCCAAATTGCAACAGTGGGGCTATCTTAAAGGTGCAATTAATACCAGAAGTGCATTATGTGCAGAGTTCAGAAGTGCGCTCCGTGCAGAGTACAGAGGTGTGTTACATGCAGAGTACAGGAGTGCGCTACATACCGAGTGCAGAGTTCAAGGATGCGCTACGTACCGAGTGCAGAGTTCGGGGATGCACTAGTGCAGAGTTCAGGGATGCATTACGTAACAAGTGCAGAGTTCAGGGATTCACTACGTAATGAGTGCAGCGTTCAGGGATGCGCTACATACAGAGTGCAGAGTTCAGGGATGCGCTACATACGGAGTGCAGAGTTCAGGGATGCGCTACGTACCAAGGGCAGAGTTCAGGGATGCGCTACGTACCGAGTGCAGAGTTCAGAGTTGCACTACGTCCCGAGTGCAGAGTTCAGGGATGTGCTACGTCCCGAGTGCAGAGTTCAGGGATGTGCTACGTCCCGAGTGCAGAGTTCAGGGATGCGATACGTCCCGAGTGCAGAGTTCAGAGTTGCACTACGTCCCGAGTGCAGAGTTCAGGGATGTGCTACGTCCCGAGTGCAGCGTTCAGGGATGCGCTATGTACCGAGTGCAGAGTTTAGGGATGCGCTACATACCAAGGGCAGAGTTCAGGGATGCGATACGTCCCAAGTGCAGAGTTCAGAGTTGCGCTACATACCAAGGGCAGAGTTCAGGGATGCGATACGTCCCGAGTGCAGAGTTCAGAGTTGCGCTACGTACCGAGTGCAGAGTTCAGTGATGTGCTACGTACCGAGTGTAGAGATCAGGGGTGCGCTACGTACCGAGTGCAGAGTTCAGGGATGCGCTACGTACCGAGTGCAGAGTTCAGGGATGCGCTACGTACCGAGTGCAGAGTTCAGGGGTGCGCTACGTACTGAGTGCAGAGTTCAGGGGTGCACTACATACTGAGTGCAGAGTTCAGGGGTGCGTTACATACAGGGTGCAGAGTTCAGGGATGCGCTATATACCGAGTGCAGAGTTCAGGGATGTACTACGTACAGAGTGCAGAGTTCAGGGGTGAGCTGCGTACATAGTGCACAGTTCAGGGGTGCGCTGTGTACAGTACAGAATGCAGTGTTGAGGAGTGCACTATGTACAAAGTGCAGAGTTCAGGCATTTGCTATGCATAATGTGCAAGAATCAGCTCTCTTTCACAGGCTGTTCACATCTCACTTCCATCCCTCCCCTTGGGTGCGAGGGTCACATAAAATGGTCTGGAGGGCCGGATTCGGCCCTCGGGCCTTGCGTTTGACAAATATGATGTAGTACATTGTTAGTCTCCCCTTCCTTTTTCTTTTAGAGCACCATTTCTCCCTAAATGACAGGCGCTCTTTAACATGGTAGAGTGATATAAAATTCAGTAAGCCTAAACAACCGAACTTCGGTCAGACAATTCCCCTATATATGTGTGTTGCACATCTTCTGTTTGTGCTTTTCCAGGAGGGAATTAGAATCGCAGCACCAGTCCAGGACTCCGTAGTGAAATATGGTTCCCCCAGCCTGTGTGCTAAGATCAGCTACTAGAAAGAGAGCTATTTGTGCCGGGATATTAGAGGAGAAGAAAAAAGATTTTAATAAAAAATAGCCTGCAGCCAGGGAATGTGCAGCGCCAGTGACCTTGCCTCCTGTACGCCATTACACAATTCAATGGCAGTCCACTCAGAGCTCGCTCTCGATCAATATCCTATTAAAGCTGCACAAAAAGTCTCCATAAACTTAGTGGTTTAGCCGTGTTTATAAATGGAACCTGGCATAATTAGGCGGTCAATAGAGGCCCACGCTGCTAATTCTGAAGTCAGTGCCACGCGTTTTGTGTCTATAGCGCGGTGCGAAAAGAGGACAGAACAAACTAAGACAACAACTAGGCTGTCTGTCTAATATTTATCCATCCGCCGGGCTTGTCAGCCTTTCTATGACATATTCCGTCTTCTCATTTCTTCTTTCTTTCCAGTTTCACAAAGCCGCATGCTGGCTGGAGGAAGAAATCAGCTATCAGTGAAGTGACTGGTCTCTAGTAAATGGCTAGGGGACCGCCATGATGTCACTGGTCTCTGCTGATTATTTTTTAATGATGTCACCGGCTCTAGTGAATTGATAGGCTGCATTCTCAGTGATGTCACTGGTCTCTAGTGAATGGATAGGCTGCATTCTCAGTGATGTCACTAGTCTCTAGTGAATGGATAGGCTGCATTCTCAGTGATGTCACCGCTCTCTAGTGAATGGATAGGCTGCATTCTCAGTGATGTCACCGGTCTCTAGTGAATGGATAGGCTGCATTCTCAGTGATGTCATCGGTCTCTAGTGAATGGATAGGCTGCATTCTCAGTGATGTCACATGTCTCTAGTGAATGGATAGGCTACATTCTCAGTGATGTCATCGGTCTCTAGTGAATGGATAGGCTTCATTCTCAGTGATGTCATCGTCTCTAGTGAATGAATAGGCTGTTCTCAGTGATGTCACCGGTCTCTAGTGAATGGATAGGCTTCATTCTCAGTGATGTCATCGTCTCTAGTGAATGAATAGGCTGTTCTCAGTGATGTCACCGGTCTCTAGTGAATGGATAGGCTGCATTCTCAGTGGAGTGGAGTAGTCTATGGATAGAAGTATTTCTGTCAGAGTTAGAGGACAGCAGAAACAGATGTATCTACTTGTTATGTTCAATATGTTTTTTCAATCAATCGATAAACTATAGTCGGACTATTCGATATTTAGATTCTTCTCTTCCCCTCGTATCTTTTATCTACTTCCTAGGTACATAAAAAAAGTTTATTAGTGCGACATAATGTTTCTTCTCTAATGCTTACTCTCTGGAAGCCTGAATACAGGATCAGAGTATTTATGTCGGGTTACTAATGCATTGGTATCATTTTATAGAGCCGTTTTATTTTACATTTTACTAAATGTTGGTAAATCAAACTTTGCAGCATTCCAGGGAATGAAAGCGCCATCTGGCCTCTTTTATTTATTGTATTAAGCCAGTTCTCCTTCAATAAATTTACAGAATAGCACATGAAAATTAGATTACATTTATCTACGTTCATCCTCGCCCCTTATGTCCGCCTCCTCGTATTGCCGCTGTGTGGTGTCAAAAGGGGACTCTTCAGAGAAGTCCAGAAGTTTTATATTGAGAATTCAAACAAAAGTTACTTCAAAGCTGAACTCTGAGCAAAGAGCTAAATACACAGATGAGGTACATTTAGTATATGTGAGCTGTTGTATTATCTCAGCACTGTCTATCCAGTCCTGAGGTTAACACAGCTCTGCCATACGGAGCAGCCCTATCTGGCCGGGTATGAGACCTGACTTTTTTCCGGTGCAGTTAAAGTGGTATTAAAGCTTGATTTTTTTTTTCTTAAAATAACAAACATGTCATACTTACCTGCTCTGTGCAATGATTTTGCATAGAGCAGCCCTGATCCTCTTCTTCTGGGGTCTCCCGTCGGTGCTCCAGGCCCTTTCACTTTGGCGGGTGCCCCCCCCCCATGAAAAGCCGCTTTCCCTGGGGGCACCTGTGTTTGCGCACTCCCGAGCCCCGCTGCTGCATCCATTGACATAGACAGCGGGACTCAGCCCTGCCCCTTGCCCCGGTGTCACAGCATTTGATTGACAGCAGTGGAAGCCAATGGCTCCCGCTGCTATCAATCTGCGCAATAAGGAGGAAGACAGTGGCGGGAGCCACTGCACATCGCTGGATCAGATCAGGCTAGGTAAGAAAAAGGGGGGGGGGGGGAGCTGCAACACAGAAGGTTTTTCACTTTAATGAATAGAATGCATTAAAGCTTTAGAACCACTTTAATGCCCCGTACACGCGGTCGGATTTTCCGACTGGAAAATGTTCGATGGGAGCTTGTTGTCGGAAATTCCGACCGTGTGTAGGCTCCATCGGACATTTTCCATCGGAATTTCCGTCACACAAAATTTGAGAGCTGGTTCTCAAATTTTCCGACAACAAAATCCGTTGTCGGAAATTCCGATCGTGTGTACACAATTCCGACGCACAAAGTTCCACGCGTGCTCGGAATCAAGTAGAAGGAGCCGCACTGGCTATTTAAACTTAATTTTTCTCGGCTCGTCGTACGTGTTGTACGTCACCGCGTTCTTGACGTTCGGAATTTCCGACAAGATTTGTGTGACCGTGTGTATGCAAGACAAGTTTGAGTCAACATCCGTCGGAAAAAAAAATCCATGCATTTTTTTGTCGCTGTGATTGGCCAAAGCATGCAGGTCAGGTGCATGCTTTGGCCAATCAGCAGCCTTCAATGCGCTGCCATCACGCAGTGCATTATGGGGCGCTCCACGGTGGGCAAACTTGCCGCGAGCGCCCCATATGTTCGTTTATTCTACGAACAAATGAACAGCTGATGTTCGAGCCCATCCCTAGTGTCACGTCACTGAATAAAATTTGGAGAGCACTGTGAGCGGTGGCCTCCTCTAGGTATGGCCTCCCATATGTCAGACCTACATTGTGTTCTCCAGTGAAAACCGATCACCTCCGTGTGATGTTACTTCCTCCGCACATAAACCAGCCGGATGACAGGTTGTTATGGTGGCAGCTAATTATAGAAAGTCACATTCTTGAAGCTGTGCCCTGGGTTTGATTTATGGGTGAACTTACAGAGCCTCCATATCAGATGATCGTTTTACCGATTGTACCGTCTCCATCCAGGTTCCTGTGTTTACTTGTCAGCTGTGACAGTTCGGAGCTACCAGATGCATAAACATAGACCAGTGCCTACACTGTATCCCTGTGCCTAATGCATATGTAACCTCTAACAGTGAACTTCTTTTATTCGTTTCCTTTTGGTCGGTTAAAGTGTTACTAAACCCCGGACCCTGCATTCACTATATCTGGTCTCCCACAGTACACAGAACATGGAAATGCAATTATTATAGTAAATATAAACCACTAAATACCTTTTCTCATCAGCATTTACAGCAGTCTTGTGACTTCTATCAGTGTCCAGCCAAGCACTGGTTAAAGCTTGTAGGAGGAGTTTTCATTCTCCTCTGACTGTCCTATGAGACTGCAGGACCCCTGACCCTCTGTCTGGACAGGGCTGATTGGCCCAGTGCTG